>NC_134862.1:44305030-44605030 GCF_049852395.1 Peromyscus maniculatus bairdii | reverse complement strand
ATTCGGGAACCCACCACTTTCTAACACTACCAAGTGTCTCCTAAAAGTAAGGACACTGTCCTACTGCAGTACCATTATATCTGTAAAACATTTTTAAAAGTAATTCCCTAGTTATCATAAAAAAGGATTTATTTATTTTTATCTGTGTGATTGCCTGCACATATGTGTGCCTGTACACCATGTACATGCCTGGTACTCAGAGGCCAGTGGAGGATGTAGGATCCCCTGGAACTGGGGTTATAGGTGGTTGTGAGCTGCCATGTGAGTGCTGAGAACTGAACCTAGATCCTCTGTGAGCGCGGCCACTGGAGATGCCTCTCCAGTCTCCAAATATTTTTACAGCTGTGCTTTACAAACAAGCTCCAACTAGACTTACACATTACATTCAGTTATCATATCTCCTTAGTGACACACAAACCTTCCAAAATTCCCAGTCTATTTTCAGAATTGATGTGTGACACAATTCAGCTACTCTTCAGGGTGTGACAAGCTTGGCCAGGACCCAACCTGGTAGACAGGTGTCCAGTTTCAATAGTTAAGATACTCATTTCTCCTTCTTCAGTCTCCACACAGAGCTGACCGGAGACTTGACTGAAGGGCCTAACCTTGAGGCGGAGAACACAACAGTGGTCGCCAAGTGTTGGTGTCAGGGAGGACTCGGGGTGGATTTTTAACGGGTCTGAAGTTACAGTTGGGAAGATGAGAAAGTTCTGGAGATAATAGTAATAGTTGCACAACAGTATGAAAATGTATGCTTAATGTTTACAAGAGTCAATTTTATGTTATATAAAATATATATTCACCACAATTTTTGGAGGGGTGGAGATCAGTTATGATTAGTCCATTATTTTAGAGAAGGAAACCAAACTCTGGAGAGACAAAAACAACTTAGCACATCAAGTCATGTATGACTAGGATAACACACTAATGCTCTAAATACTATTCTGTTCTGTCTTCCAATGGCTGCACCCTACCACAGAAGCTGACTCTAACTCGTACTCACCTGTCAGGAAGGATAACTTCCAGCGTGAAAACACCTTTCTCATAAGGTGTGTTGGCTCCACCTAATATTTCTTGAGAAAAGAAAGGAAGGAAGAAAAGTTAAAAGGGAACCAGATGATCTGAATTAACCATTCGGAGAGTTGAGGATATAACTCAGTAGAGTGCTTGCCTAGCGTACATAAATCCCTAAATTCAACAAGAAACAATAAATGAACCCCAAATGCTGGCATAGGTTGAAATTTTAGTACTCCAGAGGTGGAGACGGGGGTGGGGGTGGGGGTTGGGGGAGTTAGAAAGTCAAGGTCATCCTTGGTTATATAGCAAGTTTGAGGCCAACCTGGGCTACATGAGACTCTCACTCTAGCAGTCAGTTACGACTAGTGCCTGTAACTCCAACTCAAGAGGATCTGATGCCCTCTTCTGGCTCCTTCAGGCACCTGTACACATGTGCCCGTGATTAGAAAAAAAAAAAGGAACTGGGTGTAGGACAGTAATTCAATTAGGGCTTTAACTGAGTCTCCATGCAGTGTCTCCTGTCTGCTACCCCGCCTCAAACACTGCTGCACAGCTAATACTTAAACCTGCTTGTTTTAACAAACAAACAAACAATTCTTTTGTGTGTGTACACACAATGCCACGGCATGTACATGGAGGTCAGAGGACAACTTACAGGAGTTGGTTCTCTCCTTCCACAAGGAGATGGATCCTAGAGATGAAGTTTGAGTTGTTAGGCTTGGTGGCAAATGCCCTTACTCACAGTCATCTCACTGTCCCCGCCCTTCAACCCACAACAAAATCTTTACTGAGACAAGATCTCAGTCTGGAGCCTAGGTAGCTTCAAACTTGAAGCCATCCTCTCTCTCTTGCCTCAGCCTCCAGAATCCTGGGATTAGACATGTGCCACTAATGTCAGATGACGACCTTCGTCACACACCAGTCAAAGACAGAAGCAGTCAAAGACCTTATGAAAAGCAGACCAACTAAGAAAGAAAGATGGCGGGCCTTCCCCTTCCCACTCCTTACGTTCAACTATACCAACGGGTGCATCTTAGGACAATCTCCAACAAGGCCACAGCCACCATCACAGGCCTGATAGGATACCTACGAGCTCGCAAATCATCCACTTGGTCCTTTTCCTGCCAGCATGTGATGCCTGGGGGAGGGTCTACAGCTAACATATGCAGTTCTTTCTTCAGCCGTGAAGCTCTCTGCATGATCTCAAGTAAAAGGAAGCACGAACAGTTCACTGCTCCACACGAACGGCTTGTGGGGGTGTACTGGAAAAGAAAAGAAGCAACCATGAAACGGCCACAAAGACCAGCATTTTCAGCACGGCTTCAGTTTAATGAGGAACAGATTCTTAGTGCTTTCTTGTCACAAAGGGAGCCTGACTTTTCCATTTCTGCATGAACTTTTACAAATAATAATAATAATAATAATAATAATAATAATTTAAAAAGTTTAAAATGAATGTCTGCTTCCATGAATAAAGTATAAAGTCATGAGGATAGAGCCTGGGTCTAACTCTGCTCTCAAATGTATCCTAAGCATGCCTGGGCAGAGAGGGACTGGGTAGCTGTACGCAGTCTATATGCCGTGTGTGAGCGAGAATGCAGCCAACATTCGGAGACACTTGTAGGCTAGTTCAGTGTCCGACGTTCTCTCCGTGTATTATGGACTCTACAGTTCCCTAATTCTTCAGGGAACTCACTCTATCAATTAACCCACCTCACTCTAATCTTTCTCTGTCATCAACATCCAAATATGCTCAGTCTCTCTCACCTAAAATAACATCCAAACACATCCACTCAACTAGTAACCACCTAAAGGACACCATTATTTTGATTACATTACAAATATAAACTCACACGTTATAGCTTATTTTGCTACAAATTAGATGAACACATCTTTCTTTTCCTTGCAGTGCTGGGGTCTGAACCAAGAGTTCATAAGTTGTACTCAGCCTTTTGTTTGTTTTTAATTTTGAGCCTTAGTTGCCCAGGCTGATCTTAAGCTCACTTTAGGAGACCCTTAAACCTGTGATTTTCCTACCTCAGCCTACACCAGGTCCAGCTAATGAATTTTTTTTTTTTCTTGTTTGTTTTTTTTGAGACAGGGTTTCTTTGTATGTAGCTCTGGCTGTTCTGGAACTCAGAGATCTGCCTGCCTCTGCCTCTGGAGTGCTGGGATTAAAGGTGTGCACCACCACCACCACCACCACCACCACCACCACCACCTGGCTTATGAATATATTCTTTTTTTTTTTTCTTCTGGTTTGTTGAGACAGGGTTTCTCTGTGTAGCTTTGCACCTTTCCTGGATCTCGCTCTGCAGACCAGGCTGGCCTCGAACTCACAGAGATCCGCCTGCCTCTGCCTCCTGAGTGCTGGGATTAAAGGCATGCACCACCACCACCCGGCATGAATATACTCTTAATGTTCATCTATTTAAAAAAATTTCCATACTCTCACATTTGAAGATATTTTCCTACATATTCTTTAAGTTTAAAAAACATAACTTTTGGGCTGGCGAGATGGCTCATGGGCTATAGTCACTTGTTGCTTTGCCAGAGGACCTGGGTTTGGTTTCTAGCACCCATGTGGCAGCTCACAACCATCTCTAACACCTTGGGCACCAGGCATGCATGTGGTACACAGCCACACATTCAGGAAAAACATCCAAACACATAAATTAAAAATAAAATTTTGATATTTATATTTAAATCTTTCAGTTACCAGTAATTGTTTTTTTGTGCTTAGTAAGAGGTAGAAGATCCAATTTTAATCCCCCCAAAAATAACCAATTTAAAAAGCATTATTTAAAAAAAGAAAAAAAAAGGAAACTCCACCCTTCTAATATTACCATGAATTCATTTCCAAACACGTGTGGATCTGTTTTGAGTCTTCTAAATTTGTTCCACTCACATCTGGAATATTCTGAATCAAAACGCACTGTTCCAGTTACTACAGCTTATTTTTCATCTTTTATTTAAATTGTTTTTAGTTCAGAGGCTGGGGATGTAGAACACTTGCCTAGTATGAGCAAGACCCTGCACTACTAAAGGTATGTGTGAGGGGTGGGAGAAGGCTACATAGCAGAACAATCATCAAGTAAGTATCGCACATATTAGGCTGGGCATGGCTGGCACACATCTATAATCTCAATAATTGGGAGGCTGAGGCAGGAAGCCCATCCTGGGCTAGGTAGTCTGAGGCCAGTGTTGGGTATATGAGACCCTGTCTCAAACAAACAATGCTATGTTCTAGTCCTGTGTGGTCCGTCACACTTGTAATTAGAGCACTAAGCAAAGTGAAGTAGGAGGATTACTCTGGGTCTGAGGTCAGCCTGGGCGATGTGTGCGATCCTCTGTCTTAGGAACTTTTCCCTTGCTGTGTCAGAACACCAGACAACAGCAACTCAAGAAAAGGAAGTGTGTATTTTGGCTCACAGCGTGAGGATACGGTCCAGGGCGGTGGGGAGTGCACCTCTGCAGGAACAGGAGGCAGCTGGTCACCCTGCTCCTGCTTCCATAGTCAGGAAGCAGACATAAAAGCTGGCACGCACCTCAGTGCCTGGGACCCCCGTCCACAGAATGATCCACCCATATTTATGGTTGGTCTTCTCACCTCAATTAACCAATCCAGAAATGCCCTTATAGACATGCCCAAGGTCTGTCTCCTAGCTGATTCTAGATCCTATAATTAAGATGACAATATTAACCATCTCACCCTATCTCAAAACAAAAATCCCTCTATTTTTTACTTATTCCTTACTAGTATACATAAACATAGTTGATTTTAACTAAAACCTTAATTCTGAAGTTGAATCCACTTGAGGTTAAGAAGAGAGATGGTAATTCTAATAGTAACATCCATGTAAGTTTAGTTCTAATTCATTTCCTGTCTTCCGTTTTGTAGATAACTCCCATCTTGACTAGAACTGATACCTGATATTCTTTTCTGATTTCCAGTCTCAAAGGGAAAGCTTTCAACACTGCACTCAAGGATTCAATTGGCACATCATTTTCTTCTAATTTTCTCCTTACCAGTTTGCTATGCTATGCTAGTCTCCTAAAATGAGTTAGGGAATATTGTCACATTTAATATATTGATAGTCTAGGAAATGGTTGTTTGGCAAAATTACATCTTGTCCTGGTGTTAACTTTTTGAGAAAATTAAATTTTAATTTAGACCCATTTAAAAATATTGAAAGTTGCGGGTGGTGGTGGTGCATGCCTTTAATCCCAGCACTCGGGAGGCAGAGCCAGGCGAATCTCTGTGAGTTCAAGGCCAGCCTGGGTTACAGAGTAAGTTCCAGGAAAGGCTCCAGAGTTCCACAGAGAAACTGTGTCTCGAAAAACAAAACAAAACAAAAAGAATTATTCAAGTTTTCAACCAATTTTGACAAATTAAAATTTTCTACAAAGCATGATGGTGCACACCTTTAATCTCAGTGCTCAGGAGGCAGAAGCTGATAGATCTCTGAGTTTGAGGTAACCTAGTCTACACAAGACGTACCAGGCCATCTAGAGCTACAAAGTGAGACCCTCCAGATGATAAATTTTAAATAATTTATTTAATGCTCATTTTAAAATTACTTATTAAAAAAATACTGTTTAGCCAAACAAATCTAGATGACATTTACTTGTGATCCTAGCATTTGGGAGCCTGAGATAGGAGTTTGAGACTAACCTGGGCTAGACCATCTTCTTTGCCTTTCCTTATTTTTTCCAGGCATGTATCAATTCTATTCATCTTTAGAAAAAACATTAAATACTTCTCTGTTGAAATGTATTTTAATGCCAACAGTTTCTGTTCCTATCTTTATCACTGACATCTCTGTACTTTCTTAGTTTTCTTTTTCAGATTAAGATCATTTTCCTCCTTTTCAGGTAACTCCCCAGTCACCCACCTCATTCTCTCATTGTTTTGAGACAGAACCTCATGTATCCCAAGCTGTTTAAAACTTGCTATGTAGCTGAGGATGACTTTGAACTTCTGATCCCCCTCTCTAAGTGTCGAGATTACTGGTGTATATCACCATATCCAATTTATATGGCAATAGAGATGGATATTTGGCAAGTACTCTACCAACTGGACTATATCATCAGTTTTCAAATTTTCTCTTTAAATGTAAACATGTAAGGCTATATGCTTTCCAATTTATATTTCATCCCCCGAAACTGTGATATAAAGAACATTCTTCTATCCTTGATATTCCAGGCTGGCCTAGAAGTCTCTATGTATATAGCCCATGCTGGTTCCATATCCTTCTGCCTCAGCACCCCATATGCTAGAAATCACAGGCATGTGCCATCACACCCAGTCGTGTTAACCGTTTCTAACCTGTTATTCATATCCTTTAAAATTGTTGGGGCTTGCTCAGCATGTCCTATGTGCGCTTAAAAAGAATATCCAAGTGAGGGAGACAGTTCAGTTGGTAAAATGCTTGACATATATTTTGAGGACCTGAGTTTAATTCAAGAACCCACACAAAAAGTGGGGTGTGGTAGTGCAATAAGTATAATCTCAGCACTTGGTTGGGGGAAAGAGAAGAGAAAAATAACTTTTATAAGTTATCCTCTGATCTTCTCACATATGCTATGGTACACACATGCGCGCATGCGCGCAGAATAAATGTAATAAGAATGAAAATAAAAATTTGTATTGATCATATATACAAAAATTAAATTATTTAATGCCAAAAAAGATACCTCTTCAGCAACTTAAAAAAATAGTTTAGCTAGTTGTGGTGACAGAGATCTGTAATCTTATTGCTTGGGAGACAGAGGCAGGAGGATTACTGAAATTCCATACCAGCTTGGTCTATAAGACAAGTTCCAGACCAGCTAGGGATACATAAAAGATCCAGTCTCAAATAAAACAAGGGGGGTGTGGGTAGGGGGACAGATGGTGGACGGGAGTGATGGAAAACTGGATAGGAGTAGTTCAGTGATTAAGAGCACTTGTTGCTTCCACAGAGGACCCGGGTTTGATTCCCAGCACCCACATGGTGGCTTACCACCATCCATAACCTCAAACCCAACGGGCATGCATGTGCTGAAAATAAGTGCATATATGCAAAACATGTATACACACTAAGTAAAAATAAAAGTAACCGGTCCTCTGACTCCCTAGACATACAACAGGAAAACCTCAGACTAACTTGATTTCACTCTTGAGTTACACTCTTTTGTATCTTAATTCTATCATTGGCTTTTTTTTTTTTTCTTTTTTTAGCCCTGGCTGTCCTTGAACTCAAGAGATCAGCCTGCCTCTGAGTGCTGGGATTAAAGGCATGTACCACCAAGCCCAGCCTCTATCATTTTAAGCCCAATGAAGCATTGCCAGTTTATACAGTAAATGTGAAGAACTATTTTCAGTAAAACAAAACAAAACAAAAACCTTCCAAATATGGGGGACTGGCAAAACAGGTCAGCGGGTAAAGGTGCTTGCTGCATAGGTCTGACAACTTGATTTCAATCCAGTAGTCCACAGTGGGATAGAATAGTCTCCTCAAAGTTGGCTTTTGACAATCAATTACAATAAAACTCTATCTACAATTATAAACTGTATCTTTGTAGAAAAAGAGAACACAGTGAAAAAGCATGCTAATTGGATTAGAATGAAAAAAAAAATTAAGGAGCCAGGTGGTGGTGGCACACGCCTTTAATCCCAGCACTTGGGAGGCAGAGGCAGGCGGATCTCTGTGAGTTCCAGGCCAGCCTGGGTTACAGAGCCAGTTCCAGGAAAGGCGCAAAGCTACACAGAGAAACCCTGTTTCGAAAAACCAAAAAAGAAAAAAAAAAAAGGCAAGTTCTCTCAAAGAAGCAACCAGACTCTTCATGTTAACACAACTTGGATATACAAAGTCCTCTGAGAGCTGGAGAGAGAGTTTAGCTGTTAAGAGCACTGGCTGCTCTTTCAGAGGACCCAGGTTCAATTCCCAACACCCACATGACAGCTTATAACTGTCAGTAACTCCAGTTCCAGGAGATCCAACACACTCTTCTGGCCTCTGTGGGCACGTGGTGCACATACATACATGCAGACAAACACTCATCCACATGAATAAAAGTAAATAAAATTTTTTAAAAAGTCCTTTGGCTTAAAAGCCATCTGTTACCGTGTATTTCCTGAATATAAAGGTTCTTTACAGAGCCATGGCTTGGTGGAATAGCTGGAGGTGCCTGGGCAGGAAGTCTGTTCCAGGCCAGCCTGGGTTACAGCGATACCTGTCTCAAAAACAGCTAAACAAAATTCCCAAATAACCATAAAAAAAAAGTTCCTTACACTCTAGCTCCAACAGGTGTTTTAATTTTTTCTTTTTGTTTGTTTGTTTGTTGTTTTCGAGACAGGGTTTCTCTGTGTAACAGTCCTGGTTGCCCTGGAACTCACTCTGTAGACCAGGCTGACCTTAACTCACTGAGATCCACCTGCCTCTGCCTCCCAAGTGCTATGATTAAAGGCGTGCGCCACCACTGCCCGGCGTGTTTTAATTTTTTTTTTTTTCGAGACAGGGTTTCTCTGTGTAGCTTTGCGCCTTTCCTGGAACTCGCTTTGGAGACCAGGCTGGCCTCGAACTCACAGAGATCCGCCTGTCTCTGCCTCCCGAATGCTGGGATTAAAGTCGTGCGCCACCACCGCCCATATAATTTTTTGTCTGGTTTTTTTTTTTTTTTTTTTTTCGGTTTTTCGAGACAGGGTTTCTCTGTGTAGCTTTGCGCCTTTCCTGGAACTCACTTGGTAGCCCAGGCTGGCCTCGAACTCACAGAGATCCGCTTGGCTCTGCCTCCCGAGTGCTAGGATTAAAGGCGTGCGCCACCACCGCCCGGCTAATTTTTTTTTTTTTTAAACTGGTGTTTTTGGCCTCTTTTCCAGTAATTACTTCCCACAAACGTACGCGTACACTGCACGGACTATTCACAAAATTCTTTCACACCTAGGTGTGCGTCCACAGCAAAGGACAATTCCATCTCTGCAGTAGCGCACCCCAGTCTTTCCACCCTCTGTGCTTCTTCATAAATCTGCAGCCCGTACGACTGATTCACCTCAGATTCCGGAGCGCTGGCGTTTTGTTTCGTCCCCCAGGCCTGCGGTAAATAATCAACGAAGAGAACCTGGCGAGGTGGCAGATGCTGGAGGGAGGACGGCGACGCGGCTTTGGAACGCACAGAGCGGATCTCTCTCCGCGCGGTGCTCCTCCCCGGGCGGCTCGGGTAGAAACGGGGGTCACAGACTCCCTGTGACCGCGGGGTACGCTCTCTCCAGCCGCAAACGCAGCGCTCCTCAGCAGCTCAGCTCCGCTTGCCACCGGGGGCGTCTGCCGGGTCCACGCTGAGGCCGGAGGCCGTTGAAATGACTCCACCCCCGTCCAAGAAAGGACTGTGATTGGTCCGCAGCCATCCCGGAGAGGCGCGCGCACGCCTATTGGCCAGCGCTCCGAGCCCTGCGCCCGCTCACGGGGCGTTCAAATTGGTGCGCGCGCACCGGGACCCGGCGTCCCCAGTCCCGGCTCTTTGGGTGCTTGCAAGTCCGCTGTGAGCTGGGAAGGCCGGGAAGTCACTTAACAGGAGAGAAAACGAGAGCAACTGAACATACTTAATCCGGAGAAATGACTGCTGAGTGGCTGCTTTTATTTCTTTGCTTTGGTTCTTTGAGACGGGGTCTTGCAATGCAGCTCTGCTTAGCTTGGAAGTTGCTATGTAGCTCAGGCTAGCCTGGAACTCCTGGCACTCAGCCTCCTAAGTGTCTCAGTCTCCCAAGTGCTGGAATTAGGCGCGCACCACATCACCCAGGCTTTAAGTAATGTCAGGGGAAATTACTACTTCATCTAAGACCAGTAGTTGAAAGATAAAAGCTGAACATGGTGGCGTAGGCATACTAAGATAAAAGGATCGAGAATTTGAGACCAGCCAAAGTTATATAAATTTCCTCCAACTGGGAAAAGAAAACTATTTTTTTTAACTTATAATTTTGCTGGACAAAGCATTCTACCAGGACTCCGAAGAATAAAGCAGATAGAGTAGGAGTTCTTCACCATTGTAAGTGTTCAACTACAAGCTAAACAAGTTAGGGGTAGTGCAAAAGAGATCCTTTGCACTACGTGGGCGATTAGTAGGATGACTGCCCTCTCCTCTCCCCTTCACTGTACTGAAAATTAAACCCAGGTCTTCCTACATACTGTGCCAGCTTTTGATCCCCGAGTCACACACCAGCCCTGAAATCAATGACATTTTTTTAAGTTGGAAAAAATGTTTTAATATTTTATGTGCATTGATGTTTGGCCTCTATGTGTCTCTGTGTGAGGGTGTTAGATCCCCTGAAACAGGAGTTACAGACAGTTGTGAGCTGCCACGTGGGTGCTGGGAATTGAACCAGGGTCCTCAGAAGTGGACGATCCTCTGGAAGAGCAGTCAATACTCTTAACTGCTGAACCATCTCTCTAGCCCCAATAAATGACTTTTAAGTGCTCTTCCAACTTTAGAAAGGTAACAGGGACAATGGGGGGTCCTGCCCCTCGATATCTTCTCCCAGGGTCTGGGAAGAATCTACAACCAGCTGATAATCTAATTTTTAACGATATGAAATGAATCTCCTTAGTCCATACACTTTATTCTTCTGAGTCAGTGTTCTCTATATACAGCTTCTAGTCTGTTCTCATGCCTAGCTCCTTTCTTCCCTGATTTCTCTCTACTGTCCCCTCTAAGTTCTATCTTAATTCTCTCAACTTAGTTCCGCCCCATCTAGGTTCTCATCCATCTAGTTCTTTCCCATCTTAGCTCCTCTCCCGTCTCCTTCTTCCTCATCTTGTTCTTCCCCATCTGGCTCTTCCTCATCTTCCATCTCGTTCCTCTAGTACTCTCTTCTAGCCCTTCAATCTAGTTCTTTCCCATCTCAGTTCGTTCCTCTCCAGTTCTTACCCATCTAGTTCTTCCATTCTCTTTTATCTTCTCTGTCTTGTCTCCCAAGACTGAGGTTTCCAGTTATACACCCATGCAATAGCAATGCTCTGGTGAAAGCAAGGTCACCAGGCTTGAATGCCCTCAGGGTCAAAAGGAGGGACAATAAGATCCACACAAAAGAGCAGTAATTGCCAGCCATCATCTGAAACCCAAAAGGGAAGTAACTAAGGGGGGATTAGAATCAACTGAGAGCTAAATTCAGTTAAATCAGTGACGAGTGAAAACAAACTGCCTTCTTTTCCTTTGGCCCCTTATCTGTCCAAGCTATCTTGGCTACTGCTTTCTGGCAGGGCCGGGGAGTGTACTCGGTGGCTGGGTAGCCTGAGTCAGCTTGATGTACCTTTAAGTAGAAACCCTTTAGTTCTGACTTAATAGTTAAAGGTAGATCTAAAACTAGAGATAAGACTTTGGAAAGGTTAAGCTTAATTAGCACATCTGCCAGGCCTTCTCAAACAAATAGTCTGGATGCTTAAGTCTGTCCTTAGAGAGTACAGAGGTATCTCTGATGAGATACTTTCGTCCATCCAGGGGTGGTCCTGGCCAAATGCTGCTAATGACAATAGTGACAGAAAGGCCTGAAATTAGGGATCCTGGCTATGTTACTGCACAGAAGGTTATCTAATATTTCATTAGTAGAGGGAAAATTGTGCCTGGTGAAGGATGGAAAAGCTACAACAGCACACAAGAAGCTCATAGCAGGAAATGGCTAATAATCAAAAGCCAAATATCACCAAGGCTCCTTGAGCCTCAGCTTGACCTCTGGAAGGCCCTTGGCTTCTTCCAGGTATTAGCTTGTCATAATCAGCTGAAATCCTACTGCATATACTTTTGCGGCTTGCAGCAGAAAGGTGGTATTTTCTGAACAAGGAATTACATGCTGATAGCCAAGTTAGTTATGTCAAGTTATGGCTTCTAGCCGTAACTACACAGCTGGGAGTGTGGGACGGCATCTCAAGACCTGAGGCTCTGCAGAGCTGGGATTCGGCTTAGACCTTGGGAACCCTGGGAGGTAGGGCCCCAAATCAACTGACCAACCATCCTTCCTCTTAACTTTCTCTGTTCCTAGGTAATTGTGCAGCTTCAGAGCACAATTCAGGCATAGGAATAGAAACCAGTCTCTTTCTGAACTCCTAAGCCAATATAATCTTGGCTGCTAAAGTGATTTCTGCATTTAGTCCAAACTGATGTTAAGCAGCAACTGATTCCTCACGAAGGTTGCATGGTGTGTTTTGTCTGGTGGGACCCTCAAATTCACCAGGACTCTGACCTTGATTGTCCTCTGGGCTTCCCCCACTTTAGTTGTAGGACTGAACCAGTGAGTAGCTAATGAGTTATGCAAGTTATTATAAAATTATGAACTATAAAGGATCACATGCTGTGGGATGGTCTTTCTGTACACTGTGAATATATGTTGCTACCATTGGTTAATAAAGAAGCTGCTTTGGCCTATGGCAAGACAGGAGACAGCAGGGGGGTGGGGAATCCAAGAGAGATACAGGGAGAAAAAAGGTGGGGTCAGAGGAGCTGCTGGAGCTGCTGCCTGAGAATCAGGATGTAATGGACCGATTAAAGCCACGAGACACGTGATGATACATAGATTAATAGAAATGGGTTAATTTAAGATGAATGAGCTAGTTAGTAATAAGCCTGGGCCATAGACCAAACAGCTTGTAATTAATAGAAGCCTCTATGTGCTTATTTGGGATCGAACAGCTGCGGGACACAGAAAAGTTTCCTGCTACAATCACGCAATAGTCTAACCTGATTTTCAAGGTTGTGTATTTATGGTTAGGATTTACTCATTGAGGTAAAGTGTTCTCTGTTACCATTTTGGAGTTACTGATTATTTTACTGCTGGCATTTCCTGATATTTAATCCTTTCAACATCTTATTCTTCCTATTCCAACAGTGACTGTATGTCAATTAGTTCCACTTTCAGAACTGAAATGGAACTTTCCTTGGATGTTTCTCTGAAAAACAGAATTTAAAAGGTCTCTTAGAAAACTCACACACTGTATTGGGTTTGGTGGGAAGGAGCAACTGTAGTTTGGATAAAGGAAAGGAGACAGCAAGGGCTCCATCTAGGTGTACAGTTTCCGTTTGTCCACCAGAGGGAGCTATGTTACTGATGGGAATAGAGGCTGGAAAGACTGCCCTAAATGCTACCTTTAAATTTTTTAATTAATTTAGGATTTTTTTTTTTTTGAGACAGGGTCTCACTATGTAGCCCTGGTTGGCTTGGGGCTAGCTATTTAGACCAGGCTGGCCTCCACCTACCTCATAGAGATCCATCTGCCTTTGCCTACCAAGTTCTGGGTTTAAGGACATGGGCTACCACACCTGGCTCGAATTTAGGATTTTTGAGGCAAGGGCCTGGTTCTGAATTTCAGACTGGCATCTAACTCACAACAATCCTCCTGTCTAGGTATTATTACTATTTATTTTATTTTGTTTATTTGAGGCAGGGTCCCAAATAAATAAACTTGAATTCCTGATCCTCTTTCCTCTTCTTCTCCTTCTCCTCCTCCTCCTCCTCCTCCTCCTCCTCCTCCTCCTCCTCCTCCTCCTTCTTCTGGTTTTTCGAGACAGAGTTTCTCGAAACTCTGGTTTTGATGCCTGTCCTGGAACTCACTCTGTAGACCAGACTTGTTTCAAATTTGCAGAGATCCGCCTGCCTCTGCTTCCTGAGTGCTGGGATTAAAGGCGTGCGCCACTACCGCCTGGCTTGCCTCTATCTTCTAAGTGTTAAGATTATAAGCATGTGGCCAGCATGTCATTATTTTTTAAAAGTAGAGTGCTCTAATGTTACAAGTCAAGTGTGAATATGGAAAATTATTACTTGGCAAAAGTTTGTTTTACACAATGACCTCTGAGTTACTTGGTAAAAGTTTGTTTTACACATTGACCTCTGAGTTGGATCATTTATATTTATATTTATTTAGTGAATGAGTGTGCTGTGTGGAAAGAGTATGTGTGGTGTATATATGTGGTAACATTCAAGTACACAGGTGAGTATCTACACCCACATAGCTCATGTGGAGTCCAGGGTGTTGGGGTGTAAATGGAATATTCCTGTCCCAACCACCTGTTCCCAAAAACCTGGCAGCCGATTCCCAAATTACCATACAGAGGCTTATATTAATTACAAATACTCAGCCGATAGCTCAGGCTTGTTACTAACTAGTTCTTACAACTTAAATTAACCCATTTTCATTAATCTATGTCTTGCCATGTGGCTCATGGCTTTACCTGTCCTCTAGCATGTCTTGCTTCCTGGGAAGGCTCGCTGGTGTCTCTCCTGACTCCCCCTCCTTCCCATCATTCTCAGTTTGGCTTTCCTGCCTAACTTCCTGCCCAGCTACCAGCCTGTCTGCTTTTTATTATCCAGTGAGAATAATACATATTCATAGCGTAGAAAAGGATTGTTCCACAGCATTGGGGATTATCCTCTGTTTTTCTACACCTTATTGCCTAGAGACAGGTTCTCTCACAGAACCAGAAGTACATTTTCCCAGTGCTGGGGTTACAGGACTATCAGCTGTGCCTGGCTTTTTATGTCGGCGCTGGGGACTTGAACTCACATCCTCATGTTTGCAGAGGAAGTACTCTTACCCACTGAGCCATTTTTCAGGACCAGTTATTTTGAAAATATACAAATTATGTTGTATTTGTACCTGGGATTGTTTGGACTTAACATGTAGTTACAAATGCTTTATTAGAGTGCTGGAGAGATGATGTCTCAGCGGTGGAGAGCACTTGCTATTCAACTTTGAAGACCTGAGTTCAGATCCCTGCACCTATTTTTCAAGCTGGGGTCCAGCAGACACCTATAGCTCCAGGGCCCAGGGAACTGATGCCCTCTTCTGGCCTTGGTGTGTACTTCTCCAGAGCTGGGGACTGAACCCAGGGCCTTGCTCTTGCTAGGCAAGCGCTCTACCACTGAGCTAAATCCCCAACCCCCCCCCCCCCCAAAACAAAAACTTTTCAAGTTATAGGAAGATGGATGTTTTGTGGTATAATTTTTGACTGATGTAGTTAAACTAATTAAGATATTAATAATTACTATTACTTTTAGTAACCACATAGCTGGAAGATACATTGTGGGGAATTCACCAGAGAAGACCACAAGGACATGGGTTTAAGCCAATAGAAAGTCTTTATTAGTCGGCTAGCTGTTGACTACATGGGTGTTCGGGACCCCACAATAGCACTGAGACTTTCTCGGGATGAGCTTTGGAGCACAAAAACCGTGTTCTGGGTTGACATGCTTCAGTTAAGAGGAACAGTTAGCCAGAAGCAGAACTGCATATGCCACAAAGCAGGGGTAGTACGTTTAGAGACTTTCCCAGGACTGTGGGTTTTGATTGATGGATTAGGTCTTTGTTTTAGTTTTGTCAGATGGTGCTGTCTATGTGCTGTGTTTTACAGCCTGAATGGAACTTCCATCCTGGAGTCACTTGTGCTAAGGTCTGGGGCCCTGTTGCAATTTGTCTCTATTTAGGTAGGTATGCACTTTAATTATCTAAAGAATTAAACTTTTACTGTTTTCTGTAAAAGTCTCCAAAGGAAGTGTTATACTCTTACCTTCACAAGAAAAAAGAAGAACAGCAAATATAACAGTTATTTATAAGAAAGTAGTATTCAATATTCTTCCTGTTTTCTGAAACCTCCTATCATTGAGATCTATCTATCTATCTATCTATCTATCTATCTATCTATCTATCTATCTATCTATCTTTGAGACAGGGTCTCTTTTGCCCTTGGTAAAATTCCCTACATAAAGAAAGCTTTGAATTTTTGACCCATCTGCCCCCACTTCCCAAGTGCTGGGGTTACAGGCAAATATTTGTGACCATACCTGGTTTATACAGTACAGGACTTTGTGCATAACAATAATAATAATAAAAGAAGAATGAAAGAAGAGAGAGACAGAGAGGGAGAGAGGAAGAGATGGAGGAAGGGAGGGAGGGAAGGAGGGAGGAAGAGAGAGAGAGAGAGAGAGAGAGAGAGAGAGAGAGAGAGAATGCAAAAAGAACATGGCCAAAATCTGGGATATGGAGTCAGAAGGATCAATATTCCACATTCATCTTTGATCAACCTGAGTAAATGAGACTCCATCTCAGACAAAGCAAACCAGAATATAGTTCCACAAGGTGTACCATTATTGATCCCTGAAAATTTTATCTCATCTTTAAAGTCCTTACTAGAAACCAGTGTGTTGGTAAAATATAAAGCGGGATAGTGAAATACAAAGTGGGATAGTGAAACACAAAGCTGAGTAGCTGTCATTTACTAGGAACAGAGTACTAAAATAGTTCAGGAGGACTGCAAAGAGAGTGAAGCTGATGGTTTAGTAATCTTTCCTGATTCATCTGTTTGTTTATACTTAAGACCGGCTCCTTTGGTAGCTTAGGCTGGACTCAGACTCTTCGATACTCTAAGATTATATATAGGTGAGTCTCATCATGTCCAGCACCTACCTTATTTTGATATCCATTTCTCTTCTATTCTTTAGACAGAGTTCTATTTAGGAACTTTGGGCAATTTTAATGATCAACAAGAAGAGGTTCCATGTTGACAAATTACCAAGAAAATCTCATTACTTTTAAAAACGTTTTTTGAGCCTAGTGGTGGTGGGGCACGTCTTTGATCCCAGCACTCGGAGGCAGAGGCAGGCAGATCTCTGTGAGTTCGAGGCCAGCCTGGTCTACAGAGTGAGTTCCAGGACAGCCAGGACTGTTACACTGAGAAACCCTGTCTTGAAAAACAAAAAGGTTTTGTTTTGTTGAGACAGTGTCATGTAGTCCAGACTGGTTTGGGGCTGCCTGGGAAGCAAAGAATGACCTTGAACTCCTTATACTCTGCCCGAACCTCCCAAGAGCTGAGAATACATCAGCACCATTCCTTCCTCTTTCCCTCTCTCCCTCCCTTTCATTTTTTCTTTTCCCCCCTCTTTGTTTTGTTGGAGGGGAGTGGATTTGAGAAGTCTCACTCTGTAGCCCAGGCTGACCTTGAACTCACTATATAGTCCAGGCTGCCGCAGAACTCCTGGCAATCATGTCAGCATTCCTGGTGCTTGTATTACAGGTGTGAGCCGTTTAGACCAGCTTATTTCTTCAACATATGATTCCTAGTTTATTCCAGTAGAAAATGAGGAATGGGCAAGTGTTCAGATGTTAGCATGTAACACAGCTTCCTTTTATAACGATCTAATCATTTTCACATTTTTGATGAAAAACTTCGACCACTCAGAAATCTTTATGGATCTGGAACAAATGTCATATTGAAAATACTTTATGTCAAACTGTGATATTGTATGCGTATATGCATGCTTTTCCCAGTGCACATTCACAACTAATACATGCTAATGAAACTAAATGTAAAACCAGATGAATTCTAGTTCTTCTGATACTTCACGTTTAGTCCTCCCTTTTAGAAAATAATGTTAATTACTGCTGCTTTTTCGTTTTTCAAGTGTTAAGGGATAATTAAGGGAGCTAAGTTTAGTTAGTGGTCACAACAATAAACTACGATTCCCAAAATGCCTACAGAAAGAGGTTGCCCTTGGTCGGGGAAGACAGTTAGTTGCAGCTTCAGGGCAAAGGTGGCTGGGTTAGGTCCAGCAGCGGAGAAGGGTGCAGCTTGTCCTTGACTGATTTCTAATGCATCCAGGGATATGTAGTTCCCAGAGGGCCACAGCGTGCCCTTAGGCCAGGTTTCTTACTACAAGTCCCGTGATGACAGGGGGCTTGAGCAGCGCCTGCGTGCTGAAGCTAAAGGAGCGTGTGGGCGGTGCCAGTCGCTGGAGGAGTAAAGATGGCGGCGCGGGGGCCTCCGCCTTCATTTCCCGGCTGAACCCCTCCGAGGGAGGCGGCGGCGGCCACACCAGGCTACCAGATATTCTGGTGGTGGTGGTTTGGGCAGCAGCTGCGGGGGCTCGAGCCATGGCGGAGCTGGAGCACCTGGGAGGGAAGCGGGCAGAGTCGGCGCGAGCGCGGCGGGCTGAGCAGCTGCGGCGCTGGCGGGGCTCGCTGACAGAACAGGAGTCCGCGGAGCGACAAGGCACGGGGCGGCAGACCAGACGCGGGAGCCCCCGGGTCCGCTTCGAGGATGGTGCGGTCTTTCTGGCGGCCTGCTCCAGCGGGGACACGGACGAGGTGAAAAAGCTTCTGGCGAGAGGTGCGGACATCAACACGGTCAACGTGGACGGTTTGACAGCCCTGCACCAGGTAGGACTCCCCTTTCGGGCGGGTGGGTCTCTTGCCTGCGAGCCCGCGACCCTTCGAGCTGCCCCACCAAAAGTACTGTTAGTGTCACCGTAGAGAACCTCGCGCAAAGACCTGGCCACATCAGTCAACTCACGTCCGTTCTTGGCCACCTCCTTCCACTCAGCAAATCTTTTTCAGATCCCAGGGTTAGGGGTCTTCACCTGAAGGACTGGTGTCACCGGGGGGGGGGGGGGGGAACTGGTCAGTGTTTGTATTTCCCTCCACCTACTTGGGTTGTCATGGTGACGGATGATTTGGTCCTTGGTCTTGTCTCTATAGATTAGTCACCTTTACTTCTCTGTCTGCTGCCTGTACGGTTCTGTCACTTAGTGTCATTATCGTGATACCCTTTCAGAAATTCAGCTTTCTGTTTGTGTGGCCCAGTTATCAAAATGTCTTAGGTCCGTTAAAGAACAGTCCCAGTAGTGGAGTAAGGCTGCTCTTCTGAAAGGAGACTTGTTTGGCTGGTGTGTGGTTTGTGCCTTTCCCCAGGCCACCCTTAGAACACCCTTGACCTCATTGTTGTGGGTGTCTTATTTTCTTTGCGGGAGTGCTACCTCTGTCAGGGACAGAATTATTTCTGTCTGGTACTTACGGAACAGACTTTCAATTTGATTTCTGAAGCCCTCTGTAGAAATGATTATCTTTAAAAAAACAGAAAGAAACGACTGTATATATGGATTGCATGTAATCTGAGAGTTTGGTAACACCGCCTTGATTTCTCTCATTTATGCAGCAATATGCTCTGTGTATTGACTGTCATAACTCCACCCTCTCTCCCCAGTTGAACTTCATCAGTTATTTTGGTGAGCTGAGAGCTGGGCACCCACTCTTCCTTTCTTCTTCCTTTCTTCCTCTTTCCCCCTGCCTTTGAACACAGAATCTCATGTAGTTCAGATCGATTTAGCTGCAGATGGCCTTAAACTTGTGATCCTTCTGTCTCTCTGTCCCCAGTGCTGGGGCTGCCCAGGTTTTGCAGAGCTGAGGATGAAGCCCAGGGCTTTGAGCATGCTAAGCAAGAACTCCACCAACAGAGCTACCTCCCAGCTCTCTTTCTTCTTCTTCCTTTTCTTTCTGTACAAAGTGAATGTGTTCAGATAAGAATCCACTTGAAAATAATAATTCAAGCTTACGTTAAGCCCCCTCCTTGAATATATTTAGCTAATAGCTTAAAGTTGTTCTTATTGCTCTTTCAGGTAGACAAAACTCTCCTCTCAGACTGTTTTTCTCAGTGCCCCACCTGAAGTGTTTATATATAGCAACCAGTATTTATATAGTACTTTGTTGTTTAAGAATGATTTCACGTGCCTTCCCTCATGGAAGTCTTGGTAGTGTTCTCCTGCAATGGGTATAGTTGGTAATAAGGTGACTCCCACTTCACAGAGGAGGAAACAGAGACCAAGAGGAGTTATGTGTGTGAAAAGCTAGGAAGGAGAGCTGTTGCCTGTGAAGTGTGTGTGTGTGTGTGTGTGTGTGTGTGTGTGTGTGTGTGTAGAAAGGAGAGCAGTTGCCTGTGAAGTGTGTGTGTGTGTGTGTGTGTGTGTGTGTAGAAAGGAGAGCAGTTGCCTGTGAAGTGTGTGTGTGTGTGTGTGTGTGTGTGTGTGTGTGTGTGTGTGTGTGTAAAAAGGAGAGCAGTTGCCTGTGAGTATTGATTTTTCATATTTGAATCACAAAGCCCCATAGCCCACCGAATAAGGAACTGGATGTAAAATGTGATTGAAACTAAGAGAACTACATTCAACTTTACGTTTTTTTAAGATTTAAACTAAAAATGTTTGAACTCTTTGGAAGGGTAAATTCTCCATACATGTCAAGGGCAGAGGTCAGCTGGGAGTCTTCCTCAATCATTCTCCACCTTTATATTAAGTATTATTATTATTTTAGTATAACTCAGTAACCTTATTTTGGTTAGTGTGTGTGTATGTGTGTATGAGTGCAGGTGTGTGTGTGCCATCGTGTATGTGTGGAGTTGAAAGGACAGCTTAGAGAAGTCAGTTTTCGCCTTCCATTGTGGGTTCTGGGTTCTGGAGATGGAACCCAGTTGACAGGCTTGCTCAACAAGCATGTTTACCAGCTAGCCTTGTTTCTTTAAAAGTGACTCTGCTGGCTAGGTTTAGTCCTTCCCAAACATTTGACTGTTACTCTGGGAAGTCACTCATGATAGACCCTCCCTTCCAGTTCTGTCTCTTTACATGCCCCCCCCCCCCCATTCAGTTCTGTCTCTGCCCCCACATTCAGCTCCGTCTCTCCCCCCCACCCCCATTCAGTTCCGTTTCTCTCTGCCTTTATCAAGAGACTGCTTGTCTTGGTGCCTCTCCTCTCTTCAATAGCACCCTTGATTGAGCAGGGCAGTAGTTGATGCACTCTTTACATTCAGGAATTTCTTGAAGTAGGAGAGGAAGAGGATGACAGCTGTGGAATTTGTTTTCATCTACAAATGTAATAGAAGAATCCTGTCACATTTACAGCCTTGGCTGTTGAATGCATGTACGTAATGCTAGGTAAATTCAGTTAAAGATCAGTCTGCTCAAAAATTTGATGTCAAGTCAGACTTTCTGGTTTGTATGTTTCTTTTCTTCCTTTTTATTTGAGAAAGGGTCTTACACCATAATTTAGGCTAGTCTGAAATTCACTGTGTAGCCAAGCTGGCTTTGAACTCATGGCATGCCTCCTGTGTACTGAGATTATAGACGTGAACTGCTTCACCTTGTCTGTTCTAATGGGGAACCATCACTTTGAACCTTTATTGGCCTAAGAACTTTTGGCAGCCAGTTGACAAAGAGATACAATGTGTCTCTCTATGATCTGAAAAACTCTTTTTTTCGGGGGGGGGGGTGGGCAGGGAAATTTGAGACAGGGTTTCTGTGTAGCACTGGCTGCCCTGGAACTGAACCTGTTGACTAGGCTGGCCTTGAACTTACAGAGATCTGCCTGCCTCTGCCTCTGGAGTGCTGGGATTAAAGGTGAGCACCACCACTTTCCAGTTTATCAAAACTGGCTGTGATTCCAGTTCCAGGGGGTCTGGGACTCTCTTCTGGCCTCTGGGTGTCAGGCATGTATGTGGTGCACTGAAATACATGCAGACAAAACACCCATACATGTAAAGTAAAATAATAAGACAATAAAAGGAGTGTTTCACCCTGTTGTTGTATGTCTGTGCACCACATGTTTAATTCCCACAGAAGCCAGAAGAGGGCATCAGATCCCCTGGAACTGGAGGTACAGATGGTTGTGAGCCCCGGGGATAATGGGAACCACACTCAGGTTCTCCGGAAGAGCAGCCAGTGCTTTTAGCCACCGAGCCACCTCTCCAGCCCCAAATTTTATTTTTTAAATTAGCATGCAAAGTATTTGATATCATAATGGCTCCCTTTTCTTTTTTTGACTTAAAGTAAATTCCTAATGGCATTTTAAAACAGTGTGTTTCAGTTGCTTCTCCACTCACATGGTCTTTCCTGTCCTCTTCCCCTCCCCTGCCTCCTCCGTATCACCTTCTTCTGCTTTCATGTTACAGGCGCCCTTTTGTGCACTCCTTCTTCCTTGGCACGACCTTTTTTTTTTTAGGGTTTTGGGGTCTTTACCCTTGTTTATACCCATGCATACACGAGAGAGAACGTGTGGCGGTTGTCTCTTTGAGTTTGGGTCATTTCGCTTAATATATTTTCTGGCTCATTCCATTTTCCTGAAAATTTCATTTTTCTTTACAGCTGTGTAGAATTCCAGTGTATACTGTCTTAGTTACTGTTCTGTTGCTGTGAAGAGACACCATTTAACTGGGGCCTTGCTTACAGTTCAGAGGGTGAGTCCATGACCCTCATGGCAGGGAGTGTGAGGACAGGCAGGCAGGCAGGCATGGTGCTGGAGCAGTAGTTGAGAGCTTACATCCCGATCCACAGGCAGAAGGCTGGTAGGGGATAAGGAGGGAGGGGGGAGAGAGAGACAGAGACAGACAGACAGACAGACAGACAGACTGGGCCTGTCTGTTATGGGCTTTTGAAACCTCAAAGTCCACTCCCGGTGACATGCTTTCTCCAACAACACCACACCTCCTAATCCTTCCGAAACACTGCTACCAACTAGGGACCAAGCATTCAAATATATGAACCCATCTTCATTCAAACCACCACATATCTATCACGGTTTCAACGTTTTTGTTACTTGAATGTGTGTATTTGTGTGCCACAACACATATCTGGAGGTGAGAGGACAGCTTTTGGAAGTCGGCTTTTTCCTTCCACCATGTAGATCCTGGGGATTGAACACAGGTCATGAGGTTGGTGCCAGGGACCTTGTCCTGCTGGGCTTTCTTGCAGGCACTTTATCATATTTTCATTATCTGTGCATTTGTTGGGCATTTAGGCTGGTTCCGTTTCTTTGCTATCGTGAACAGGGCAGCAGTAATCATGGATATTCAAGTATCTCTGTAGTAGGATAAAAATGGACTGGACGTATTTTGAGGAATAAATTAGGATTTGGTATGCTACATTCAGTGTCCTAGAGGGCTCAGTGAAGAAGGTACTAATTGAATGATTATAATCCTTGGAAGCCCTTCTTCCCATACAGAGGCACTTCCATTTTATTTATATATACTCATGAGAAATGTATGTGTTGATAATCTAACTTCTTTATTTAATAGGAATATTATTTAATTACCACACATCTTGGTATCCTCATGATTATGGACTTGTGTGGTCTAGGGTTAGCTAGATAGAGGTTTATAGTCGTACACATTCTGGATTTGGACCCTCAGAGTGATCTCAGATTCGAATTCAACTTGTCTAGCCTCTGCTATCTTTTTTTTTTTTTTTGAGACAGGTCTGATTGTGTACCCATGCCACCTCAAATTTGGAATGTTCCTGCTGGAATTCCAAGCATATGCTACCATGCCTGGCTACCTCTGTCATTCTAGAACGGCTTTAGGTGACCATGTAACTTTAGAGAAGTTACTATTGCCTATTTCTGGGGAAGAGACGTGAAGAGTGGGGCAGATGAGAGGAGGAAGGTAGAACAGTTTGTACTCAGGGGTGAAGGAAGAAGACTAAGATGAATGTGTGTGGTTCAATAGAAAAGAGTCTGTTTGATGTGCTAATTCATATGTAAACATAAGGCCTGTCTTTTGGTCCCTTCCCTTTCATTCCAGTTGGTAACTTATTCCTCTCACAGTCTCTTAGTCTGTGAAGTGACTTACGCCTCCCCCACTGTTGAATTAACTGCTTAGTGTCTGACCCATGGCACTGTGGGACCTGGAAATTCCTGTTGGCTTTCAGGGTTGTGTTTGTAGAACTGTCATCCATCCTGCGTCATTTCAATAGCACACCATGTCACACTGTTTAAGATGATGCATCAGGCTATGTTGGGCACCTGGCGCCTTGCCCTGTGAGCAGTAGTCCCAAGTTTTCATGCCTTTGCACACCAGTCAGATTTGAACACTGATTTTTTTTTTTTGCTGTTGCTTTGAAGTGCACATGAAATTGACTTTCATTTGTATTTGTTCCCTGGTCAAATAATATCTCTTTGCTCTTTTTCTTCATATTCTTTCCCTCTCCACCCGTCTCCTTCCTTCTGTCCCTTCCTCTCTTTTGATTTCTCTCACTCTCTCTTCCCCCTTCTCCCTTACCCCCTGTGTGTGTGTGTGTGTGTGTGTGTGTGTACAGCGCCATGGCGTGGTGTATAAGGTCAGAGGAGATCAGGAGTTGGTTCTCTTCCACCTTGGGTTCCGGGATCAAACTCAGGTCATCAGGCTTGTTGGCTACTGCTTTTACCTGCTGAGCCACCGTCTCCCTGGACCTCCTCCTTTCCTCTGCCCCACTCTCCCCTCCCCTCCCTTCCCTTCTCATTCCCTCCCCTCCCCTCCTCTGCCCTCCCCTGCCCTCTCTTCCCCTCCTCTCCTCCCCTCCCCTCCTCTGCCCTCCCCTGCCCTCTCCTCCCCTCCTCTCCTCCTCTCCCCTCCTCTTCCCTCCCCTCCGCTCTCTTTTCTGAGACAATCTCACATAGTCCAGGCTAGCCTAGAACTTACTTAGTAGATGAGGATGACCTTGAACTCCTGATCCTCCTGCCTTCACATCACAAGTGCTGAGATTATAGGCACATGGCACCATGCCTATTGGTTGGTTATTTTCATTTTTGTTATTTGAGTGTGTGTGTGTGTGTGTGTGTGTGTGTGTGTGTGTTAG
This sequence comes from Peromyscus maniculatus bairdii, assembly GCF_049852395.1. Taxonomy (NCBI): domain Eukaryota; kingdom Metazoa; phylum Chordata; class Mammalia; order Rodentia; family Cricetidae; genus Peromyscus; species Peromyscus maniculatus. The sequence goes on along the minus strand of NC_134862.1, from coordinate 44,580,624 downwards.
GACATTCAAGTTATTTCTAAGTCGCTATAAACATTTGCAGAATTTCACTATATGATAGCTTAGGTTGACCTTGCCTGGCCTAAGACAGATTGTAAAGGTTGTTACAGTCCACCCTTTGAGAGGTCCATGAGCTCTGACACAGGTGTATGACTTCCACCATAATGAAGATAACACTATCATTACCCTCACAATTCAGTCCTTCCTCCGTAGAGAATCACAAACCATGAGGATCTTAAGATACACATCAACAGATACGAGTCTTGCTTGAAACATGATTCTGATAAACTTATTATTTTGCTTTTTTCGAGACAGGGTATCTCTGTGTAGTCATGGCTGTCCAGGAACTTCCTTTGTAGACCAGGCTGCCCCCAAACTCATAGAGATCAGCCTGGCACTTCCCCTCAGTGCTGGGATTAAAAGTGCACGCCACCGCCGCCCGGCGAGGAGACTCTTTAGGTATCTACTCTCAGTCCTCTTTGTCCTACAATAAACACTCTCTCTCTCTCACTTGACATTTGGGTAAACTACTGAAATGTGATTGCTTTGACTTAATGTCTATTTCTTAGAGATACTTGCAATTTGCAAATTAAAGTACTTGCAAATGGAATCATATAATGTCTATAATTGGCTATAAAATATTTATTTTGGGACAGGGTTGAAGGACCTACAAAAGAAACAAGTTTAGTCATGAATTAAGTATTTGAGAATTCATCAGACCATTCTATTTTTGTATTTTTAAGTATCCCATAATAAAAAGCCTTAAAAAAAGGAGCTGGCAAAATGGCCCAGTATGTACAGGTACTTGCTGCCAAGAAAGCAGCAAGAGCATACATGGGTAAGGAAAGAGCTGACTCCCACAGTTGTCTCTGAACTGCACGCACATGCCCTGCACGTGAGTGTGCACATACACAATAAACATGAAAAACACGTGTAAGAATCATGGATGAAGTCGCTAGTTTAGGTGTAGTGTGTGGACTGTTGAAAGGCTCGATGTGATGCCCCGAGTTTAGTTCAGGACATACGTCAATACGTGATGACGACAAGGGAGTAACCCTTCTGCTGTGTCGTGTGCCTGTTTCGTACTGCCTTCCTCACCAGGGCCTCCGGTGTGCTTTGCAGGCGCTCTGCCACAACCTGTGTTCAGTCTGTTCCGTCAGCTCACCTGAAGTGCCTCTTCTTTTCAAGTATCGTTCAAGATTCCAGTTCAACGATAGCATTTCTTGGGACTGGAAAAATGGCTCAGCTGTTGAGAACACTGGCTACCTTCCAGAGGACCTAGGTTCAATTCTTAGGACCCACATGGTGGCTCACAATCATCTGTAACTCGAGTTCCAGGGGGTCCAACACCCTCTTCTGATCACTGTGGACACCAGGCTTGCTTGCATGTGGTGCATAGACATTTATGCAGACAAAACACCTGTACACATAAAATAAAAATAAATAAATTAAAAAAGAAAAAAAGATTTCTTGGCCTCATGACAACCATTAATTAGTGCATGGTCTGTGAACTTGTGAAAAGAAACTTGAAAGTCTTAAAACAAACCCCCCACCTCAGAAAGCAGATCTGCGGGGCACTTGGGGTGTGTGAAGGACTTTCTGCACAGGCGCTGTCTTGTGAAGGAGAAGACGGGTGTGTGGCAACTTTTAGGCAGCCAAGTGTGGGCAAGTGATGGGCTTGTCTCAGAAAATGGAGCTGACATTTGGAGCATTCCTATGGAGATTGGGTTGGCTGGCTTCCTGTGCTCTTTGAGGTTAAGGGGAAAAAAAATCTGCTTTTCTAACCCAATGTGGATTTTACTGAGAGATGTTTGGTTTGTGAGCTGTGCCCAATTTATGTGCAGTCATTTCATGTGAGACAGTTTATATTTTTTTCTTTTTTAAAATTTTAACTTCCTGGCAACATTTACTTCAAGATTTTTTTTTTTAAGTTGGTGACAGAAGTGTGAGATAGGACTTTAATATGCTCAAACAGACGGTGTTAGGGTCCTGTGGACAAAGCCTCAGTTTCATGAGTTGCTTCATGCTGGTTTTTCTTCCCCACGTTGAGACTGCTACCCCTTGACAGTAAATAACATGTAAAAAGAGGGCAGAAGAATGACTCACCTCACTATAAACCACTCGGGGTAATGGACAGTGATTGTGAAGAGTGGCCAAGCTGCAGTCCAGCTGTTGAGTTCAGGTCACCTGCTAGAGAATTCCTGCGCTTCATCAGTGCATGCTAAGTCAGCAGCTGGGGAGTGGGGTGTGTAACAGGCACTGAAACACCATCACTCCGGGTGCAGCAGCGGTCAGCAGCTGGGGAGTGGGGTGTGTAACAGGCACTGAAACACCATCACTCCGGGTGCAGCAGCGGTCAGCAGCTGGGGAGTGGGGTGTGTAACAGGCACTGAAACACCATCACTCCGGGTGCAGCAGCGGTCAGCAGCTGGGGAGTGGGGTGTGTAACAGGCACTGAAACACCATCACTCCGGGTGCAGCAGCGGTCAGGTCAGAATGGAGGCTGACCTGCTTTGCCCTATGCTGTTGCCGTTTCATGACAGGATCACCAAGTCTCAAGGGGTTTGGGTTTGGAGACTGGTTTTGCTAGGTTGCACTGGCTGATCTGGAGCTCGGGTGAAGGCATATAAATTATTATAATAAGGGTTTTTAAATAGTATTTTCCCGTTCTGTCTCTACAATGTACTCCTGTGTTTGAATCATTAAACATTGGATTGATCTTTTCTTTCTTTTTTCTTTTTTGTTTTGAGACAGGGTTCTTGTTAAATTGCCAGGCTGGCTTTGCAGGACTAGAGCTTCCAAACTTCTCATCTTCCTCTCTCAGCCTTCTATGTTCCTAGGTTTCCAGGCCTGTACCACCAATGGGCATTAATTAATGAATTACAGGCCTAAATGATCATTAATTACATTCTTCCACATAATTAATAATTATGTCTATGGGTTTTTTTTCTGAATGTCTATGTCTGTGCATCATGTATGTGTTTGGTGCCTTTGGAGGCCAGATGAGGGTGATGGATCTCCTGGAGCTAGCATTAGAGACAGTTGTGAGCCACCATGTGGGTGGTGTTGCTGGGTACTGAACCCAGGACTTCTGGAAGAGCAGTCAGTGCTCTTAACTGCTGAGCCAACTCTCCAGCCCAGAAATGCTTTTTATACAGCAGATATCAGTGCTAGTGAGGTGGCTCAGCAGGTAAGGTGCAGCCGCCTTTGGATGGGAAGAGTGGACTCCCGCAGTTGTCTTCTGACGTCTGCAGGTCTGCTGTTGTATGTTTCACCCCACACAAATACAAGGGATGTAATTTAAAAACTCAAAAACGGAATAAAATAAAACTCAGACTTCTGCTTGATGCCTTTTCTATCCTTTTTCTTCAGCTAAGATAGTATCTTCTTATGTAGCCTAGAACTTGTGATCCTCCTGCCTCAGCCTACCAAGTGTTAGAGTTATAGCTACACCACTGTGCCTACTTCCTGTTTCTTTTATGTCATGGCATACATAGAAATACCTTTTCAGTGGCATTGGGAATTGAACCTAAGGCTTTACACATGCTTCGTGGGCACTCTTTGACTGAACTACGTCTCTAGTCCTCCTTTTCTTCTCTCTCTCTCTCTCTCTCTCTCTCTCTCTCTCTCTCTCTCTCTTGGTTTTTCGAGACAGGGTTTCTCTGTGTAGCTTTGCGCCTTTCCTGGAGCTCACTTGGTAGCCCAGGCTGGCCTTGAACTCACAGAGATCCGCCTGGCTCTGCCTCCTGAGTGCTAGGATTAAAGGCGTGCACCACCACCACCCGGCCCCCCGGCCACCTTTTCTTTTATTTTAAGACAGAGTTTCATTAAATTACCCAGGCTTGCCTAGAACTCACTCTGTAGCCCAGGCAAGTCTTGAACCTGCAATTCTCTGTCTCAGCTGCCCAGGTAGCTGAGATTATCTTTGTGTCATCAGGACTAACTCAGAAAATGACATTTGTATTGCTCCTTTGATACAGTGGAGATCTGGAAGTTGTAAAATTTTATTATATTTTTATTAAACACTTTATTGAATATTTATACATGTATACAATGTGTTGTGACCCATGCCCCAGGTACTTTACTCCCACTTTTCCCTCCCAATTTCATGCTCTCTCTCTTTTTTATTAAACTCATTGAGTCCGTTTGGTGCTGCTTGTGTATTCATGGGTGTGTGACTGTCTACTGGAGCATATCCCAGGGCCCATTACCCTACGCAAAATTGACTCTCCCTCTCTCAGTAGCTATCAATGAGCAAGACATATTAGCACTGGTGGGACTTCATGAGTGTCCCCCTAAATCAATACTGAGATTTGGTTGGTGTGATCTTGTGCTTGTAACCCCGGCCATTGTGAGTTCATGTGTGCAGCTGTGCTACCGTCTCTGGCAAAAACCTTTTCACTGCAGATCTTTACTCCCCTGTTCTTAGACTCTTCCTGCCCCTCTTCTGTAATGAGTGTGTGTGTGTGTGTGCGCGCGCGCGTGTGCGTGCGAGTGCGAGAGAGAGAGAGAGAGAGAGAGAGAGAGAGAGAGAGGGAGGGAGGGAGGGAGGGAGGGAGGGAGGGAGGGAGGGAGGGAGGGAGGGAGGGAGGGAGGGAGGGGTGCCCCATTAAGAGCTGAGCACTGTATAGTAGTCTCTTATTTTTTGCACACCAACCATTTGTGAATCTTTATTGTTTGCACCCACTGCAAAAAGAATCTTCACTGATGATGGTTGAGAAATGTACTAATTTATTGGTATAAAAGAAGAATTTAATAATAGTAAACTATTTAGCAGAAGAATAGTACTCCTGGGTTCTTCTCTAGGGCCGATGACCTATCTATCCAGCCATAGGATTTTGGCCCAGTTAACAGTACCAGGCATGGGGTCCATCATCTTATGGAGCAGACTTTAAATCCAGTTCTTTCCTCACAACCAATCTAGAATATGTCTTAAGAGGCGTAACTGCACAGGAAGAACTTAGCAGCTCCGGGGCTGGCCTTCTACTAGCTCAGTGGTAGAGCACTGGCCTAGCATGTACAGGCTCTGGGCTTCCTTCCCGATCTCTACCCTCACCGCCATATACACAAACCATAACAAGAAAACGCACAGCAGGATATAGCAGGATTACGTCTCTCCTATTTAATTGTGTGTGTGTTTTTTTCTTTTGCTAATGTTATTCCTGTAGCATTCCTTCACTGTAGTACCAGTGGGCAAGTGGTATATCTTGTCAGGCCAGTATTTATTGTATCTCACAGGGTTTACAGTTGACTGATGCTGATTATTATCAGTCACTCTCTCCCACCTCTCAACTCCCTGGTTACCGTGCATAGAATTTTCTACAACCATGAAAGCTAGCCGGTAGGAATGAAGCTTCCAGGTTGGTACTGGACTAAAGTCGGTGGCATCTTAAGCAATAGGGTCTGTTTTGTTTTGTTCTGTTCTGTTCTGTTTTTTCTCACTTTGTAGCCCTGGCTGTCCTGGACTCGCTATGTAGACCAGGCTGGCCTCAAACTCCCAGAGATCCATCTGCCTCTGCCTGGGATTAAAGGTATGCGCCACCTCACTCTGCTGGTGGTTAATTTTGATTGTTAACTGGATTGGATTCTGAAGCATCTAAGAGATTAGTAAAATACAGACCTCTGGGTGTTTCTATAAGGACATTTCCAGAGAGGATTAGCTAAAGAAGAAAGACTCATTCCATGGGCTGGGGGCCCTGTTGGAATGAAAAGGGGAAAAGGAGAAAGCCTGCTTGCTCAGGCATTCTCTTGTGGAAATCCCAACAGCAAGAATCAAGCAAACAGTCTTTATTCACATAAAACTAAGAGACCCTAACTAATACTTTAGGAAGGTCCAGTCCTCTCCCACAACTTCTTACAGCTTTTATTGGTCAAGTCACAGGTGGTCTGTTTCCTGATGAGTCCCATGTCCATCAAAAGGAATTTCCATCACAGGCCTGTTTACAGGAACAGAAATTGCAGGAATAAATACTTTTGCAAGTAGATGTTTTGCTAGGAGCAAGAAAGGCATGGAAACTTGGTAATTCAATTCTATTACACATGTAAGAGTAATGCATATATTTGTATCACTTCCTCATCAATTTCACTTTGCTTCCTGTTCATGGTTATGTAGGCTGCTCTGCTTTGCTGTCTCTTTCCTGCTGTGATGACTGATAGATCTGAAACCGTGAGCCAAAGTAAATATGTCCTCAGTTATGGAAAGTCTAACAGAGAAAGCTGGTCCTAGAGAAGAGGAATCTTTCCTCTGACTACATGCCCATATGATTCAAGAAGTCTTTGAAACTGGTTTGTGGGAGAAGTAGGAAAACTTTCGAGATGCATGCTAGAGAAGTGCAGTGCTGTAAGCAGAGCTTAATTGGAGGTGCCTTTAAACAAACAAAGAAAAACGATTTATTTTTATTTGTGGATGAGTTCCTGCAGATGACAAGAGAGGGTGTTGGATCCCTGGAAGCTGGAGTCATGTGTGGTTGTGAGCTCCCCAGCACTGGTGCTAGGAACCCAATTCAGGTCCTCTTATGGCATGAAGTGCTCTTAACTGCTAAACCATCTCTCAAGCTTAATGGGAGTGCAGAATGGTGATAGGGATTCAGAAGGTAACCATGCTTATGAGATTTCAGGTGCCAATGAGAAAGAACTGTGTTTGGGAATTGAGCTTGTTATAAGGGCTGCTGAAAGATGAACTTAAAAGTGATGGTCTAATTGTGTAGAGGAGAATTCAGGCTAGCTCACCATTCATGTGGATATTGTTGGCTGCTTTTTAGCTAGTTTTATAGTGAGAAGTGTGAGCAAAAAACAGAACAAAAGGGTGTGAAAAACTGGTAGATTAACTAGAAAAGAAGCTGTTAATTTGAGGCCAAGAAAGTGGTCACTGAAGGGGCTGGGGTCATTAAAAAGAAGTTTAAAGGACAGTAGGAAAGATGTAATACATCTTAAAGGTATCTGAAGACTTGACTGGATTCCTTCCATGGCAAATTCAAGGCTGTAAAGGGTGTAACTTGAAGCACTTTGCTTTGGGAAGAGAGACTGGGTCTTGTGTGCTCAGGCTGACTTTGAACTTAATATGCAGCAGGGATGATCTAGAACTGCTAATTCTCCTGCCTCTACCTCCCACGTGTTGGGGTTACAGGCATACACTGTCACATCTGGCTTTTCAAATTTTAATTTATTCTTTTACAGTGACTAATGACATAATATACACGTCAATTTATTTATTTATTTGTTTATTTATTTGTTTATTTATTTATTTAATGTGCATTGGTGTTTTGCCTGCATGTATATCTGTGTGAGGGGGTCAGATCCCCTGGAACTAGAGTTACAGACAGTGGTGAGTTGCCACGTGGAACTGGAGTTGAAGGTGGTCGTGAACCACCAGACATGGATGCTGGGAACTGAACTCAGGTCCTCTGGAGGAGCAGCAAGTGCTTCTAACCACTAGTCCATCCATCCCTCCAGCCCCTTCATTGAGTTTGTAAAGTTCATTGTATTTCTCTTCCTATTGCTAATCCCGCTGTCCTAAGCTTCTGAGTAGTGCTAAATAGAAATTCATAATATTCCCTGTTTGGCTTTAGAACACATCCATTGCCTTTTGTACTAAAGAGGCAGCACAGTAGAGTGGTTAGAAGCAGACCTAGGCTATAGCCACTTGATGTGAATCCTGATTCCGCCACGTAGGTGTTTTGTACAGTTCACTTCATCTCCTGGGCTGTAGTTTCATTGTAGGGGAAATGGGGGTAATAACAATTTCAAACGATGGAGTTGTTATAGAAATGACTGAGTTAATGTGTGTAAAGTGCTCAGAACACTGTATGGCACAATTTCAGTACTTATATGTGTTTTATTAAATAAAATAAAATACCCTCGTTGGCTTTTCTTTACAACTCACTAAGGTTGTGATAATTCTTGTTGGCTCTGTTATTCGTTTTTTACTCTGTTACTCACTTTTATGCTTCCAACCCTGTTCACTTCCTCTCTTATTGAGAGCTGATTTAGTCATCTACTTTTGCTCGATTTCTTCTCCTCAAAAGACATTCAGAAGTGTCCTCTACACCTTCAGACTGTCTACGATATCGTTCCTCGTTTCTTCCCTGACTGACCATCTGACTCCAGTCTTTGCAGGATGTTGCAAACCAGTTATTTCTTGATTTCGATCATCATTCTTTTGTCCCCTTGCTTTCTCCTTCCATTGTTCAAACATCTCTAGTTATGTTGTTGTTTGGTCAGTGCAGGGGACTGAACCAAGGACCTTATGCATGTTAGGTATGTGCTCTACCACTGAGGTATATAGCTCAAGTTCTAACGTTTACCTTCTTAAAAATGAAAATAGCTTCCAGAAGACCTTCTCTCTGTCTCACCTCTCTTTGAAACTACTGACTTAACTTTCTTTTCTCTGCCTCTTCTCCTTGAGTGGCATACCTTCCTATTCTGCTTTCCCACCATTCTATGGAAACAGTGCTTTATTGGCCTTCGTTCTTACCCTTTTGGGCCACCTAATATTTTATTGACATTGTCCTTTATTAATAAAAATTTTTATCCTTTGGTTGGCAAAGCAAAGCTTTGTTTTTCGGATTTTGCTCATAGCTCCTGGGTCGTCCCACTGCACTGCCTTCTCTGTTCCTCTGCCATGGCCCACTCCCCCAGAGTTCTGTCTGCAGTCTCCCTTTCTATCTTCATCTGTAACCTTATTTGTTCTATGACCTCATCTGTCTCTTGTGTACTATTGATGTCTGGATCTTTCTGCCCTTGACCTTTCTAGACTTGACAATTTTCCTGGACTCCAGAAGTATTTCTAGCTGCATACTAGACATCCCGATCTAGATGTCCTGTTGGATTTGTCTTGGTCCCAGTATTTCCAGAGGAAAATCGTTCTTACCCATCACAATCTAATTGCTCCTCTGTCTGTATTCCCTTCTTGAAAGACTACTCTTAGCCACTCTCATTTGAAGCATTTGCTCCCAACTGACGATTCCAGGGTTGATTCCTGAATGTCTACATGGAAATCATCTGGGTGGATGGGGCCACGTGTTGACAATAAATCCTTGAGCCTTATCCTCCTAAGTGCTCAATTTAGAAGGTTTGAGTAGCACCAGGAATCTTTTATTCTTCTATTCTTCCAAGTTTGGGACTGCTAGTGAAAACTGAAATTTGTTCCCTGTTGTAGGTCATGTCTAAAAGATTCCTCTAAAGGCTCCTGTGTTGAAGGCATGGTTCTCAATACAGCAGTGCCCAGCGTGTGTGTATGGGGGGCGGGGATGGATCACGAGGACCTCTTACCTCATCAATGAGTTAATCTGTTGATGGGCTATTAAGAGAAGATACTTGGGACTTGGGACCTTGGAGGGGTTTAAGGACTGCACCTTCCGTCACCCAACTCCCACCTGTTATTAAGTGAGCTGCTTGCTTCACTGTGCCCCACCATGATCGTCTCCTTTATCACAGTCCAGGATCAAGGGAGCTGGCCACCACTGACTGAAAGCTCTGAGATCATGAGCCAAGAGGACCTTTTTCCACTTTGGTTTCTTTAGGTATTTCTACACAGCAACTAAAATCTGGCCAAACATTCCCTCATCCCTGTTGTGGGATATTTAATTACACTACAAACTGCTGTGGGATGTTAATGTATGTCCTGTGGGAGCCCTTCTTGGGTTCCTTGTGGCGTTACCCAGCAGGTTTGCATAGAGGATGATTAGGACCATGGGCCTGAGTGCAGGTGTATGAGATGGTCTGCACTTGGCTGTACTGGGGGATGGTCTATATGTCAAGTTGCTCTGATTGGTCAATAAATAAAACCTGATTGGTCGTGGCTAGGCAGGAAGTATAGGCGGGACTAACAGAGGAGAAATAAAAGAACAGGAAGGCAGAAGGAGACGCTGCCAGCTGCCAGCCACTGCCAGGACAAGCAGCATGTGAAGATGCTGGTAAGCCACGAGCCACGTGGCAAGGGATAGATTTGTAGAAATGCGTTACTTTAAGATATAAGAACAGTTAACAAGAAGCCTGCCACGGCCATACAGTTTGTAAGCAATGTGAGTCTCTGTGTTTACTTGGTTGGGTCTGAGCGGCTGTGGGACTGGCGGGTGACAGAGATTTGTCCTGACTGTGGGCAAGGCCGGAAAACTCTAGCTACAACAAACCCTGCCGTTGCATTATTTAAATAAAATCAACCACAGGTCAAGAGGCAGAGCAAGCAGCCAGTTGACTGGAAGTGACCATAGAGAGTAAGGGGAAGTCAGAAGGTCGGGAGGAGAGATACACAGGAGGTAGAGGGGAGGGAGATCCAGTTGGAGGAGGTTTTGTGTCATAGGGTGGGGTGGTGTAGGAAAGCTCTCTTTCTGGGACAATGGTAAAGGAGGAAGCAGCTGGGTGCTCTCTCTGTCTCTCTGAGCTAGCAGGTTTTCACCCCAGCATCTGGCTCCTGAATCTTCATTAGTAAAATAGACAGAGACTTAGTAAAAAACAAATTGTTGGACAAATGAATGTATGATTGCCACAAGCTGCTACAGGTCTCCAGGGTCTTCTCAAACTCACTTTGTAATTGAGGATGACCTTGAACTCTTGATCTTCCTTCCTCTACCTCCCAAGTGCTAGGATTACAAGCTTGTGCTACCATGCCCAGCCAGTTATTTTTAAAATGCCAACCTAATAATGTAACTTTTCCTTAAAAAAATAATCTAGCAATGGTTGGTAATTCCTGTTGATTTTTCTACGCATATATTCTCTCTCTTTCTCTCTCTCTCTGGTGTGTGTGTGTGTGTGTATGTAGATGGGAGTATGGGCATACATGCTGCCATGGTGCATGTGTGGAAGTTATAAGATAACTAACTCATGGGAGGTGGTTCTCTCCCTGCACCATGTGGATCCTGGGGATGGAACTCAGATCGTCAGGCTTGGTGGCAAATGCTTAGTAAAGTATAGGTGCCTGGACTCTAGCAGGAGTCTGGAAACTAATTTAGCAGATTCAGAAGAGAGCTATTTCTGTATTTTTGCCCAGCACCCCGTTTATTTCATGTTGAATCCACTGACGTGCAGAGTCAAAGGTTGACTCCTTCATGGCATCGAAAATTTTTGAGCCTCCTTTCCAGATTCTTTCCTCCCATCCAGCCCTGTTCACGCACTGCTCACTTGCAGTTTGCCATTTCATTTCCTCAGCACCCTTTGTCCATGTTGTTTTCTTTGCTTGGACGGTGCCTCTGTGCTTCTGTACTTAGTACCCTTCCTAATCCTGTGAGGCTCAGGTGTCACTTTTTCTGTGACGTCTACACTGCATGAACTTCTTCCTTCTCACAGCATATTGTTCTTGCTGCTAGTTCAGCAACTACACATGATACTGTCTTACAGAATTTCATACTTGACTTTGCCCATGCCGGTCTGAGTCCCTGATGGCATGAATTACTTCTCACTCTTTTTTTTTTTTTTTTTTTTTTTTTTACCCCTCAGTGTACCACGAGGCTGCAAGAATCAGTTCAGTGAAGTTCTGTAAGGTGAAAATTTTCAGCTTTAAAAAGAGCAAACATGGGCTGGGTGGTGGTGTCACACACCTTTAATCCCAGCACTTGGGAGGCAGAGCCAGGCGGATCTCTGTGAATTTGAGGCCAGCCTGGTCTCCAAAGTGAGCTCCAAGAAAGACGTAAAGCTACACAGAGAAACCCTGTCTCAAAAAAACAAAACAAAACAAAACAAAACAAACAAACAAAAGAGCAAACAGAAGACTGACCTCTGGCAAACTGATGTATTTCAAACAAGAAAAGGAGCCACTAAGTGATCAGAGGAAGTTGAGGAATTAGTTATTGTATCCTGGAAGCTAAGGAAAAAGAATTTGTTCAGTTGTTTAACTTGTTGTTTATCCTTTTTTTTTTTTTAAACAAACATGTGTACTGAGCAGTGAGTACATACCAGGCACTATTCTAGAGGAAAGGAAGGTCATGCTTTACAGAACTTGAATGAGTATCCGTGTCTAAAGTAGAAACACACCAAAACTTATAAATGACTGACTACACAAAAGAACTGGCTTTGGGTTTAGATTTAAACCTCCTGCGTTACCTACATTTCTTGCAGGAAGAGGGCCAATACACAGCTTTCAGTATTTCCTGAATAGCTGGCTACCCAATTGTATGTATCAAGTCTGATTAGCTGTAGATTAAGGTTCTGGGGTGGAAACTGAAGGGAGATGCTCAGTGTATTGGAGCCTAAATTGGGTCAGGGACTCCCCACTAGCCTAGGCCTCTCCCTCTCATGTTCTTACTGGGGTGGGTAATCCAGGGCTTCTTCCTTCTTGGAGGCCATGAGGACAATATGGTTCATCCCCCTGTTGCTGTAGCCAAATTTGTTGTCATGCAGGAGGAATGAGCTTGGCAAGTAGTCATTGAGGGCAGTGTCAGCTCTAGTATCGAAAGTAGAAGAGCGGTGTTGTTATTTAAGATTCAGGACACAATCTGGTCCTCGGTATAGTTCAGAATGCCCTTTAGGGGCCCTCCAGTCCTGCTTCACTCTTTTGCTGTCATGATTGGTAGCTTTCCTCAAGCAGCAGGTCAGCTCCATGATGGGCATGCCGTGGGTAGAAACGTGGAAGGCCATTATTGTGAGCTTCCAGTTCATCTGGGATGAGTTTGACCGCAGTCTTGGCTGTGCTCTGTGGCTATCATTCCAGTTTCCCTCGGGTCTTCTACCTTCTTCTAGGTGGCAGTGATGGCATGGACTGTTGTCATGTATCCTTCCATGATGCCAGAGTTATCATGGATGATGTTGGCCCTGGGGGCTAAGCAGTTGGTGGTACAGGAGACATTGCTGACAGTTTTGAGTGAGTTGTCACAACTTTTGTGCTTCATGCCCATTATATATATGGGAATGTAGACAGAAGGGGTAGAAATTAGGACCCTTCTGCCTCCACCCTTCACACGGGCCCTGGCCTTCACCATAGTGGGTAAAATGGCAGTTATCTTAGGGTTTCTGTTGTAGTGATGAAATACCATGATCAAAAGAAATCTGAGGAGGAAAGGGTTTATTTTGCTTTCACTTCCATATCACCATTCATCATCAAAGGGAGTCAAGATAGGAACTCAAACAGGGAAGAAACCTGGAGGTAAGAGGTGATGCAGAGGCCATGGAGGAGTGCTGCTTACTTGCCTGCAGCAAACCTCATGTTTTGCTCAGCCTGCTTTCTTATAAAACCCAGGACAACCAACCCAGAGGTGGTACCACCTACAATGGGCTAGGCCCTCCTGCATCAATCACTAATTAAGAAAATGCCCTATAGACTTGTGTTATAGAATATTATTTATTTATTTACATATTTGCTCACTTATTTATTTATTTATTCTTGGTTTTTTGAGACAGGGTTTCTCTGTGTAACAGCCCTGGCTGTCCTGTAACTTACTCTGTAGACCAGGCTGGCCTTGAACTCACAGAGATCTGTCTACCTCTGCCTCCCAAGTGCTGGGAGGCAGTAGAATATTATTTTAAGGTATGTTACTTTTTTTGCATTTGTTTAACTGTGAAGCTGTGCTACTGTTCCTGTCTAAAACACCTGATGGTCTAATAAAGAACTGATGGCCAATAGCAAGGCAGGAGAAAGGAAAGGCAGGGCTGGCCGGCAGAGAGAATAGATAGAGGGAGAAATCTGGGAGGGGAAAAGAAGTAGTCAGAGAAGGAGGGTGACATCAGGGGCCAGCCACCCAGCTACACAGAAAGCCACAGTGTCATTCCTCCAGCCATCTTGCTTTGGGGGGACCGTGTCTGTCCTGGTTCATTTTCATCAACTTGATACAACCTAGAGTTACTTGGGAAGAGGGAATTTCAACTGAAGCATTGTCTCGATCAGACTGGCCTGTGGCCAGGTCTTTGAGAGATTGTCTTGATTGATTGATACAGAAGACTCAGCCCATTGTGGGTGGCACCATCCCTAGGCAGGCAAGCTGGGGCTAAGAAACTAGCTGAACCTGAGTCAGTAAACAAGCCAGTAAGTAGTGTTCCTTCGTGGTTTCTGCTTCAGTTCCTGCCCTGACTTTTTTCAATGTTGGATTGTGACCTGGAAGTGTTTCCCTTCTCTAAGCAAACTAGAGCAGGGTCTGTCACTGAGCCTGGAGCTTGCCACACAGGCTAGGCTGGGACAGCAAGCCCCAGGGTCCACCTGTCTCCACACCCCTAGAGTTGGGATTTAAAGAGTGTACCATCATGCCCAGCTCTTTACTCGGGTCTCGATGGTTGTGCAGCAAGTGCTTTTTGTGACTTAGCTGTCTGTCTCTCCAGCTTCCGAGTCTTGTTCCTTAGTGCTTCAGCCTAGAGTTGCTATTGCCCCAGTGGAGGTTTTGTCAAATAGGTTGGATATGACAGTGCAGAGGAAAATGTGCTTCATTTCTCTGACTGTGATTCAGATTCCTGTCCTTGGTTCTTCTCCACTTTGACTATTCAGACTCCGTACCCAGTTCTCTGAAGAAAGCCAAGCTTGAAGCTTTAGCATCCAGGTCCCTGCTCTTTCTCATGCCAAACAGATGGCTTCTCTCTCTTCCGTAGCCTGCTTTAGTTAATGGTTTATTCCAAGGTATTTCTTTCACATTCTGATAGTTAATTTCTCTGAACTTGAGTGCATCCTTTTGAAGACCTTTTAACTTCTTGAAAGAAATTATTAGCTTTTTTTCAACTTCTTCCTATTTGAGTCATGTTCTGTTCTAACACTCTGGAGGACGACTTAAAATGCCAAGTATTGGGGCTGGAGAGTAGACTCAGTGGTTAAGAACATTTGTTGTTCATGAAGAGGACTGGAGTTTAGTTTCCAGTATCCACATGGTTGGCTCAGAACCATCTATATAACTCCAGTTCCAGGGGATCTAACACCCTCACCCTCTTTGTGGGCATCAGGCATACACATGGTACACAGACATTCATGCAGATAAAAACATCTATATACATAAAAAATTTTTAAAAGATGTCAAGTATCTATGGTATAGTTTTTAAAGTCCCATCTTTATCAAGGCTTTGTGTGGTTGTTGGGGTAATTGGATTGTGTTCACAGAAGTATATAAAAGAATCGCTTGCTTTACCAATGTCTAGCTATGATCTCTTTCTTATAGGTAACCTCTCTTCATGATGGTACATATATTAATGATTTCCTGGTTATATGTGTATTTTTATTCTTTATATAAATATACATATTGTATATACTCATCCCATACACATATATGTACAAAAATACATAACTTGAAAGGTTATTATCATCAAAGGATCTCAGTTATTTGTAGTTGTTCAATGTAAGAATAATAATTCTAGCTGGGTGGCAGTGGCTCATGCCTTTAATCCCAGCACTCAGGAGGCAGAAGCAGGTGGATCCCTGTGAAGTTGAAGCCAGTCTGATCTACAGAGTGAGTTCCAGGACCGCCGGGGATACACAGTGAAACTCTGTCTTGAAAAACCAAAAAAAAAAAAAAAAAAAAAAAAAAAAAAAAAGCCTGGTGGTGGTGGTGCACGCCTTTAATCCCAGCACTCAGGAGGCAGAGGCAGGCGGATCTTTGTGAGTTTGAGGCCAGCCTGGTCAAGAAGTGAGCTCTAGGACAGCCAGGGATAGATACACAGAGAAATCCTGTCTCAAGAAACAAAACAACAGCAAAAAAGGAATAATACTGTAGGGAGGCTGCAGCAGGAAGATTGCAAATGTGAAGCCAGGCTGGGCTACATAGCAGGACTTCTAAAATAATGATAAGGAAAGAAGAAAAAAAAACAAGTAATAGCTTCATTTTTTCTCTCTGAACTATAGTGGGGCAAAGGTCCCTGTTGTTGTTTGTTTTTGCTCTTTTTTGGGGGGCCCATCACCCAGCTCCCAAATAAATCACACACAGAGTCTTATTCTTAATTATTAATGTTTGGCCTTAGCTTGGCTTGTTGCTAGCCAGCTTTCCTTAACCTGTCTGCCTTTTGCCTCTGGGCTTTTCCCATTCCCTTACTTCTGTAAATCTTACTCTTACTCAGTGGTTTGCTGTGTAGCTGAGTGACTGGCCCCTGGGTCCTCCTCCTTCTATAGCTACTTCTCCTCCTCCCAGATCTCTCCTTCTGTATATTTTCTCCTCCTGCCAGCCCTGCCTATCCTTTCTCCTGCCTCACCATTTGCCATCAGCTCTTTATTAGACCATCAGATGTTTTAGACAGAGCAAGTAGCACAGCTTCACAGAGTTAAACAAATGCAACATAAACAAAAGTAACACACCTTAAAATAATATTCTACAGCAGGTCCCTAGTGATCATTTATCTTACTTTCACAGAAAAGAAAGAAGGGTCATTCTTTTTGAGCTGGTTTAGATTGTCTGAGTGTTGACCTGGGTGTTGTGTGAGTGAGTGCTGGGGTGGCTCTAATGAACTGTGAGGGGGTATATGCTATCATCTTTCAGCATCCACCTGTGCCTATGCCTGGACTCAGGCAGTGGTCCTTTTCATATGGGTTACTGAGTATCTGCATCTAAAGTTATGACTGACTGACTGTCTGTCTGTCTTTCTTTTAAGCTATTAGGGAACTACCTACAACTACTGACATATCCTACTCTGGCCTTCAAATCAGCTTAAAGGCTTCAAGCAGGAAAGCCAGTGTTTTACTTTCTGTGGTTTCTAGGGATGGTCTAAGAAAGAGACACGTATTCCAAATCCTCTTATGTAGCTGTTAATGTGCAGTATATGAAAATTATGACCCTTTGTTGTTTCTTTTGACTATCTAACAAACAAATGTATTATTTTCTCATCACTGGGACCAAATTCTGGACAAGAAGAACTTAAAGGATGAGAGAGTTACTTTGGCTCACAGTTTGAAGGGATACAGTCAGTCATGGGAGGAAAGACATGGCAGCCGTGTAGCCTGTGGCAGTGGGTTATTTGTTGTCTGGCAGGAGAGAAGCCAGGAAGAACATATACCAAGGCCTGATCCCCCAGTGACCTATTTCTCTAGGCTTCACATCCTAAGGGTGATGCCTTCTGTTGTAGTTAGGGTCTTTATTGCTGTGAAGAGACACTGTGACCACAGCAACTCTTATAAAGGAAAACATTTAATTGAGGTGGCTGCTTACAGTACAGAGGTTCAGTCCATTATCATCATGGCGGGGGTCATCGTGGTGCATGCAGGCAGGCATGTGCTGGCTACATCTTGATCAGAAGGCAACAGGAAGTGCCTCTGACACTGGTTGGTATCTTGAGGATGGGAAACCTCAAAGCCCGCCCCCACAGTGACACACTTCCTCCAACAAGGCCACACCTACTCAACAAAGCCACACCTCCTAATAGTGCCACTCTCTATGAGCTTATGGGGGCCAATTACATTCAAACTACCATGCCTCACAAAGCAGCTTCACCATCAAATGTTCACATGACCCATGGGGAGCATTTACATTCAAATCATAACAACACAGTAGTTTAAGGTCAGAATTATTAGGACAGCAGCCTAAGACTAAAAGAGATAAAGAACTATGAGGGAGCTGTTAGCAACAGTTACTACTCAGCTGCTTTCAAATGGATGAGTATTCATTCAACACTCAGAGACAGATGATTTTCTGGTAATTCATGTCAGTCTAGGAGATATAGATATAGATATATTTCTTTTAGGTTTACTGTTTGTATGAGTTTGTACATGTCACAGTGTGTGTGTAGAGGTCAGAGGACAACTTGTTGGAGTTGGCTCTCTTACCTCCTGCATGGGTCATGGGGCTCAAGCTCGAGTCGTCAGGCTTAGCAACAACCACATTTACCCACTGGACTATAGTGTCAGCTCATTTTTTATATTGTTAAGTAATTATTTATCCATGAGAGGTTATATGAAGAAGTCGTGTGTGTCCTTTCCAGTTTCTTCTACCAGCTACATATCTCAAGATAACTATAATGTAACAAACATCAAAACCAGTAGATGGACATCTGTACAATCCACAGACCTCACTGAGATTTCACCAGTTTTCCATACACTGTGTGTGTGTGTGTGTGTGTGTGTGTGTGTGTGTTGCTAACAAATTGAGATTTCCCTTTATGGTTATGAAAATGTTCATAATTTGGTAGTTGTAATGTTGCAGAACTCTGAGCATACTAAAAAAATGACTGAACTATATACTTTAAAGGGATGGATTTTATGGCATGTGAGTTTGTGGTGGTTTGAATGGGAATGTGCACTGTGGGCTCAGATGTTGGAGTACTTGCTCCTCAGTTGGTGGCACTGTTTGAGTACGTTTAGGGGGCGTGCCCTTGCTGGAGGGGTTTGTCACTGGGGGCAGGCTTTGAGGTTTCAAAGCCATATGCCATTTCTGGTTTGGTCTCCCTGATCTGTGTTTGCGGTTCAAGATGTGAGTTCTCCCCGTCTGCTCCAGCTGCCATGTATGCTATTTGCTGGCACTCTTCCCCACCACAACAGACTTCTATCCTTCTGGGGCCGTACACTAATTGCTTTGCTCATGGTTTTATCATAGCAATAGAAAAAATAACAAATAGAGTTACATCTAAATGAGGGTGTTATAAAAAAGCAATTAGAAAACTCATTACCAGGCATGCTGGCACATGGCTGCAATCACAACACTTAGGAGGCTGAGGCAGAAGGATGTGGGTCAAGAAGGGCTACATTAGGAAGACCCTGACTCATACAAATAAACAATACAAAACGGAATGCTGTGTGAGCTTGCCCCTGATTATGTGCTGGATATGTCCTGGTCTGCGAAGGATCAGAGAGTGTGCCTCTTCACCGGGCAACTGCCACTCAGAGAGCTTGGCAGCACCTTCCACTGCCTCCAGTTGAGTGGGAAAGCTCTTGTTGCTCCACAGGCTTGCTTGTGTTTCTGTCATTCTCGTATCATTGATTTCTCAGGTGAAAACTAGTATCATTCTTTAACTGATTACTTATTTTCTGAGAGTACTAGCAGAGTAATGCTATTTATAAATGGCTCTTGACTGCTGCATAGATTTCTTAGTTATTAATATCAAAATATCAAGGGACTAGTGAGCATATTGCTTGATATTTGGGGTTTGTTCATGATCACCATCATATAAGGCTTACGAAAATCAGGGAGAACCTGGGTGTGGCAGCACACACTCCTAATCCTGGCAGGAGCAGAGGGTAGGAGGATCAGGAATTCAAGGCAACCTTGGCTACATGAGACCCTGTCTCAGCCTCTGCCCCCTCCAAAAATAAATCAGTGATTGGACAGATAGAGAAATTATTTAAAAACAACAACAACAAAAAAAAACCTACAAAACTCCCTAAACCTTTGCAAAGTATCAAGAATTCATTCTTAGATTATTGTGTTTATACCATTTAAACTTTCTGAATCTTTTTAATTTCCTCTCACCAGTTGCTGATCCGTTCAATGCCCCCTCCACCCCCCACCCTCCTGCTGCCCCACGGTTTCTGTTTAGTTGAAGGTCTATATGCTATACTAGAATTTTTTTTTTTTTACTTTTTTGGAATTTTTGAGACTGGGTCTTACTCTGTAGCTGGCTGTATACTTATGGCAACCCTTCTACCTTATCCTCCTGGGTTCTAGAATCCCAGGTGTACACCATCAGGTCCACTCTACTAGATGTTTCAAAAAGAAATATCTAAATGCAACTTCTTACTCAGATTGGGAAACTAATTGAACAGTACCAGCAAGCACTGTAAAAACTGCATTACATAAACTCACTAGTAAAGTGAAAGTACCCCTTCATTCTTTTTTTTTTTTTTTTTTTTCAGAATAAGATAATCTGTTTCATAGGATTTTAGACTCTTTGGGATGGTGATGATTATAGAGTAATATAGCTGGTAACTGTTCTAAGAATATCCACCTTGTCTCCATCATTTTTACAAGTCAAGACTGAGATCTACAGGGGTAAAGTGATTTGCCCCAGGTATCACGGCAAGACCTCTTTAAATCATGTAACCCACCTTTTTTTGTATGACTCAGAATTGTACTTTAAGTGTTTACTCTGGGAGGTTTTTTATTGTTTTCATTTTCATGAGAATATATTTAGGCATCGCTTTGCTGAATTGCCATCCAAAGAATGGAATGATACTTTTTATGATAGCCTGTTCTTTTACAAAAAGACTAAAGATAATAGAATGTGAATAAGTTATGAGTAAGGGATATGTTAGAACACCTTTTGTTCTTTGTCAGTCCAAACTCAATCCATTGACAAAGAATAACGAACACTAGTAGTGTTCAGGTCCAACTGCAGTTGGTGATTTTATGTGAGGAAGACTGCAGGTGCTTGCTTTGGCCATTTCCAATGCACATTAGGCTAACTTGGAGTAACAGCTCTGCTCTTGTTTCTCAATGGCCTTTACCATTGTCTTCAAAAAGGTGTATTAAGGGGCTGGAGAGATGGCTCGGTGGTTAGGAGCACTGGCTGCTCCTCTAGGGGACCCAGGTTCAATTCCCAGCACCCACATGGCAGCTAACAACTGTCTGTAATTCCAGTTCCAGGGGATCCATGGCATCAGGTATGCATGTGGTGCACATATATATGCATGCAGGCAAAATACTCATACACGTAAAATAAAAAAATAAATAAATCTTTTTTAAAAAAGGTGTATTAAGTTAATTTAAACTTGTAAGTTTTGCCACCTGATCATAAATTGTTGTTCTCTTGTCAACAATGGCATTGCTGCATATTAACAAGTAGGAAAATAGGATGGACTACTAAAGTTAGATAAGATAGTTCATAGAGTTATGAAAGTTTTCAGAACAGGAAAGATAAATTTGGGTCTGAAAAAGATGTTGATGGTTGGGGCAATAACTCATTTGGCAAAATACTTTCCAAACAGGCTTGAAGAATTTGATCCCTAGAACCTATATAAAAAGCCAGGTCTAGTGGTACACACTTGTGATCCCAGCACTAGGGAGACAGGGACAGTCAGATCCCCTGGAGCAGGCTGGCCACCCAGTCTAGCCTACTTGATGAACTCAAGTCAGTGGGAGACCTCAATAAAATAAAATAAAAGCAAGATGGATGGCTCCTGAGAACAATACCTGGTATTGACCTTTGGCATCTACACACATGTGCACACTTGTTCACACATGTGCCCCTGCATACGTGTGGATGCAAATACACATACAAAGGTAAAGAGGTGATCTCTATGTAATTTTTAAATAAAGACCTTGGTAGTTTAAAAGCAAAAGAGGTTTGTATTGTGTTATGTGCTGTTCTTTAAAAGATAATCTCTGAAGTTGTTAATGAGATATAGCTGTAACTTACAAAAAGAACTTAAATGTGCTACTTGGCTACTTCTTAAACTTGGCCTTATTTTATTGCTTCATTGGTATAGGCTTTATTTATTTATTTTGATGCCTATATGGTAGAAAAGGATTTTTTAGAGTAATTTTTATTACGTGTGTGTGTGTGTGTGCATAGCTGTTGTATAGAAGTGGATTAATTCTAAGATGGGTGAAACTTTTTTAAAAATTATGTAAAATTAATATGAATCTATAAAAATAGCTTTCCAAACCATCATTTGGGATAGAAATGCGTTGAAGAATATAATAAGGCTGTATGTAATGGTGCATGCCTATAATCTCAGCACTCAGGAGGCAGAGGCAGGCAGATTTCTGTGAGTTTGAGGCCAGTTTGGTCCACATAGTGAATTCCAGGGGTACAAAGTGAGACATGGCCTTGGGGGCGGGGGAAGGTAATAAGGGCTGGGGATGTAGTTCAACAGAAGAGTATATGCTTAGCACTTACAAGGCTTTAGGATTCATTCCTTAAACCACATAGTCAAAAAAAAAAAAAAAAAAAAAAAAAAAAAAAAAAAAAAAAAAAAAAGAAGGAAAGGGCAGGAGGAAGGAAGAAGAAAGAAGGAAGGAAAACTAAGGGGACCAGTCAGGTGTCTCAGTGAGTAAAAGTGCTTGGTGTCAAGCCTGAAGACCTGCATCCCTGTCCCTGGGACCTAGATGGTGGAAGGAAAGATGGATTCTCACACTCTGTCCTCTCACCTCCACACCTGTGCCATGGCATATGGGCGCACCTACAAAATAAATAAATGTGTATTAAAATTTTTTTAAAGGGACATGATAGGGGAGGATCCTTTCAATAGAAGTAACAACAACAAAAATTATAAAATAAGTAGAGATGAGCCCAAGAAGAACTATGTAAGTTCTGTAGGAAGAAAATACGTATTTTACTAAAGAACATTTAAAAAAGTGCCTACTGCTGTGGAAACACTGGTAATTTGTCAGAATGTGTCACCTTCTTAATTGTGCTGATAGTGACAGTGCTGCACCGCAGGTACTTCAGAGGGTCGCCAGGATCGAGTTCATACATGAAAGAGTTTCAAATCATTGCTGATAACTGTGGGCTTCATAATATTTTCTGTTATGTTCATTACAAAGTAAGTGTAATCCTCCTCAGAATTTGTATGTAAACTTGTTTCCAGGGAAATAGCTAATTCTGAAGTTCATCTGAAAGAATCAATTTGTGGAATTAGTCAACAGAATCCCCCAAAACTCAGTAAGGTGTGTCTTGTAAAGTCGTGGTATAATGAGGCCATTAAAATCTGGTGGCATTACTGTAGGAATAGATAGTTAATGAAAGACATTATATGAGAGTTTAATTTTTAAAAGGTGAAATTTGAAGTTAGTAGGCTGAAACTGGTGTAAGTTAGCATTCTACTGCAGGTAAAATCCTCTTACCATCTACAAAAATAAGTTTCAAAGAATCAAATAGTGAGATCACACCCACATATACATACAGACATTTGCAGGTGAAAGTTTTCCTGTCCTGACTGCCTGCTCCCAAATAATCACTCAGAGGCTTAATATAAATTATAAATGATTGGCCAGTAGCTCAGGCTTATTACTAACTAGGTCTTACATTTTAAGTTAACCCATAGTCCGTATGTACGCTCTGCCATGTGGCTGTACCTTTATTAGCATGGCATGTTTATCTCCTGCTCCCTCTGCATCTGGATGGCTACTGGATGGCAAAAAAACTCCACTCTTCTTCCCATCATTCTCAGTTTGGCTTCCCTGCCTAACTTCCTGCCTGGCCTGTCAGCTTTTTATTAACCAATGAGTAATACATATTCATAGTGTACATAAGGATTATTCCACAGCAGACATTTATAGGTAAAAAATCCTAATTTTTATAAGGAAATACAGATGAATATTTTTGTTATTAGAAAGCAAGTAAGGTGTGGAAAGAAAAAGGCTTCCTGTAAAAAATGAAACTCAGAATTTCTGTATAATAAAATGTAGATTTCTTTTAACTGAAAGATTAGTGATAGACTAGAAGGAGTTTTGTTTTCCAAGGGTTTTATCCAGAATATTGATTTTTCTACTCAACAACTTAAAAATTGTTGTCTCAATGAAAAAAGGGAAGGTTGTTATTGGCATTGTCTATACAGCTAGTAGAAAATACAGCATGAGTTACAAGGGACTAAGATAGCCAAAGCAATGCTTAAAAGACCAAAGAAGGAAGACTCCAGCTTCCTGACCTCCTGCAGATCAAGACATTGTGGCATTAGCTCAAGGTAGACAGAAAAATCATTGGTGTAGAATTGAGAGTCTGTAAGTGGTTGAGTAATTTTCAATAAAGGTCTCTAACACTAGTAAATAGGGAAAGAATAATATTTCAGTAAATGGTTCTTGGGAAAAGGGAATATTTACATGTAAAAAATGAAATTGTGAAGTTGGGGACTGGAGAGAGATGGGTAGGTAGTTAAGAGTGCATCTTTCTGTTCAGAGGACCTTAATTTGTCTCCAGGCACTCACATTTATGACTCCGAGCTGCTTATAACTCTAGTTCCAGTAGAGCTGATGCTCTCTTTTGGCATCTGCAGGCACTTGGACATGAGTAACTTACACACACACACACACACACACACACACACACACACACACACACACACACACACACAAATAATAATAATAATAATAATAATAATAATAATAAAATAAATCTTAAAAAGGATGAAGTTAGATTCTTACTTCATATCATATACAACATTTAACTCAAAATAGATCAAAGACCTGAAAGTCTTAGGAGAAAAACACAGAGATGTTCTCTCTGACTTCTGATTTAGAAAAGGATTTTTAGTTCTGGTACCACAGAATGAACAACAAAATATAACACATAGTTTGGACTTACCTTAATACTTGAAAAGAACATTACCAGGAGAGTGTTGGAGGCTGGAGAGATGGCTTAGTGGTTAAGAACACTGACTTTCCTTCAGAGGACCTGGGTTCAATTCCGATACCCATATGATGGTTCACAACTGTTTGTAACTCCATTCTGGTGATCCAACCCCCTCTTCTGGCCTCTGTGGGCACCAAGCATGCATGTGGTAAACACATATATGCAGGCAAAACACCACCCCCACATGTATATATATTAAAAAAAGAATATTGACAAAATAGACAAAGTCACATATCCAGTGAAGAGATGGATGCAAGTGCCCAGTAAACACGAAAAGATGTTCAGCAACAGTGGTTGTACTGGTTAATTTCTTCTTGTAGTTAGCTTTGTCATCTTGTCATAGCTTACAGCCATTTGACAGCAGAGCCCCAACTGAGGAACTCTATGTAGTCAGACTGACTTGTGGGCGTACCTGTGGGGTCTTGATTATTAATTGATGTAGGAGGGCCTACTGTAGGGCACCATTTCTCCAGTTTGTGGTCCAGGCTGTATAAGAAAGCTAGCAAGTATGAGCTAACGTGCAAGCAGTGTTCCTCCAGAGTTTCTGCTGCAGATTCTTGCTTGAGTTCCTTCTTCGACTTCCCTCAATGATGGACTGTGGCCTGGAAGTGAAAGCCAGTTAAACACTTTCTTCTCCTAAATTGCCTTTGGTCAGAGTAGTTCAATCACAGCAGCAGAGTGAAACTAGAACATTTCCTG
Source organism: Peromyscus maniculatus bairdii (assembly GCF_049852395.1). Lineage (NCBI taxonomy): Eukaryota > Metazoa > Chordata > Mammalia > Rodentia > Cricetidae > Peromyscus > Peromyscus maniculatus. The sequence goes on along the minus strand of NC_134862.1, from coordinate 44,555,820 downwards.
ATTGCTGTAACACAAAGCCCAGCAAGAAGCATCTTGAGGGAGACAGGGTTTATCTGTAATTAGAGAGGATACAGTCCATCATAGTCATAGAGGAAGTCATAGTGGCAGGAGCCTGAGGCAGCTGTCACATTGCATTCCTAACAAAAAAGTGTAGAGAGTGATGAATTTTCTTGCTTAGCTCACATTCTCCTTTTCATTCAGTCCAGGACCCCCACATGGAATGGTCCCCCGGTGAAGGTGGGTCTCCCACCTGAATTAACCTACAGGCATGCTCAGAGGCTTGTCTCCTTCATGATTCTAGAGCCTGTGAACTTGATAGTGGTTCTCAGAGAAATGCAGTCAGAACCACCATGAGAAGACTGGGTTTATCTCAATGGCAGAAGACTTAGGCTACTACACAGGAAGCCCTTGGTTTGATCTCCAGCACAACAAACCAAGCATTCACAGAAAGACATCACTTTATATCTCTGTTGCTATTAGTCATTATAAAGGCTGGAATTAAAAAGTCATAAAATGGCCTGGCAAGATAGCTCAGTGGATGAGGATTTGGTGCGAAACTTGATGACCTGAGTTTGATCCCTGGCATTCACATGGTAGAAATAGAGAACCAAATCCCCCAAGTTGTTCTCTGTCTCCGCACATGCTCTACGATACATACACACCTGCACATATATGCAAAACAAATAAAAAATGATAAAAAGTAAAAAGATAGCAAATGTTGGCAAGGGCATGGAAAAATTAAGAACCCTCATATACTGTTGGTGGGAATGTACGATGCTGTAATTACTGACCAAAACATGGATATTCCTTAAACAATGACTTCAAGTATCATTTGACTCAGGAAGTCTACTTCTAGGTATTTAAAATAGAAATGAATGGGCTGGAGAGATGACTCGGCAGTTAAGAGCACTTTTGTTCTTGCGGAGAACTTGGGTTTGTTTCTCGGCACCCAAGTGGCAGCTCACAACCGTCTGTAACTCCAGTCCCAGGGGATCTGACACCCTCTTTTTACCTCCTTGGGCATGCAAATGGTACATCGACATACATGCAAACAAAAACATTAATATTTAGAATAAATATTAAAAAACACCCACAAAAAATCAGTATATAGTTGAATTACATACTTTAAATAGGTAAATAGTATCATGTTATTCTTATCTCAATAAATCTGCTTTACATATGAGAAGCTGTTCAGTTTCATTATTAACAAAATGCAGGTTGAAACACTGCTTTTTGTTTAGTATTTTAACAGAAAATTTAAAATTGCGTCTGTTAAGTATGAATATTGAGATGGACTTGGAGAAATCGTCTCAAACACTGCCTTGTAGACAGGCAAATCCTCTTCAGAGGTAATTCGGCAGAATTTATAAAACAATATAATTTTCCTTCAAAAGATTTTAAATGTGCATATACAAAGATATATGCACAGAAATGCTCATTTAGCAGTTATTATTAGTTATACCAAAGTGAGGGCCTGCACATGTTGGGCAAGTGCTCTCTCATTACTGAACCCTTAGCCCCAAAAGTGTTATTCATTCATTGTTTATAGCAACAAAAATTAGCTCTATGTAGAAACGGGGAATCAATGGAATACAGTATATATTCCAAGTATGGACATCCTTTGTGGTTATAAATAAAACAGTAGACATATGGACCAGTCCACCATGGAAAGGCTATAATGGATATTGTAAGTACAAACCACCTCACAAATACGTAGAATATGTCCCCATTTAAGTTTTTGAAATTCTATACTTATGAAAAACATACCTGTGTAGACAGGGGTGTCTTAGTTCATTTTCTGTTGCAGTAACAGTATTTCAGACTGAGTAATTTATAAAGAGAAAAGGCCTATTTTGACTCACTGTTTTGGAAATTGAGAAGCCAAGGACACACCAAAGGCATCTATTTTGCTCTTAGTGAGGATCTTGGATTGCTTCATCTCATGGGAGAAAACATGGGCAAATGGTTTATGTAGAAGAGATGAACCAAAAAAGATAACCTTGCTTTAAAGCCAAACCAAACTTCTCTACCCTAGCTGACTCCAGTCCCAGGAGGGCTAGAAGTCAATCTCATGGGATGGCATTACTTATCTTGAGGGCAGAACCTTGATGGCTCAAATTGCCTCAGTGTGACTATAGGAATGTAGTGTTAAATCCAGCTGCTGCTCAGGCCACAATACCTGTAGTAGCCCTTCCATCTTATAAATACACACACCCTACTAAGAACCTCAAGCTAACAGACTTTCTGGTATGGGTGTTTGTCACCTGCGGAAGTGAGTTTATATCAAAGAGGTGTGACCACACACCCTACTCCTGACTGCTGACTTGTGCTGGGCAACCATCTCCTTAGAGAGGGACCAGAAGAGACACTACTCCTGTCAAGTGGGCCATGATTTCCTGTCTTCAGCATTCCTGCTATGCTGTCTGTCTCTGGTGCTGGTACCTGAACTCTCTTCCCAGAACTCAGTCATACTATTGCCTACCTGTCAGTCTATGACATTAATTACTCTTTTAATAGACTTCTTAACCCCAAGAGTCCATCTCAGTGTATCCTTGAACTCCCATCTGAGACCTTTCAGTGAGTTGGGGAAACCATCACTATTAGATTTTCATTTTTTAAAATTATGTGTATGAGTTTTGCTTGTCTGTATGTTTGTACACCACATGTGTGCAGCATCTGAGGAGGCTGGGAAAGGGCAGTCCCTAGAACTGGAGTTACAGATGGTTATTAGCTGCCATGTGGGCGCTTGGCACCAAATGTTGGTCCTTTGGAAGAGCAGCCTGTGCTCTTAACTGCAGAGCCAGTTCTCCAGCCCCTAGATTTCCACTAAAAAACGCCCCCCCCCTTCTCTCCTGTGTTACTGGATTACTTCCTTAAAAAAAAATCAATTTAAAGAAAGTCTGTGGTATAACCTGTAATGTGCAGTTTGGAGCTGGGAGTTGGAAACAAAGGCAGTAATTCTGCATAGACTTAAGCTTTCTCAAGTGGTCTTATTCCCTAGATCTCCTATAACAGAATGTCAGGAAGTAGGATTAGTACCATGTTATTTCTCATTGTCACTTTCTGAACATTACTTCCCATGACCTCTTATAAAATTAATTTATCTTCTGCTCCATTGCTTCTCATGTCATTTGGTTATGCCACCTTCTTATCCCTTCATTCATCAAAGATTTAACTTCACCTTGTGTTACTGTGAGACTGTCCAACACACTAACCCCTTAGTTTTTTACCTTCTGCATGTTGTGTGATTTATGTCTCTACTGAAGCTCTGTCATCTGCTTCCATGATCTGTTTCCAACCAAGACTGTCCTACTCTAGCAGCTGGCCCTTTGACAATAACATGGTAGATTGATTCCCCTTATTTACATTTTTATTAGAGCATCTAATATGAATTCTTTGTCCCATTTCCTCTCTTTCTAATTCATCAGGAGTTCTTGTCTTGGTTAGATTGTTGTTTGCTTATTTGTTTTTTGCGTTATGGTCTCATAAAGCACAAAGTGTCCTCCACTTTGCTGTATAGCCAAGGATGACTTTGGACTTTTGGTCCTCTTGCCCATACCTTTGCAGAAGCTGGAATTATAGGTGCGTGCCCCACCATGCCTGGTGGATCAGCCTCAGGGCTTCTTCATGCAAGACAAACCCTCTACAAGCCAAGTCCCATCTCTGCCCCCACTTGCCCAGACTCTATGTTCACTTCAAAGACACTTTTTGTCTCTGAACTTATCTGGCCGAATTCTAATTGAATGAACCTGACTCTTGATTTTTCTATTTTCATCTAAATGGCTGAAAATAGAGCAGGTTTTTACCATATAATTAAATTAAATTCTTTCCATTGTTTCAAACCCTACTGTGTGTCCCTGTCTTTGCTCTGAAAGGATCATTTCATACTGTCTGCACACCTCAACCTTCAGCCACCCCTTTTCCCTTTTCTCAATAGATGATGTCACTCCTACGACTTTTCTTTCCTCTTCACAGACTACTTGGCCCTTGTTTTTGCCACTTATCACAACACCAAAGAAGCTTTTAGACAAACATGAGACTTGTTAAATTTTTCATGATCTGAAGATTGCTACATTAATTATGGCTCAAAATATAGGCTATGAGCCAGAGTTAGTAGATTCAAATGCTTGTTTCTTCATTTTTATACATGTGACCTTAATAAAAAATAAAAATAGTAATGGCCCTCTGATAGGCTTGCTAGGAAGACTAAATGAATAACTATATGGGACAGTGCTCAACCCACAGTAAGTACTTAATAAACAGTAAACATTATTATTATTATTATTATTATTATTATTATTATTATTCCTACTGCTGCCTGTTACCACTATGATGTTTGTTGGTTTGAGTCTCACTCCACAGTCCGCATGGCCTGGAACTCAGTGTTTAAATCAGGCTGGTGTTGGTTTTGGGGTTATCTTGCTAGCTCTGCCTCCATAGTGCTGAGATTACAGACATTTCTTTGGTTTTCTACCTCCAAACCACTCTGCCTGTGTTAGAGCGTTGATCTCTTTTTTTTCCTCTGCTGGGTGCAGAGGTGTTCCCATCTGTCCCATCTCCTTCCTGCTGCTGTGACAGACACCCAGACAAAAGCAACACAGGCAGAGGGGATTTCTGTACCGTCGGTTACCATTCCAGGGTACGCTCCTTTAGTTGTCCTCTGTAGGAGCAGTAAGCACGCTGCTGCCGAGCTCTCTCTCCAGCCCCTGCCCTCACTCTTAATGCCACCATTCACCAACTTTTCCCTTCCATGAACACTTTTCGGAAGACTCATGAAAGTGTATCTAAGCCGGGCGGTGGTGGCGCACGCCTTTAATCCCAGCACTCGGGAGGCAGAGCCAGGTGGATCTCTGTGAGTTCGAGGCCAGCCTGGGCTACCAAGTGAGTCCCAGGAAAGGCGCAAAGCTACACAGAGAAACCCTGTCTCGAAAAACCAAAAAAAAAAAAAAAAAAAAAAAAAAAAAAAGAAAGTGTATCTAAAGTTTGATTTTTTTTTAGAAGAAAAGGTGGCATTATAATTTACTGATATTTTATGATTCATTGAAATAAATGTCCAAAATACAACAAAGTTCAATCCTATAGGAGCATATTATTGGACTTAAAAATGTTGAAATACTGTGACTAAAATTACTCTTTTATGAGTTAGCAATTATGAGAGTTTCCAGATTTCGCGGTGTTCACACACACTATACAAGAAGCCATTTCCTGGCTGAAGAAACCAGTGCTGATGATGATAACGACAATACATAGTCCTGACAGAAACAGCTTCTGCACTCTGAGACGTAGCTTCTTCAGTTTGTCCTAGTCTTGCAGCAGATGGTCTTGAACCCTGCAGCAGAGAAAGGGACCTCTGGAGAAACTGGCAATTCTCAGCTGGCACACGCATCTCATGCCCACTGCCACCAGCAGCAGTCAAACAGAAGGCCAGGGCAAACCCGCTTTGCTTTTATGTCCACAGCAGCCAGGAGAGGGTTTACCAATGTGACAGGAACCCAGAAAACTGAGGAGTGAGACACTCCTTGTCTATCCCCACTGCCTCTTAGGGCTAGTTTGTGGGCAGTGACCGCGTCCTCACCTGATTCTCTCGGTATAGCTCTCTTGTGTTTGCCTGGTTTTGATGACAGTAAATTGCCTTTTGGAAAGGTTCATTGTTTTGCTTTCTCCTTTAAAACAGCATTGAGCTTTTAGGAGACAGTATGCTAGGCATGCTGGTTAGTTCAGTGTTTAGCAGACCCGGGCCATCTGTTATTTGTGTTGTCTCTAGTACAGGAATCAGTGGGCATAGTGGCATGACCATGCCTGGCAGTGGTCTAAGCAGAGGGCATTATACCCTGGCCTGATGAAAGTGGCCAGAGTCTTGGGTTGCCCAAGTGACTCTTAGTTAGGATCTTGACTAAGTGAGAAAACATCCTTTTGTCTATTGACTATTCCCCTAAGAATTTAAGAGCAGGGTCAGAAAAGGCCTCTGGTTCTGGTAATTTCTTGCTTTTTGCATATGCATTGTTATATGTGGAGTTTCAGGTTTCATTGGTTAGTCTCCTCTTTCCCCCTACCATACCCAGATTATTTTGAGTAAATTGTTTCTCTTAAGTTTCACAGCTGCCATTTGAATTTACAGTTTCTGTCCAAAGTTCTAAATCAGGGGTCTGTAGCCTCTGGCATACAAGCCACATCCTCCCTACTACCTACCTGTTTAATTGTTGTTGTTTGTGTGGGGCTGGTCTTGGCTAAAATTTTTTATTTTAATAAGCTAAGAGAATTGAGAGGGTTTTTTAAAATTACATATAAAACATACATGAAATTCAAATTTTGGTGTCCAGAAAATTTTATTGGAACATAGTACTCATAGATTTAGTATTGTACATGGCTGCATTTATATTACAATGTTTGGGTTTAGTGTTTGTGAGAGCCTGTGACCCCTGAAAGCCTAAAATACTTTCTGTTTGGCTCTTTTCAGAGAAAGTTTACCAAGCCCCTCTCTAAGCCACTCCACACTTTTAAAATAAGAAAATAAAAATTGGTGTTTTGAGACAGTCTTGCTGTGTAGCCCAGGCTGGCCTTAAACTAATGGCAGTCCTCATGCTGTGGCTTTCCAAGTGCTGGGGTTACAGACTTGAGCTACCACACCTGCCTACTTTTTAAATTATAAAACACAGTGGTCATATATTAATAGCAATAGTTGGAGTCATGTACAAATGTTTCCCTCCCTCCTTTCTTTCTTCCCTCCCAAGGCCTCATGCATGCTAGGCAAATGCTTCATTACAGAACTTCATGCCTCTTGTACTAGCTGTCGTTAAATTTTTTGTTTTTATATTTACCTTCTGTGTCTTTACATCAACCCTCAAATAAAGGGCAGTTACATTTGGTTCTTTCTGTCTTACAGCCAGGAAAGTTAAATGGGCTAGGCCATGACATGTTAAAATCAGAGTCTTCTGCCTGTCTCCATTCCATTCTAAGATTTGCCCTCTACCTCTGTCCTAGATAGACAGTTGCTCAGAGCTTGCACTTGAGGCCACTCCATAAATGAGATTAAAAAAGCAAGGCAACACACGATCTCTCCCTAGCAGTTGTCACCTTTGCAACAGCGTCTGAAGTTCAGCTTGGCACGCTCTGCCTGACTCTGAGCCCATTTCTGGTGAAGTGCTCCAGGAGGCTTGGATTGGATTGCAGATAAGTAAGCACTTCCCATCAAAAGAGACAAGGGACATTTCTTATTTTCATTCCCGTAAAGGGATGCTGTTGCAATGTCTTGCTGTATAGAAAATCTTTGCCTTAAAACAGATGTTGAACCCTTTCTCAGAGTCCTGCCTGTTTATCAGTATTACTCGACCAGGCTCCTCCTGCTATCCTTGTTCTGTTCTTGGAACCATTTTCTTATTCTTGAGCTTGGAATTGCCTTTCCTAACCAATTAAATTCCAGAAGTTTTCCTTGTGAGTTTAGCACCAGGCTGCTCAGGGAGAGTGGAATCTCTTTTGTGTCTGAACTCAAGGAATGTTTGTGTTATTGATCACCTTGTATCAGTCATTCCACTTCTCCTCTTCAGGGCGTACATTGTTGAGCTTGGTGTTCTCAGGAGTAAGCAATGTGTTTAGATTTCTAAAGTCTTACCCACTGATGACTTCTCTTTCAGTTGCAGAGGTGAATGTGTATTATCAGGTACAAACTTGGTTATATACAGACTTACACTGTTAAGATCTCACAGAAATAAGATGTTGTATTAAGGATAGCCAGCTGCGGTTTAAAAAAGCTCATAGTCAATATTTCTTTGGTTTTGAACAGTGCTGAGGTCAGAGTTGTACAGAAAAAACATTGTTTTGTGCAAAGGGTCAGATGTCTCTGAGAATCAACTCAGACACCTACAGTGTGGCCAGCAGGTACAAACATTTGTCAAAATTCAGTGAATATAGACATTAGACTTCATATAGGTTTTCACTATATGCAAACTTTATTTCAAAAGAAGACTTATACTGTAAACAAATACTGAAATGTGGTTGTTGGTATATGTAGTGAAGTACGTGGGAAAACTGTCTGAACGGTGATGTTCAGTGAAAGGGAGAAAGGGACTGGCTTGATGAAAGCCCGTGTGACACAGTGTTAACTGTGCACTGACTTGGTGTGTGTGTGTTTATTGTGGTATGTGTGTAAATTCTTTCCGCTTTGCTGTGTTTGAGAAAATGCCCAGTGAGTAGGGCAGGTGGAGTGAATTAATGATGCAGGCTAGAGTGGTAAAGGTCATGCATGGTAGGGTGGCTGTGTCCTTGTGCTCAGCTCAAAGACACAGTTTTTAGTCAACTCCTGCCAGCTGGTACTTTGTGGGACTCTGGCTCCAGTACTGACACAAATACTCTTCATTTTTTAAAAAAAGATTTATTTGTTTTTATTTTTATGTGTCTGTGTACCACATGCACACATTGCTCTCTGAGGCCAGAAGAGGGAGCTGAATCCTCTGGAACTGGCGTTATAGGTGGTTGTGCCATTCCCCGTGGTGCTGGAATTGAACTCAGGACCTCTGGAAGAGCAGCCAGTGCTCTCTAACTGCTGAGCCATCTCTCCAGCCCAGGTTTTTTAAAAGAAGTTTTGAATTTCGGTTTTGTCTTCTTTTGTTGTAATCATTGCATCCACTGTGTGGATCCCTGGGTACTGAACTTAGGGTCCGGTGTGTCAACAACACCCTCACCCACTGAGCTCTCTCGCTGTGCCATTCTTTGGTCTTTTTTGAGGTGAGGTCTGTCCAGCCTCACAAGTGCTAGCATTCTAGGCACTTATCACCATGCCCAAATTGGGATTCTTCTCTCTTCATCATCTCCTCCTCCCAACCTTTCTTTCTGATAGAATGTCACTATGGCAGCCAGACCTAGAATTTATGATCCTCCTGTCTCAGCTTCCCAAGTGCTGGGGTAATAGGCATATCCTACAATGTCTGGGTTTCAGGTGCAGGAAAATGTATTAAAAACTTTTTAGGCAAGTGTTGTGGGGCATACCTTTAATTCTAGCACTCTGAAGACAGGCAGGTGGATCTCTGAGTTTGAGACCAGTTTGGTCTATATAGTAAGTTCTAGGCCTGCCAGGGATACAGAGCAAGACTCTGTCTTTAAAACAAAACAAAAATCTTTTTAGCTAGGCCTGGTGACACATACCTGAATCCCACCACTGTGCAGGTAGAAGCAGGATTGCCATAAATTTGGGCCAGCTTTGTCTACAAAGCAAGACCCTGCCTCAGCAACAAAAACAAAAGAATCTTTATTTTTAAAATACCATATGTACCAAACAAAATTTTAATTTGCCAACCATTTTATATTCCAAAGATTTCAAGTTAAGAGAAGAAATTGGGGCATCCTCTTGTAAAATCGCCATTGTCGTTACTAACCTTGACTTTAAAGAGATTTCAGCTGTAGCTGAGAGCTTCTACCCATAACCTCAGTTCCCCTGTTGTGTGGCTGCTGTACAATAATGTTCCTTGCCAGGGCATGTCACAGTATTTATGACACTGACCCACCCAGGCCTTTGCTGTGGGTCAGGAAACAGCTGTGAGGTTTGGCTGCTGGACGCCCATCCCTCTAGGCTTCTTTAGGATGATTTAACCTGGAAAGGGTAGCGGCACATGCTAGTTTGCTGCACAGATAGAGTTCCTGAACATAGTTAGACTAAGAGAAATTAACACTAGAGGAAACTCAGAAACAGAAGCAGCCTCTAAGACTTCCTTATATACTATACTGTTTTGACTCGGTGGCGTCACAGTTAACTACAGCCCCAAGCTTTACCTGGGTTCAATTCCCAGCACCCACATGGTGGCTCATGACAGTCAGTAACTCCAGCTCCAGGGAATCTGGCACCCTCACACAGACAGACACACATGCAGGCAAAACACCAATGCACATAAAATAAAAATAAAAGGAAGCTTTAACAAAAATCTCAGTGCTGTTCTTTCCTACCACCAGCATTTGGATTATTCTATTCATTCTACTCCAGGAATGCTTCTAAATCCATCCTTCCCCAGGGCTTCCTTGTCGGTACCTTACTTCAGTAGCTCATCCTTGGTGGCCTGGATCAGTGGCCTGAGTGGTGGCTTTACCATGAGGTTTTCCTGGCAAAAGGTCAATCTGCATTCCCACTGCAGTCACACTTTGGGTATAATTCTGGTAGGATCACTCTCACCTCCCACTTGCCTGAAGGAAAGAGGTAAAGTTCTTTATTACAGGTTAGGATACAAGAACCGTCTTAGCCATCAGCTTGCTGTATCCACTGCTTTTCCCGTTAGCCTGCAGAGTCAAGTTCCAAACTTTTCAGTCTGGCAAATGAAGCCTTACTCTTAGATTTATATATATATAAATTATATATATATATATATATATATATATATATATATATATATATATATATATATAATCTCCCTAACTCCACCTGAGTTGAAAAACCATTTCCAAAAAACTGGCCTTTTTCTCCATTCCGCAAACCTTTGTGTATGCTGTTTCCACAAATTGTCAATATCTCTGCTTTTCTAGTTAGTCATATTCTTTGTGACATGTAAGTCATGTCTTCTGGATTTCCCTCCAGGTGGTGACTTCTTACTGCTTCCTGCATCTATAGCCAGTGACTGTGTTATGGTCAACCCTGGTCTCAATCCTAATCCTGTTTTCCACGCACAGGAGTCCTGGCCCATTGCTCTTCCTCTTTTCTAATAAATTCACTTGTATTACTAGTGAAACCTGAATGTGGGCTATTTTAGACTATATTTATGATTGTTGTTGTAAACATATAAACATATATACTTATGTATTTATATTTATTTTGATTTCTCTGTGTGGAAAAGAGTGAACTTCAGACTCTTGGACACTATTATATGTGTAGTAATGATAGCAACTAAATTTACATAGCATGTGATTATGTGCCATGTGCTCAGTGTTTTATGTACATTAACTCATTCTGTTCTGATTGGGACCTCGTGAAGTCCTTACGATTATTAGCATGATAATTTTTATAGGTGAAGAAGCAGGAGCATACATAACTTGTTAAAGAGATCACAGAACTACTAATTGGTAGGCCTGGGATTTGAATCCAGGAATTCTGGTTTTGTAGTCTATTTTTAACTTTTAGCTAGTATAGTGTACTACATAGGGTTATCTAACTATTTTATTTAGTATCTTTTACAGTATAGAATGTATGGAGTGTGTGGGGCATGAAAGTGATATGAACCAGTATATTACAAGAGTTTGGCTATACAAAAGTCCTGCTGAAAATATTTTTTTAATAGGTCCCTTTGGGATAAAACTTTGTATATTGATTCATACTGGGTGAATTTGAACTTCCTGTGATTTCTTTGTGGCTTCCATGCCTTACCCAACTTGGGCTGCAGAACTGCCTGCCTTCTTTTCCCAAGGCTCACTTGGCAGCCATGGAGCTTTGCCTATGCCATGGCTTTCCAGCTGTACTCCTGTGGCTTGTGAAACACTTGTTTATGGGCACAGAGTGATCTGGAGTTAAATACAAAAATCCCTCTCCATGGACCAGCCATTTATTCTACATGCCAAGTTGGCAGAAGAATAGACCTTTGGGGGACTGTGGTTGAAACAGGTAGCCAAGCTAGGAAGGAGGTTTCTGATCTAGACTCCTGCCAATAAACAGAATGGTAATGAAAGCACATTAGTGGGATCTTTGTAGTTTGTATTTTATACTTAGTTTAATCTGGAGTAGCCAATCCAGTTTCACTAATTGGCTACTTTCCTCAAGCAAAATTTTGGGAGGACTAGACTAACAACAAATTACTCTGTATATGTTAAAATTATTTTTAGGGAGATGGGATCAGGTATTACAAATGTTTCACGAGCCAAGTGGTATCTTATCCCTAGCCCATGAACCCAGTTTTGGATGCCTCTATATTACTAGATAGAAGGCATTTTTTTGTTTGTTTGTTTTGGTTTTTCGAGACAGGGTTTCTCTGTGTAGTTTTGGTGCCTGTCCTGGATCTCGCTTTGTAGACCAGGCTGGCCTCGAACTCACAGAGATCCGCCTGGCTCTGCCTCTCGAGTGCTGGGATTAAAGGCGTGTGCCACCACCACCCGAAGGCATTTATTTAGTTGGTTCTGCAATTAAATATGTGGCATTAAATAAGTCATTAAGTTATACAGAATAAGTTAATCCTTTTTAAAAATGACAGTTCTTTGTTTTTTGTGTATGTGTGCTATGGTGCTTGTGTGGAGGTCAGAGCCACTTGCTGGAGTCAGGTTTTTCCTTCCACCATGTGGATCCTAGAGATCAGACTCAGGTTGTCAGGTCTGGTGTTGTCCTAGTTAGGTTTTCTGTTGCTGTGGAGAGATACCATGACCACGGCAACGCTTGTAAAGGACAAGATTTAATTGAGGTGGCTGCTTACAGCATGTTTATACGTTAGGATGGGAGGACATCTTCCGCTGTCATCCTGGCAGGAGCCTGGCGGTCTGTAGGCGGACATGGTGCTGGCTAGGTGTGCAGGCAGATGTGTGCTGGCTACATCCTGATCAGGAGGCAACAGGAAGTGTCTGTGACACACTGGGCGGTATCTTGAGGATGGGAAACCTCAAAGCCCGCCCCCACAGTGACACACTTCCTCAAACAAGGCCTCACCCACTCCAACAAAGCCACACCTCCTAATAGTGCCACTCCCTATGAGCCATGGGGGCCAATGACATTCAAACCGCCACAGCTGTCAAGCAAATGTTCCATTGCCTCACCTCCAAACAAACGAATGAATGAAAGAATAATGTGCTATGAGAAAGCTCAGTGTTGGGTCCTTGCCTAGCATGTACTCGGGCCTAAATTTGGCATCCAGTGCCACAAAACAAACAAAAAAATCAGTATTAGAGTTATTTAGATATGTTTACTTCTTTGTTCTAAGAAAAAAATGATCCCAGTCTTTTTTTTTTTTTTTTGGTTTTCCAAGACAGGGTTTCTCTGTGTAGCTTTGTGCCTTTCCTGGAGCTCACTTTGTAGACCAGGCTGGCCTCGAACTCACAGAGATCCGCCTGCCTCTGCCTCCCGAGTGCTGGGATTAAAGGTGTGCGCCACCACCGCCTGGCTGACCTCTGGTCTTTTTAGCAGTAGTAATAGGCTACATTTCTTGTTCCTCAAAGTTAGGACAATCAGTCAAGACTGGGGAGTTGGAGCATGACTCTTTTCTATGAAGACAGTGCTGGCCTTGAAAGGGTGATGTCATATTTTTTTTTCTTTTCTTTTCTTTTTTTGTAGTTGGAGCTGAGGACCGAACCCAGGGCCTTGTGCTTGCTAGGCAAGCGCTCTACCACTGAGCTAAATCCCCAACCCGGTGCTGTCATTTTTAATGGGCTCTTTCTTCCTAATTTTCTATTCAACTTTATTTAAAATTAGATTTCTGTGTGTGTGCACACACATGTGCATGTGAGTGTGGAAGTCAGAAGAGTTTGTGGTAGTTGGTTCTTTGCTTCTACCACATGGGTTCCCAGATTAAACTCAATTGGTCAGGTTTCATGGTAAGCGTCTTTCCCTACAGAGCCATCTTGCAGGCTCGTGGTTTTGAAACTTAAGTATTATGAATCCTTAGGCCATATCACATACCTTTTATGTTTGTTGGTAAGGGAGGAAGATGTTCTCTGGTGCATTTGTTATCTTGGGATAATATGCTGATCTACCGAGAACAAATCATAATCGGTGCAAGAGTTGATGGGAAAATTTTGTTGTTTTGTGTTCTAAGAAAGAACCTTATATAGCTGTAGTTGGCCTCAAACTATGTGGCTAGGGTAGCCTTGAACTTGTCAATCCTTCTGCCTCAGCTTTCTTGAGTGCTGAGTTAGGAGCCACTATGTCTGGCTAATGGAAAATTCTTCACCTCTGGTGTCTCTTGGCCATCTCTGTTTGAAAGGCCACTGATCTGTGTCCAGAGCCTTCCTGAGCAGTGAGCACATAGTCAGATATAGTTCTTACCATCTGAGAGCCGGACATTCTCTGTCAGTGGAGTTCTGAGTCGTCCCCACAGGACTGACAGCAGCTGGAGTCACCTGTCTGTCACATTGGAGTGGACTGCTTTAATGATTCCGTGAAACAGCGGTTATGTTGTATCATGTTTGGAATGGAGAGGCAGGCACTTGGAAGGACTGACTGAAGTGCTGGATCAGTCAGTCAGTCGAAAGGACTATATGTTAAAGCCTATTGTAGAGTGGACACTGATGGTGGCGATTTCCAGACTTTCTAATAGCACTACCTTCTTTCACTTACCTATACAATCTCTTGGCATATGATGAAGTTACCTGACTGGAGCAAAAGGATTTTGAACTTACAGATTTGGGGTCACAGGGAGCTAGCTCATCTATCAGCATTGCTTTCTACTCTATTGAGCTTCTGTTTCAGTGCTCAGCCAGAACACCAGAACACCTCTAGCAGATCTGGGTGTGGTCACACAAAACCCTATTCCCAGTACTTGGGGGGTAGAGGCAGGAGGATCAGAAATTTAAGGTCCCCCTCCAATGCATAGTTAATTTGAATCCTGGGCTACATGATACCCTATCTCAACTTCCTTTTTCCCCAGTTGCTAATGAGAGAACCATGGGATTAGATCTGTCAGGGCTTTACTATTTGAGCTAAAGTTTGGATTAAAAAATGAAAGCATTCTATTTAATATATTATTTTGAAGAGCTGTGTAATCTTTGGGGGACACCTCATATGGAAAAGAAGGGATCAGTCACTGCTGATATTTTCAATGAATATAGGAAGAGTTGAAAATAAGGCAGACTCTAGATTTGGATTCCTTAATCTGTGTCAATCCGATTGTTCCTGTGCCTTCTGTCACGTACTACCACAAACTTGTTGGCTTCCAACAACAGAATTGTTCCTTCCAGTTCTAGAAAACAGATGTCTGGAACCAAGGTGTCTGTAGGGACATATTCCTTCGTGAATATGTGTGTAATATTTAATACCACATCTAGCTCAGCTACTCATCTGTTAATGGATCTAGTTATTTCCACAGTTTGGTGATTGTGAGCAAATGCTTCCAGGAATGTGCTGTGCAGATAGCTCTCTGAGAGTGCGTTCACATTCTTCGATTGTTTTTTAAATACACATAATAGATAGAATGATAGAATAGAACTGGTAATTGTAGGATTTTTTTGTTTTTGTTTTTTAACACTCACCACACTGTTTTCTGTAGGAACTGTAATATTCTACACTAATGTAATGGACACAGTTTTAATTTTTCCACATTCTGGAAAGACTTTTATTTTTATTAATTTACCTATTTTATTTTTGAGACAGAGTCTCACTGTGCAGCCCCCACTCTCTCGGAACACACTATGTAGACCAGGTTGCCCTGAAATGCAGAGATTTGCGCATGACTTTCTCCCGAGTGCTAGGATTAAAAACCTGTGTCATCTGTAGTATTGACTTGCATTTTCCTAATGACTGGTGATGTTAAGTACTTTCTCGTGTGCTTTCGGCCATTTCTAAACACACAGACATGTTAAGTCTTTATTCCCATTTTCAAGATTAGATTGCTTTCGTTGAGTTTTAAATACACCCTTACACATTCTAGATGTGAATTTTTATCAGGTACCTGGCTTTCAAGTTTTTCCCTGTTCTGAGGGCTACATGAGGTGATTGGCAGTGTCTTTTGGTGTTCTCTTTTCTACCCAAAGTGACAGCACTTTTTTCATGATGATTTATTGAAATTAAGGCAAACACAGAATAAGAAAAATATATGTGGGAGTTAGGCTGTACTATGCCTGGTTTCTGTTGACAACCACCTGGAGCTGGGCTCTGTGGAGAGTTGCTTGCAGACAAAACAGGTAGCCTCAGCTTTCTCCTGAGACACAACAGCAAGGTCAGCCTTGCCAGCCAGCACTAGGCAGTGCTGACAGTTGGAGGCTATTCTGGGACCCAGAAGACTTTGTTTTGTAAGGCCCTGTGCTCCCAGATTAACTCTGGCTTTGGTTTACCCCCAGCCACTCTAGCCTGGGATACAGAGAGCAATGTTAGCTACAGTAGAAAGAGCACAGTATCCATATTATTGATAAAAGAAGTAGTTTTCCTTGCAAAGAGCTTGTCTATACTGCATGCTGATTGTGAAAACCTGTATTTACCAAGTAGTTTTTAGAATTGTTAGTTCTTTTGGACCAAGAATTAAGTACATACCTCTATTTCAGAGCTTAAAACAAATCTTTACTCTAGTAACATTCTAGTGTGTCTTTAGGAATACAAGCTAAGAGGAAACACACTTAAACCATAGTGGAAGATATTTGAGTTAAAGGCAAAGAAGTTTCCCCATTGTTGTCGAAGTTAACACCCAAAGATTAACTTCCTTCCCAAGGAAAGGAATGAGTTCTTGTCTGGAGAACTGAGTATAGCTCTGGGCAGAGGCATGGGCTGAGTTTTGCAGATGGGTGAATCTGCTCATGGACCATGCTGCATGAGTCAGCAGCGCATCTGCAGATGGAGTGGGCAGAGGACATCTAAATTTAGTCCTTATTCACTGGAGAAGATTTCAGGGAGCATCCCGCCTCTCTCTCATCCATGCTGTAGTCATATCCTCCTGGAACCAAGGCAGGTGGGTGGAGGAGAGGCAGGGCAGTCAGAGGTCTCAGACAGCAGAGTCCTGTGGCTCTGTTACCTTGTACCACTGACTAGGATACTTCTTTCCAGGTCAGTCATGGAACATACTATTTTGTTTCGTGTAACTCCTGGATTTAGGAATCCACAGTACTCTAAAAATTAGGGAATTTTCTGAACTTAGATATCCAAATTCCTAAATATGGCTAGTCCAGAGACATTTTGAATCAAATTACTTTTCTCCCATAAGTACTGTCCAGGACCGTGGTGAGTGAGGATTAAATACATTTGGTGTGTGTGGCTGTTAAAAATACTGGCTTAAAAACAATGCCAGGAACTGTTCCCAACTCCCTGAGGTGGGTAGATTCCCAGTACTGTGGATGAGTACACTGATACTTTGGTTAGGCATCCCTGTTCAAGGCTATGTGCATTGGCAGAATCCTGCAGTCTATCTGACTGCAAAAGCTGCTGCTTTAACAATTTGTCCTTCACTTTGTAGAGGTAATGGAGAATGGTTTGCAGAGTTGGAGTACTTTATTTTATCCAAAGTAATTCAGAGATCTTCTTCTGCCTAATCTCCACCCCCCTCTTTCAGTATCTGCACTCAAATGGTTGTAGCATTTTTATATAAGAGGAAAATTGAGTATCTATATCACATAGATATAGACTTGGGAACAGAAAGGGTATTTTAATAGACCATTCAGTCACTTATGGGAGTTGTTCTTAGATGGTATATAAAAACTCCAGTAGTGGTAATTTTTGTTTTTTGCTTTTTTTGTGGTGGTTCTCATGTTATCTTAAGTTATCCTTGAATTTGCTTCGCAGTAAAAGTTGATGAACTCCTAATCTTCCTGCTTCTACCTCCCACATGCTGGGATTACAGATGTGCACCACTGCATGGTTTATGAGATGCTGGGGATTGATCCCAGGGCTTTGTGCATGCTAGGCAAACACTCTACCAATTGAACTACATCTCCAACCTTGTTAGTTTGTTAAATGTTAATTGGAAATATAGACAGAAATTATGTCAATGCATGATCTTACTCTGTCACATTAAAATCCATTAATCAGGTGGGTGTGGTGGCACACACCTTTAAACCCAGCACTTTGGATCACACAGAGCCATCTCTGAGTTCAAGGCCAGCCAGGGCTAAATAATGAGGTCCTGTCTACAAAACAAAGCAACAGCAAAATGCATTAGTATAACTTGTTCTTTGAATTAATCTTTTACTGATGCCTGATTTCCCAATACTATGTATTTAATCTTTGAAAAACACAGGTTCATTGATTTATGTAAATCTTCCATATATAGACACACTTCTTATATAATACCGATTGATCATACTTGCAGATCATCCCAGTGTAAGTATCAGAACAGTATCAGGAAACTGTTACAGTTTGCTTCCCAAAATTTCATTTTTTATTTGCACGGTCAAATTTTATCATAACAACAAAAACTCATTTTTTCTTTGAGACTTATTTTGTTCATTTTGGTGTCTGAATAACAAATACTTTTTTGTCAGTTACTCTTTTCAATACAAATAGTATTCTGTGAAAAAATGGCTAGTTGATGTTGTAACCCTGCACAAGTACTTTTCCTAGAAACAACCATCATAATTCAGAAGCCACAGTAGGGCTTCAAGTATGCTTTCCATTTTGTCACACAGAAAATTAAAAACACTTATCCTCAAATACTCGATTTTAATTGTTAATAATATTTTTGAATGACTTATTTTTATTTTGTATGTATGGGTGTGTTGCCTGTATGCATGTCTGTGCACCATAAGCATGTGGTGCCAGAAGAGGACATTAGATTCACTAGAACTGGAGTTGCAGATGGTTATTAGCTGCCAAGTGGGAGCTGGGAATCACACCTGGGTCCTCTAGAAGAGCAACCAGTGCTCTTAACCATTCACCCATGTTTCCAGCCCCTAAGTGAACACTCTTCATTGCGTTGTGCAGGTCATTTTTAGGGGAGTGGTCTCCTGATGCAGTTGTTCTGATGCTAAGGCACCAGCAGTTTACCCACCATTGCTTTAACGTCATCAGCACAAATGTCAACACAACGAAAAGACACCAATTTCCTAATATTATTGAGAAGACAGTTTTTATTTGGCTAATGATTTGTTTCTCAGCTAGTGTTTTAACTGTTTATTTATTTGAAATATGAAAGGGATTCACAGGCAGGTTTGTTTTTTTTTAAAGTGTCTCCTTATAATGTCTCATCAGATAGCCCAGGTGGCTAGGAACGTGTGACAATGCTCCTGCCACGGTCTCCTGAGTGCTAAGATTCAGACATTTTGCCACTGTACTAGGTCATAGGCAAGTTTTTAAAAGGTAGTCTCATTTCCTTCTAGGTCCTGAGTTTTCCTACTTTGGAACTGTCTGAGCCTGAATAAGTATCCTTGTCAACGACTTCCTTTTTATTCTGTGTTAAAGTAGGCTTTTTTTCCTTTTCTGTTTTTCCCTCCTCCTACCTCTTCTGTGATTGTGTGTGTGTGTGTGTGTGTGTGTGTGTGTACACGTGTGCATATATACAAGTATAAGTCTGTGCATGTAGCGGTATTGTTCCTCAAGTGCTATCCACCTTTATTTTTCAGGCAGGCTCTCTCACTGGCTTGGAGCTTCCTAGTAGTCGAGGCTGGCCAGCCAGAGAACACTACGAATCTGCCTATCTTTTCCTCCTAGTTCTGAAATTACAAGTGCATGCTATCATACCCAACTTCTTTACGTAGGTTCTAGGAATTGAACCAGCCCTGTTGTTGTTGTTGGTGGTGGTGGTGGGGTGTGTGTGTGTGTGCATTTTTAATTTTCAATTTATTTTTGAAGTAGAGTATCACTGTGTAACCCAGGCTGACTTCAGTCTTGAGCTCTTGCTTCCTTAGACCCCCAAATGCTGGCGTTACAGGTATGTCCCACCTTGCCTGGCTCAACCAGATTTTATTGTGATTATTTCTTTTAGGCTTATTAAAGATTTAAAAGACTTTACTAAAAAAGTTTCTGTGTTTCCCCCTAGTTGCTGGTGTGAAGGCAGAGAACAATATCTGTCTGCAACTACAAATATACTTTCCCATATCATTTGAAGCCATTTAGAAAACCATGTAAGCTGGGCGGTGGTGGTGTACACCTTTAATCCCAGCACTGGGGAGGCAGAGGCAGGCGGATCTCTGTGAGTTCGAGGCCAGTCTGGGCTAAGGAGTGAGTTCCAGGAAAGGCACAAAGCTACACAGAGAAACCTTGTCTCGAAAAAAAAAGAAAACCATGTAAAACATTTCTAACACACTTTCCTTTGTATAACAAAATGCTACAGTAGCTTCCATTTACAGCACTATAGAAATCACCATTATTACTCGTAGTACTGTAAATAATATCTAATAGTGTTTCTAAGTTTGGAAGTCATTCTTTAGACACCCACTAGGAAAAGTAAATAATGCATGGTAGCTGCTGGCCACTATCATTGTCCAGAGCACTGTCTGGTGTGTCATAGAACTCAGTAAGTACTTGCTGAATGAATCAATGGGCTTTTCTTTTCAGGCCTGTATTGATGAAAATTTGGACATGGTGAAGTTTCTAGTGGAGAACAGAGCCAATGTAAACCATCAAGACAACGAGGGCTGGACTCCCCTTCATGCAGCAGCTTCCTGTGGTTACCTCAACATAGCGGAGTGAGTGAGCGTCTGTCGTGGGTTTGGTGCAAACTCCTCCTCTGCTGACCAGAAATTGAGTTGTACAAATAGTTATAACCTCTCTAAATGACAGACGCAGAAAATTGGCCGTTAAGAGCTGGCTGACACAGTGCTTTGCATCCTTGCTAAGTGCACAGTTCCTACCTCCAATTTCGCTTGCTTCTGTCTTTGTGTATTTTGTATTTGCTGGACTTTCAGAGGCAGCATCAGCTGGTGAGCTGTCTGACTAATTTCTGAATAGCAGAACACAAACATGTGAGTTGTAGGTTTTTTCCTTTGGACTTCTCTATAAACCTGTTTTGTTTGTTTTTATAAATATTACTGCAGTCAATAGCAAATGATGAACCAGAGCACATAGGACCCAGGTAAGGTAGTGATTGGCATGTGTTCTCTACATTGGTTGAATGGCTATGTTTAATATATTAGTAGCTGCTGACCTCCATGGGGGCAGATTGCCCTCTCTAGGGTAGAAGAATCCTGATCACATGGTACCTACTACATGAGAAGAACAAAATAAGTCTCTGTTATATGAAAGAATGATCAGGAATTTTATTTCTAGTTAGGAAAGAAACTTTGGCAGTTAAAACATCTTTAAAATTTGCAGGGCAAATTTAGATTGATAAAGTAAATCTAATCAGGATAGTATATGGTCTTTTGAAAATCAGATTGATTAAGTCCCTTTCAATGATATGATTGAGGCTAGCACATTTTTTTTTCTTACTCAGCAAACAGCAAGCTGTCATGTAGAACTGTACTTGCACAGGTTTCCTGGAGCAAAACTGAGAGTTTCCTTGAGGCATGGATTCTCAGCTGGACAAGAATCAGAGTAGAGACACAAGAGGTGTCGGACAGGGCTGTTGTTTAGGTGTAGATACCTGGAGTGGTCCAAAGCCAAGACCACTGGGTAGCAGAGTTTTCTTTGTTCTCCACTCCTCTCCCTGTTCTAGGTTAGTAAAGATCTATAACTCCTTCACCACCTAGGCTGCCTCCATTCCAGGCTCATAGAAAAGGCTCTGATTTTCAGTGGTACTCACCAATGTCAGTGTTCTGATGCATAGGAGTTAAGATGAGTTCTTCCTCCATTTTGGACTTACAACATTTATTTAAGAAATGTAAGGCATATCGGCTTCTCATTATTCCTACTTAAGTATGAGTTCAGGTGGAATGTTTGTGATTGAGCTATAAAATCTTGTTACATTCCAGAATTTAATTTTTTACCCATTTTTTTTCTAAATTATATAAGGCCAGCTGAGTCTTAAAATTAGAGTAATAGGTGCTGTTATCTTTCTGGGAAGCTGAATACAAAGAATTACTGCAATGCCTTTTGTGGTTTCTTTAATTAATTTTTAATGATAAACATAGTTCCTTCAGAAATAAATTTAAAATTAGAAATCCTCTACTCAACCTAATATTACCTTGGATGTAGTAAGTTTATCAGTGACCATAACAACTTATGAATATAAACGTCTAGCCATAGTGAGCTGATCCAGACTGGAATCTACTGCAGATGTGGGGTAGAGGTAGAGATAGCATGCCTTAGTTCACCTTGTAATGTACACATTGTCATTAGATCCATGCTATTTTATTTTATTTTTATGTGCATTGGTGTTTTTGCCATGGGTGTCTAGTCCCCTGGACCTGGAACTACAGATAGGTGTGAGCTACCATGTGGGTGCTGGGAACTCAACCTGGGTCTTCTGGAAGAGAAGTCAGTGCTCTTAACCCCTGAGCCATCTCTCCAGCCCCAGATAAGTTTTTATTTTACTTTCTTTATTTGTAATATTTTTATACAACAGATCATGGAAATAACTTATTTAATTGGGGATTGGAACAGAGTGATGGCTCAGCATTAAGAGTACTGGCTGCTCTTCTAGTACTGGGTTGGATCGGCAGCATTTACATGGTCACCTACAACCCTCTGTTAACTACAACCCTGGGGATCTTTCCCCCCTTCTGGTCTCCAAGGGCTGTGCACAGATGTGGTGCACAGACATTCACTAGGACAAAACACCCATATACACAAAATAATAAAAGTACTTTAAAAAATTAGAGACAGTGTATCACTGTGTAGCTCTGGCTTGCTTACCATGGGCTCCATTAAGCCCAGGCAGCCCTTGAATTTCAATCCTTCGGCCTCAGTAGCCCAAGTGCTGAGGTTACACATGTGTGCCAACTCCACACTGGCATCTGTTTGTGTCTTGAAGAACTTATACCTCAAACTTATTTCTAGGATAATTGGCAGCACTGGACTTCAAGGAAATGGGAATGAAGGACAGAGAAACTGGCTTTCTTCAGGAGAAACCCATGGCCATTCTATTTCATGTTCCTTGCAATCCTTTCTGCCATGCATTTCTCTCTCTCTCTCTCTCTCTCTCTCTCTCTCTCTCTCTCTCTCTCTCTCTCTCTCTCTCTCTCTCTCCTCTCTCTCTCTCGTGTGTGTGTGTGTGTGTGTGTGTGTGTGTGTGTGTGTGTGTGTGTAGAGTTTATTTTTTCCTCATTTTGAATTCAAGTAGAATAGCTCGATTATTCCTAATGGTGTTTAATTTAGAAGCAGCAGATTGACCCCAACATTTAGCATGACTTACAGTTTATTGCAATGCTGATGTATTTTGAGCTTTTTAAAGACCACATTTTATTTCTGTACTTTTTTCCTGAGAAGACTGGCAAAGGGAGCCAGTGAAATGGCTCAACAAGGAAAGGCACTTGCTGTCCAATCTGAGCACCAGGTTTGATCCTTGAAACTCACATGGTGAAATGAAAGAACTGATTCATGCAAGTTGTCATTTGACCTTCTTGTGTGTTTCATGGAATGCTCATGTACACATACACAGAGCAGATCGGAAAAGGGGGAAGCTGCAGCCTGTATAACCTGGGTAATCTGACTCAGGAAAGGATGAATACATGTTAGAATGGAGACCACGATATTGCATTTAGTTCAAGCAATGTTTATAGAATGCCAAGAAGAGAGAAAGCATCAAGATACAAGGTCTGCTATGGAAGAGGTGCAACTAATGTTTACAGGGCCAGGAGGGTAGCATTAAAGGAAGGAGAGGGAGAATTCAGTTGGGGGAACAGGCAAGATTCTTGAAGGCAAAAGAGTTTGAAATGGACTCTGAAAGATGTGAAAGGTACCTACGTGGGAAAGGAGGGAGTTTGTTCCATTCACTTTTAGGAAATAATTCACCCTAAGGAGCAGAGCTGGGTGTGAAGGGGCTAGGAGTTGGGGGCTGGGGGAACTAGTAAATGATTGGGTTTGATTAGAGTGTATATTTCAGTTTAACCAGAATTTATTGTGCGCTTATTGTGTATATTATTTGTATTTCAGGGCACAGGAGGTATAGGTGGACGCTCATTTGGCTTGAGGGAAGAAACTAGAAAAGGAAAAACTACTGACTATGGAGTAATGAGGGAATAATTGGATACAATGGTGGCATTTGGCAGACCTAAAAATATGGATAGAGGGAATTTATTGTAGTCTCGAGTAAGATATCTTTCTCTGAGTCTCTGAGGGAGGAAATGCCATTGAACTGTGTCTTAGGCAGTGTTCTATTGCTGTGAAGAGACACCATGACCACAGCAACCCTTATACAGGAAAGCATTTAATTGGGACTGTTCAGAGGTTTAGTCCATTGTCATCATGGCAAGAAGCATGGCGGCACACAGGCAGACATGGAGAGGTAGCTGAGAGTTCTACATCTGGCTCTGCAGGCAGCAGGAAGAGTGAGAGACTCTAGGCTTGGTGTGGACTTTTGAAATCTTAAAGCCCACCCCCAGTGACACACTTCCTCCAACTAGGGCATGCATCCTAACCCTTTCAACTGTGCCGCTCCCTGGTGACCAAGGATTCAATTGTGAACCTGTGGGGGCCATTCATATTCAAACCACCACAAGCGGTATATATGTGTAGTTGATATATCAACATTTATTGAGGCCCTATTATTCCAGGATACTAGGCACTAAGAAAGCACAGTTATGTTTTTAATTTCATTTTTATTGATTTTTTTCTTCTTTGCCAATTCTCAAATACATGGCCCATACATATATTGATTAAAAAAAGTCTAACACACTAAAAATGTGGTTCTTTGAATATCATCGTAGTAGATCAATAAATGTTGATTTAATTGTTGATGTTCATTGAATCTCTGAATGAATTGGAAGATAATTTACATAGTTTTTCTTTACCTTTTTAGTACCTCTGAGTGTCTGATAGTAGTCCTAGAATTATTGTGATCATTTATTTACTTATTTATTTATTTAACTTTTTGTTTTTGTTTTTTTAAGACAAGGTTTCTCTGTGTTGCACTGGCTGTCCTGGAACTCACTCTGTAGACCAGGCTGGCCTCGAACTCACAGAGATCCGCCTGCCTCTGCCTCCTGAGTGCTGGGATCAAAGGCATGTGTCACCACTGCCTGGCGTATTGTTGGGATTCTAATTGGCCTAAAACTAATTTGATCTAAACTTACATGCAAAAGACTGAGCCTAATAGCTTCTGCCAGTACTAGTTATGTGTTTTTGAGAAAAATTACTTTTTTTCTTACTTAAAATTTTTTTCTTGAGAAAATTACTTAACATGTTTGAACTTTGATTCTTTAACAACATTGGTATTTTTTGCATGTAATTTGTGTGTATGTGTGTGCAATAGTTTCCATATGAAAGTCAGAGGGCCGCTTGTAGGGGTTCGTTCTCCCCTTCCACTGTTCAGGGGTCGAACCCAGACGGTTGGGCCTGTCAGCAAGTGCCCTCTTCCCCACAGTTGGTGTGGGAGCCTCAGTTCCTTAAATTAGAGGGTAAGAGTGCTCAGTTGCATTTACAGTGCCTTCAGCATAATTCTATTTAAATTGGTGTGTGTGTGTGTGTGTGTGTGTGTGTGTGTGAGAGAGAGAGAGAGAGAGAGAGAGAGAGAGAGAGAGAGAGAGAGAGAGAAGACACTGAAAATTAAAAAGATAAGGTATTGAAATTATCAGCCTTTTTTTTTCTTCAGGATACATATTCTGCATGGATGCAGAATCTGCTTAGCATTTTAAATGTTTCTTCAGTAAGTTAGTTTTCTTTATGAATGCAGATTCCTATAGATGACTTGTTTTGTGGAAGATGAATTCATGCCAATTCGAATACATACTTTAGTCTTCAGTTTTCACACATACAGCACTACTAAGCAGCCTTCACCTTAGCACTGCAAACAAATTTTCATGGGACTGCTTATTTACTTTTAGCTTTGAAATGTTCTTATTTCTAATACTAGCAGTGTAGGGAGTCTTTTTGAACGTTTATTTGGATCCTAGGTTGTGTGACTGGGGGCTGCATGCCTTCCCTGTTTCACCGCACCAAGTTGAGGTCTTACTTTGTAGTTTAGACTCGTCGTGAACTCAGCACATAGGCTCGGCTGACTCTAACTTCAGCTCCTCCTGCCTCAACATCCTGAGTGCTAGGATGCAGGCTTGGCCTAAGACCCCACCCCATGCTGCTCCTTATAGTATTTAGAAAGTCTTAGTGTTTCTAGAAGTGTAAGAATTGGTGTTAGGAATATGCATATGTAAGAAATCTTTTTTTACTTGGTTTTGTAAGAAAAAGAAGTATATAAGTAAATATTAGTATGTAAGAAAACATTGCTTTTGTTGGGAAATGGGAAATCTATGGTCCTAATTATTGAAGACTACTAGGGTATGAAATTAGTAATAAATGAATATGAAACCACCTCATCTGTACCGTATTTAAAACTCCCAAGTATGCCTTGCTGTACATTGAACTCAAGACACAGTACAAACTGATCTCAGATTGACAGAAATAATATTGATTTTTGCCACACAGGTATTTTATTAGCCATGGAGCCAGTGTGGGTATTGTGAACAGCGAGGGTGAAGTTCCTTCTGACCTTGCAGAAGAGCCAGCCATGAAAGACCTTCTTCTGGAACAAGTAAAGAAGCAAGGTAACTTAGGAGAGCGGCTGGTTAGCAAGGCTCTCACACTGCCCCTTATCATGTGACAGGGCAGGATTAAATCTGTCCACACAGCATTCGTCATCAGACCTCTTAATAACTCATACAAGCCTAGGCCGGATGCCAAAATGATGACCAGGCCTTCCTTGTCTTTGCTATTCTAAGGTTGTGTACTGATCTTGGAGTTAGGAGTGACCGGAGGAAGATTGTGTACTGTTCTTTGTGTGTGTGTACTTTGTATCACTTGTGCCGCACAGGGTCGGCTGAAGAAGGGCTGGACTCGAGTGTGGCCAGATGCGTTTTGTGACTGTGTCGTTTTCCTCTGAGAGCTGCAAGTGGTACTGGGAGGCTGTTTCCTAAGACCTCTGAAGGGTCTTGAGCTGTAGTAACCATGGAAACTATTCTGAGAGTTTCTTTTGTTTGTATGTTTGTGTTTTTGAGAGACAGGGTCTCACTTCATAGCTACACATACCCTAGAGCTCACTCTGTATCCTGGACTGTCCTCAGACTTTCAGCAGACCTCTTGCCTCTGCCTCCCTATGTTGGGATTTACAGGTGTGAGCCACCATGCCTGGTTCTCATAGTTTCTTGAGGAAAGAAACCTAACTTAGAAGACTATATTCTGAAATTGTTTATTCCTCTTTTGTAGTTTTAGAAGAAACTAATTTCTGGGAATAAGGTGGGGCTCTCCTGTTGGACACCTCAAAGTCATTTTGTTTTGTTTTTATACCCAGTATTGTCCAGGCTGTCCATGGACAGATGCCTCAAATCTCCTTTCTCCCTACCAGTATTACAGGCAAGCACCGCCACACCTAGCTTTTGAATTTTTTCAATGTAAAGTTATTGACTAACCATGGACAGCAGGTTTTAGGATTCTGTTAAAACTATCATGAAACTCTGGATGGGATCTGTAGCGACTGGAGATAGGGGGAAGCTCTTCTGAATAACCAAAGCTTTAGTCTTTTCGTGCTATGGTCCTTTAGAACAGTTAGGGCCAGGTCTGGCCACACTTGCTTGTTTATTATCCAAAGCTGCTTTTATGCTGCATCAGCAGAGGTGAGTAGTCATGGCAAACCATAGGACTGGCAAATCTGCAAGGAAACCTGAAGTATCTCGCCTTTTAGAGAAGGTACACTAACTAAGCCTGCCTTGAGTGATGGATGGATAGTTAGGTTATGCTATTACCTAAGTCCACCTGTTGTTTTGTGCCTTACTGAATTAAAAGTTTTTATACTAAGTTTATCCTCTCATCTCACTCATTTCATCTCCTAAAATATGTTTTTTAAAAGGATTTACTTATTTTATGTGTATGGATATTTTGCCTGCATGTACATCTGCACATCAGAAGAGGGTATTAGATGCCTTAGGACTACAGTTGTAGATGGTGGTGAGCCACCATTGTGGGTGCTGATAATTGAACTCAGGACTTCAGGAAGAACAGCCAGTGCTCTTAACCTCTGAGCCATCTCTCCAGCCCCCATTCATCTCCTAAAATGTTTTACAGTTTACAAATTTAAATGAGGTTTTAGTTTGAGAGTCCACTCTGTTGACTTTGATTGCTGAGTCTTCCCTTGTGCTCTGTGGAAACAGCATTTGTCTGTATGCTTCACTGTGTCTAAATAGGCTTCCTCTTCACCTGTGCATCTCCCCAGACAGACAGTTCTCTAACAGTTCATAGCTTCTTATTTAAGAGCCAAAAAGAAGACTAAACGCTCAGAGAAAGTATACTTGAGTACAGAACCTTTTGAATGGGTGTGTTTGTACTCAGAATATTTCATTATTTTGTATAATGAAGAGTGTCCTTTCTTAAGACCCTTCTTTACTGGCCTAGATATTGGAGAGTTGTTGGATAAAGGGAAGAACTCTTCTTGGGAGTACCTCCATATGATTGTAAGGGAAACAAAATCTACATTGCCTTAAAAGCAAACGCTTAAGTGTTGGCTTCAGATCACCTATTAATCTCTGGTTGCTCTGTGTAGCTTCAGGTAAGTGTGTGCAAGTGCATATGGAAATGAGCTTTAGGAGGAGTGCACTTTTCCACAGTATATCCTACCCGAAATGAAGACCTTTGATAGTCATCTTGTGGTGTAGTGCGTGGAAAAGAGCCAAGAGCATCAAGGAGTCCTAATGGCAGCCCTGCCACTGATGGGTGTGTGTGTGACCATATGCAGAGCACCCAGCCTTCCTGTGTTTCTTTCTTCACATGGCAAGTGAGGCTAGTAATAGCTGTTGTAGTTAACCCACGGGCTTGTTAGGAAACTAAGATCATATCACATGTGAAAGTACTTTGGCATTTATAGCTTCATACAAATACTGTGGAGTAAAAGCAATATCCCCTCTGGTTTTATGTTCTGCTGAAAACAATGTTAGGTATGTTCCCTTCATGAATGTGTACCACACGGTGGTTAGCCTGGCTATTTAGCATTGCTAATTTTGTAATACAAATGCCATTGCTTTAAATTGAATGAGTTACCAGCTTGGTGGGGAAACTGTTATTTGTGGTAAAGTCTGTATGTTTTGGCTCGAGAGGAAACACCTGTCAGACATGGGTGGCTTTAGTAACGCTGCTGTCTGGTGTCTGGCTTCTGCAGGCGTTGACCTGGAGCAGTCAAGAAAGGAGGAAGAGCAGCAGATGCTGCAGGACGCCCGCCAGTGGCTCAACAGTGGGAAAATAGAAGACGTGAGGCAGGCTCGCTCCGGGGCCACAGCCCTGCATGTCGCTGCTGCCAAGGGCTACTCTGAAGTCCTCAGGTGTGTAGCTGGGGCCTAGGGGGAGAGAGACGAGTCTTAGAAGCAGAAGTCCTTACCTTTTTAACTACGGTGGGTTTTCTTGTTGGCTTCCTCTTTCCTTGTAAATTGTCCTCATATTTTGCTGGTGTTCCTTTGTGGGTGGTCCCCCTTCCTCTTAGGGTCCCTGTTCCTCAGGTACATGGTGTTAGATACACTTGAGGCACAGTGGCACTGGAAGACCTCTCTCAGGTCCGTGATGTGTCATCGGCTCTCCTGAAACCTCCTCCTCTGACTGTACAGACCTGTGACCTTTCTGGTTCTATGATTTAGACGATTTCTGGGCTCATTCGATCAATTATAGATCTCGAGTATGCAATATCCAGTTTTCATATGAGAATTAGACAGTTGTGTGTACACACACACCCACACCCACACATAACTCCATGGGTAAAAACATCCACTACCAAACCTGATGACCTAAGTTCAATCTCCTGTGTGGTAGAAAAAGAGAATTGACTCCTCCGAGTTGTCCTCTGACCTCCAGTTGCGCACAGTGGCATGTGTGTGCCCTCCCAAACATACTCACATGCGCATCAGATGAATCAATGCAGAAATGTAATTTAGAAGAGCAGGCAAAGAGAGTTGGACTCTGCTATGTTACTTGGTTCACTTTTCTTGCAGTCATGCGTTGTGTGGCTCGCAGTGATTAGTGTTGACAGAATTTCCGCCCCCCAGGGGTGCTAATGGCACTGTATGTGCAGTTGTTGCCGGACTCTTCCAGTGTGCACATGCTTCCTAAGGTGCCTTTCTAGTAGGTACAGTAGTGTGTCGGTGCTTTTTCTGTTTCTGCCCGAACATGGGAGTCATGCTGCTCAGTCCCTGAGAGGATAGCACAGTACAATCTGGATTTTAGAAATCATGTTTTTCCTCTTGCATAACATGGATCAAGTCAGTCTGTAGCTTTATGGTTAGCTAGAACCCTCTATTTTTAGAATTGGAGGTATGGGATTCTACAGAAAACAGTCATGTTCTATAAAGGTCACCTACAAAGCTCATTGGTAAAGTATCCTAGAGCTATTTGACTCCCCATTTTATATGTGAATTCCTGTCTGAACTGGAAAATGCAAAGTGTACCCTGTAGTAGAGTTGTGTAACTTGGCTAATTGAATTAGGTTTTAGTTGGTCTTAGGTACACACTGCTCTGTGTGTTCCTCTTGTAACAAACACTACGAATAAAGCAATATTAGGGGGGAAAAAGCTTATTGCCTTCTATGTCCTGATGGCAGTCCATCCCCGAGGGAAGGACGTCAGGACAGCGGCTCAAGCAGGAGCAGAGGCAAGAGGAAAGCTGCTTACTGACTTGCTTCCTCTAGCTTGCTCAGCTACTTGGCTTATATAGTTCAGACCCGCCTGCCTAGAGATGGCACTGCCCACAGTGGGTTGGGCCTCCCCCATCATTAGCTATTAAGAAGATGCCCCACAGGCATGTTTATAGGCCAGTCTGGTAGAGGCAGTTCTTTAGTTGAGGTTCTCTCTTCCTAGGTAATCCATGTTTATGTCAAGTTGACAGAAACTAGCCAGCACAGTGTATCATGGAAGTGTGTCGAGAATGCCATATGTATAATCTTACGGAGAGGTTCAGTAAAGATGGTAATTGGTGCTCAAAGCAGTAATATGAATTGCAGGCTGTTCCTTAGAGGAATCACGGGGTATCTGGAGGTTATCCCGCAACTGAAGTATCAGTGGAGTGAGAGCTTATTTAGTAGAAAACTATAAAATCAAGGGCATAAATGTGCTTTTTGGGTTCCCTTCTAGACTTTTAATTCAGGCTGGCTATGAGCTCAATGTCCAGGACCATGATGGCTGGACTCCTCTTCATGCTGCCGCACACTGGGGAGTGAAAGAGGCCTGTTCCATCCTGGCAGAAGCTCTCTGTGACATGGATATCCGGAACAAACTGGTTAGTGAGCCTGACCCTCTCGAAGGGCAGGGAGATCAGGTGCCCGGGCCTGGCGTGGCTGCAAGGCTCCGCTGAGACCCAGCTGGCGGTTCTGGGGGTGCGCGTCACTGTAGCTGTGCTGTCCACCTCCGCCGCCTCGCCTCGCTGCTCATTATTGGTCAAGTACAAGTCCACCAGCCGTGTCATCTGTTTCTGCTTGTGTCGAGGCCCCTAAAACAAAAGGAAATGAAAAGAGATAGCTGCTCTTGACAACAAATGAACTTGGAGAACCTAATGTCCTGTCTGTGGTGAGACAGGAAGGATTTTACTCTCTTTTCAACCCAGTCTTTGAGCAGCCGAGCTCTCTGCACATGGAGTCATTCAAGAACATCACTGATGGCAAAGGTTATTCAGTTTTGACTGAAAGCAGTCCTCACTCTCACTCCAAACACCTTAGAAGTCCTGGGACTCTTATCCCACATCGCTTGATTTTTCTAGAATCCAGACACATGGTTTTGTCTGTCTCGTGTAACTCCTGAATCCAGGTCTCATTCTCAGACTATGGGCCAGAGCATGTAATTGTACTGGTGTTTCCTAAAAGAAATAACCTTCCTGTCTTTTCTCCTCTATCTTAAAGGGAGCTCATTCCTATTGGTCTTCAGTGTGGCTGTGCCCCAAGCTTTCCTTTGAGGCTTTAAAGGGCACTTAGTGAATTTGTCATCACAATAATGCTTTAGAATAGAATTTATAAATAGGGATTCCCCTTGATTATGTCAAGAGGCCATAGCGTTAGAAAAGGTGCCACTGCAACATTTCCTCAGTACCGTTGGACACAACAAACCCTGTGGTTAAACCATTTTGCTGTTCCTTAAAGTGTCTGCTCTGTGATGTATGAAGAAGGCATCTCAATGTAGAGCAGACAGGTTAGGGAGCTGGCTATGGGCTGGGCGTCTCTAACCCAAGTCTAAAACCTGAAATGCTTGTGAGCTGAGACTTTGTGAGCTCTGATATGATACCCCAAGTGGAAAATTCCATACATGAATTTTTATCCATACCATAAAATATTATACAAAACCATCTTTAGGCTATATGTGAAGTATAAATTGATTTTGTGCTTGTACTTGGGTCCTGATCTCAAGATGAGCATATATATACATATCCTAAAATCCAAAGCTCTTCTCCTAAGCATTTTGGATAAAGGACACTCAGCTTGTATCTAGGAGTAAAAGACAGCAAGTAAATAGAGAATAGTCCCTGGTGATGTCTCATGATTGCTGCTTCTGTTTTCTATCTGTCACGGTGCCCCTTTGTCCTGCTAGGGCCAGACGCCATTTGATGTGGCTGATGAAGGTCTTGTGGAGCACTTGGAGATGCTTCAGAAGAAGCAAACTGTGGTAAGTCTGGTTGATGCTTTCAAGGCTTTCTTAGCAGTTTATAGTTTACCCTGGGTGTCTCTGTCTCTTGCTTCAGTGCCATTGGTTCAGAGTTGAACCGGATGTATCTGCCTTTCACAGATGTTATTTGTTCCTTTCAGAAACTATCAACAGTCTGCTTAAAGAGACTAGGTTATAAAGCTACTTAGCATGAAGTAGCCTACAGGCAGCTAGAAGTCGATTACAGAGAGGAACGAAGTCAGTAATACTGCAGGTGTCCAACTGTGGTGTTGGACAGTACTTGGTTAGTGATTCGCACTTACTTCAGATGGATGAAACAGTCCTCTTCTCTCTCCTCCTTACTGTAAAACCTTCATTGATTTCATCTGCCTTTCTGCTTGGTGCTCTGCAGCAGAGCTACATATTTGTGCTGCTCGTGAATGGAAAACCACCTCTGGTACACAGGTAAAGAGGGACCAACTCATTTTCTGCCAATGGGTAATTTGGACAGGGGAATAAAATTAGTGTAGGACAGAAAGAAAAAAAAAAACGTACTAGCTTTCCTTAATTTTTTTCTGCTTGCATATAGTGCAGGGTATTTGAACCTAAGTTTAGGACAGATGTGGGAAATAGAGTGGGTTTTGATTCAGAACTGTATAACTCAGAGATATGACAAATCAGTGTATCTAATGTGAGGAGTATTTGGCATCATGTCTGGACTATTGAAGCAGAACTCTTTTTTTTTTTTTTTTAATAGAAGAGTCCCTCCCCCATCCATGGTTTTTTTTAATTAAAGATTTATTTATTTATTATGTATAC
The DNA here is from genome assembly GCF_049852395.1 of Peromyscus maniculatus bairdii. Lineage (NCBI taxonomy): Eukaryota > Metazoa > Chordata > Mammalia > Rodentia > Cricetidae > Peromyscus > Peromyscus maniculatus. The sequence goes on along the minus strand of NC_134862.1, from coordinate 44,522,790 downwards.
AGCATGTATGACCAGAAGAGGGCAACAGACCTTATTACAGATGGTTGTGAGCCACTATGTGGTTGCTGGGAATTGAACTCAGGACCTCTGGAAGAGCAGTCAGTGCTCTTAACCTCTAAGCCATTTCTCCAGCCCCAGAACTCTTTTTTTTAAAAGTAATTTATTTTATGTGCATCGATGTAAAGGTGTTGGATCACCTGGTACATGGCAGACAGTTGTGAGCTGCCATGTGGGTGCTGGGAAGTCCTCTGGAAGAGCAGCTTAGCCATCTCTACCCCCTGAAGCAGAATTCTTGTTACTTTAGGGCTCATTTAGAAAGCTATGTACATGAAGCTCATTTGTTTTCTTTGCCAAGTATTTGGGATCAGCTAAGTGCTAGGACATTCCAAATTCAGTGTTAATGCTATTACCACAGCAGCATCCTTCTTTAGGCTAGAGCTCTGTTTTGCATAGTTAAATTTCTGTGTTTTTTGTAAAATCTTGTCCTCTAAAGTAATTTAGACTCACATAAAAATTGCCTAAATTTGCTAAATTGGATTGCTTGATTTCTTCAAATATGACAGTAGCTAGAAGTTTCTCCAGTCCTGCCTGGGCCCTGCAGTCCCGTGGCCTGCTTATAAAATAGTCACACAGAGGCTTAATAATATTTATAACTGGTTGGCCATTAGCTCAGGCTAACTACTGACTAGCTCTTACACTTAAACTCAGCCCATTTCTGTTAATCTGTATGTCGCCATGTGTTCCATGGCTTTACCTGTGTGTTGTTACATGCTGCTCCCTGGACTGTGGGCTAGTATCTCATGACTCTGGCCTTCCTCTTCCCAGAATTTTCCTTGTCTGCTTATCCCACTTATCCTGCCTGGCTACTGGCCAATCAGTGTTTTATTATACCAGTGTACAAAAACACTATCCCACAGCATTTCCCCTGTTCTGTTTAATTAAAAAGGGAAAGTTTTAACTTTAACATAGTAAAATTATATATAACAAAACAATTATCAAGCATGAATTACAGTTACAGTATCTAGTCTATTTATATTTGGCAAATTCAAAGAAAATATTCTGTTTATCTTATATTTGTGAGTCTAAGGTTTCATATCTAACTTCTCTTTTATCATGACTAAGGAAATTTTAACTATCTAGTCTTCAACTACATCAAAGACCTCAGAAGGATATAATATTACCTAAGTAAACAGGAAGTGCATTGTAAGCAACTTCCAAAAATCTAGAATGACAGAGACGGCTGGCTGCCTGGACAGTCATCCAAAGTTCCTCTACAGCGTTGGGGCATCCATCTTCAGCCCATAGGCCTAGTCTCTCAGTCACTTCTCTCTGTGTCTTAGAGAATGTCTGGCAGTTTCTTCTGTGAAGCAGGAACCTGAAGGACCATTTTGCCATGCAAAGTTCAGTGGTCACCTTCCTGTGGGTCCTGCATGTCCAGTCTATACAACATTTTGTCAAGCAGTCCAGGCAAGAACACTTTCTTGCCCAAATACCTATTTTTGCCAAGAAGAAGATAAACTCCATATGGAGTCTTCGATGCCCATCTTTCTCTTTAAAATAAACCAATGCTGCCAGGAGCAGACGTGTCTCACTGTCCAGAAAGTCTAAGTTTTTAAAACATTTTAAATGTCATGTTTTGTAGGTCTTTAAAGTATTTGAAGATTGCCTACCTAATTGAATTATATCTATGTATACCTAGAAAACTTAACATGACTATAAGTTTGACTATCATAGAAGACTAATTATTAAACTGTATTTAATTATCCATTATAATTTAAATGAGTTACATAAACAAAATACTTTAAATGAGAGTAGAAATATATATATAAAGTATAACAAAATCAGCTCTAAATTTGTGTCTATAAACTAAAATCCATAGCAATGTAAAACATTTTAAACAAGTTGCTCTTTAAAAATAGATTCAATAATCCACCCTTTCATCCTATTGTATGTATATCATAGCCCCCTTTTTTCTTTAGAAAGATATTGACTATGACCTATAACCATCTGTAACCAACAACCTAAACAAAGACAAACATCTATAATCCATTTTTTTGGGAATGTGGGCATAGTTTTCTAGGCTACTTTCTGCTAATAAAGGGCACTGTATTCTTATGGGGATCCTAAGAAAATTAAGAATTATGGTCAAGTCCTGATGGGAGTAGTCTGTGAGGCTGCACTGTCTGAGCCAGTTGCCTTGAAACCATTCTGGTTGTTGGATCATCTGGGCTATGGTGTCATTGGAGACCTTTCAGGGGGTCTTGGCTAGTCAATCCATATTTAGCCTGGAAGCAATCCAGAGGTTCTTATCTTCTGTGGAAACAAAAGCAGAACCTCTTTTCCAAAGCAACATATCCTTAGGCATAAATTTTGAAATCAAGATATCTTTAAAATATATATTAATTTAACTCAGCAGCTTTTACACTCAAGTATCTCTCTGCAGTTAAAAATCCCAAAGACAACATAATCCAGACTCTCTGTGTGATATCCATATTTTTATATTACTTTTACTCTTTAAAGACTTTATTTCTAAAAACTATTTCTTTATATGTCTATATTCCTTTTCCTCTCTCTTTCAAGCCTATGTACATTTTTACATATACTGTAAACCATTTAGAGGTTTATTTAATCTGAATCTGATTTGTTTGTGAATCTATTGTTTTAAACTGTAGAATGACTAGGACTTAAATGGCAGCTTTGGCTGCTATCTGCACCCACCTCAGCTTTCTAACATGGTGGAAATAATTTTTTGCTGATTCTGGGAGGCAGGGGATCTAAGCCTCTATCAAAGCAGTATGTAGCCCAGAAACTCCCCCTCCCTTTTTTTTTTATACTATCAAAAACTAAATCCACCACACAGTGCACTGTGCGGATCACAGAAGCCACTGTGTATAGTAGCAGGAATCCGCCATGCTGTGCTGAAGCCCATACGCCATGAACACGCCATACTGTAGCCCAAGCCCACAGGATGTTGCATCTCTGTATCACAGCTTTCCTGAGAGACACAACTAGGAAGCTGCTCTTGGCTCCATTTTAGAACACTTTTTTTTAAAGCTTTCTCATGTTTTGAGTGGAAATTCTTGCGCCATGTCTGGGTGCCATTTGTAGCTGAAAGTTTTCCTGTGTCCCGCCCAGTCTGCAGCTGCTCAGACCCAAGTAAACACACAGAGGCTTATATTAATTAAAACTTCTCAGCCATTAGCTCAGGCTAACTACTGACTAGCTCTTACACTTAAACTCAGCCCATTTCTGTTAATCTATATATTGCCATGTGTTCTGTGGCTTTACCTGTATGCCATTACATGCTACTCCCTGGACGGTGGGCTAGCATCTCCTGACTCAGTCTTCCTCTTCCCAGTATTCTCCTTGTCTGCTTATCCTGCCTATACTCCCTGCCTGGCTACTGGCCAATCAGCATTTCATTAAACCAGCGTACAAAAGCATTATTCCACAGCATATGACCTCATCATTCCTGGCCTTGAATGTTTATTTGTGCCTTTGAATTCATTTTTTTTTGGGGGGGGGGTTCAAGACAGGGTTTCTCTGTGTAGTTTTGGTGCCTGTCCTGGATCTCGCTCTGTAGACCAGGCTGGCTTCGAACTCACAGAGATCTACCTGGCTCTGCCTTCCAAGTGCTGGGATTAAAGGTGTGCACCACTGCCACCCAGCCGGATTCATTTCAAATTAAATACTCTTTGGGTAGGTTCTTGTAGAAAGTGTAGGGTCTAGAAGAGTGAAGTGTTTTTCTGATACAGAAAGTTACAAGAGTTGGAGCCTGTATCAATGTCTTTTCTATTGTAGTGATAAGTACCTGAGAGGAACTATGTAAGGGGAAGATTTATCTTGACTCATGGTTTCAGAGATTTCAGTCCATAGTCTGCGCCCTTTAACTAATGTAATTGGGTTTGGAGCATAAATGGTATCTCCCCCAACCATTTGAATTCATTCCTTAGCCCAGGCTAGTCTGTGCTTGCAATCCTTCTGCCTCAGCCTCCCTAGTAACCAGTGCGATAGGCTTATACACCCAGGCCCAGCTGTACCACATACCCTTACTATACTAAAGGGGTTGGTGGTTCTCTTTGTCCTCTGCATAACTTTAGGATCCAAGGACATAAGTATATTTTGTCTAGAGCACTGATTCTCGACCTTTCTAATGCTGCAACCCTTTAATACAGTTCCTCATATTGTGGTGACCACCAAGCATAAAATTATTTCGTTGCTAATTCATAACTGTAATTTTGCTACTATTATGTTGAGAACTGCTGATCTAGAATATACATTTAAATATCAGACTAATTCTAATAGCATACATCTAATAGAAGAAATAATAACTTATTTTCCATATAGTATTTGCCTGCAATTTCATTAAAATTATTAACAACTTATTTTGGTATGTGGATAATAACATTCTTCCCAGATTTCTTTTGTCTCTTTATCCTTTAGAAGCTAGGCTTTTTATTTATTTTTTTCTTATTTGCTTTGATTTGAGTTTTTTTTTTTTTTCTTTTTTTCTTTTTGGTTTTTCGAGACAGGGTTTCTCTGTGTAGCTTTGCACCTTTCCTGGGACTCACTTGGTAGTCTGATTTGAGATTTTGAAGGGACAATTTTCTTGACTTTCCAGGACCATGGTTTCACTTCTACTTTGGAAAAAGATTTTCCTCTGTTAACTTTCTTCCAAGGAGACATGATGCACAGAGATTATGTGTTTGTTTTCCAAGACAGGGTTTCTCTGTAGCTCTGGCTGTCCTGGAACTCACACTGTTGCTGTGGGATGGTCTCTATGCTGTGAATGTGTTGCTCTGATTGGTTAATAAATAAAGTGCTGATTGGCCAGTAGCCCAGGCAGGAAGTATAGGCAGGACAGAGAGAGGAGAATGCTGGGAACAGGAAGGCTGAGTCAGGAGACACTGCCAGCCGCCACCATGACAAGCAACATGTAAAGATACCGGCTACACACTGTAGACCAGGCTGGCCTTGAACTCAGAGATCTGCCTCTCTCTGTCTCCCAAGTGCTGAGATGAAAGGTGTGCACCACCACCACTCAGTATGCTTGTCTTTTTCTTGGATTCCCTTCTTCTTCTTTGATTTTGTCCTGTTTTTTTAATTTTTAATTTTTTCAGAATGATGGTACCATTTTGGCACTTCTTGATACTATTGGTTTTTTACAAATAGTCAACTTCTTTCCTTTTCTCTCTATTTTCTTAATTTCTAGCTTCGAAGTGAAAAGGAGACACGGAATAAGCTCATCGAGTCAGACCTGAACCGCAAGTTTCAGAGTGGACTCTTTAAGAAGTAAGATACAAGGAATTAGATGGGCTTGGTGTTCTGTGTGGGTGATCCTGGAGAATTTTGATGTTAAAACGATTTCATGTTTGATTTTAGTCAAATGATCTTCAGATGTGAAAATGTTTTGGGGTGAGGGGAGATGGCACTGATGTGGTGGGGAGCCGAGGATGAATGAATGTGCTTTACCCTGAGAAACTGTATTGGCATCATCTCTTTTAGCCTTGCCTGGAGGTTCTTAGTTCTGCCCTCCCGCTTCTTGTATTGGGTGTTTCCTCAGCTCAAGAATTTGTCCCTTTGTTTACCACTGTTTCAGTATCTAGCGAGGTTTCTGGGATGTAATAAAACTCAGTAAAGATTTGTTTGATGACTTCTAAAAATATTTATCTGCCCATTACCATCTTACCCTTATCATTCTTGGTTCTCTTTTATCTGTATGTTGAATAGACAAAATATCATTGAGTCATGTTCTAAAGTCAATAATAAGCCTTATATTGTTGAAAAGCCAAGGGTCCAAGAAAACATACAGGTATAAGAAAGATTTCCATGTTTTTACTGTTGCTTCTACATACAGATTTATAGACTTGTTCCTTTTATTAACCTGATTGTCAGTGAGCTTAAATGGTTTATCCTTTCTGAATTGCTTCCAAATTAATTTAGCAAGGAGAAGATGCTTTATGAGGAAGAGAGCCCCAAGTCCCAAGAAACAGAGGAAGAAAACAAGGACTCGAGCAGCTCCAGCTCAGAGGAAGAGGAAGGAGAAGATGAAGTTTCTGAATCAGAAACTGAGAAGGAGGCAGGTAATGCAAAGGCCCTTCATGTTCACTGCCTGTCAGGCTGCTCAGGCCTCACAGGCTTCCAGAGAGAGCTTGAAGTACAGTTCCCAGGAGATTGAGCTGCTATTGACAGCATGCTTATAAACACCTTGAGCTCAGTTAACATGCACCTGCCAGTCCTAGTGCAGCCATACGGTGAGGTGCATAGAGAGATCTTGCTGAGGGAGCCAATTGTCCTACCCTGAGACTGACAGATGAGCCACAGTCTAGGAAGCCAGCATGCGGAGAGGCATGGGGCTCAGAGAGAGACTGAGGACCCACTGACAGATGAGCCACAGTCTAGGAAGCCAGCATGCAGAGAGGCATGGGGCTCAGAGAGAGACTGAGGCCCCATGTTTTCAACACACTGGTAAAAACTTTCATTTAGTTATTGTGTCACTCTGATTCTGAAAACTGAATTGTAATTTATTTTCCTATTTTGCAAACTTCTTTAGTTTCCGAGTGAGGGAATTTGTGAAAGAACAAATCAGACTTCTTTTTATTACTCTTATTAATAATATATACATACATGTATCCTTCAGTGTCATGGGAGACTGGCTCAGGAGATAACCAAAATCCTTAGATGTGCAAGTCTCATGTGTGTTGGTACAATGTTTATGTAGAACTTGTGTGCACCTGCCCGTGTACTTCAAACCATCTCTCAGCTGCTTATATTGTCTGGTACAGTGTAAATAACGCCTATACTATATTGTTTAGGAAATGATGAAAATGTAAGGACACAGACCTGGAAAAAAAGAAAAAAACAAAAACGACATATATTTAGCACAAATGCAAGATCATAGTTTTTGTTTCCAAATTATTTTTAGTTTGTTGTAAGTTGAAGGACTGAGGCTGTGTGTTGGTGTTTGACTTTGCTGATAGTTTCTCTCAATCAGTGACAATACAGCTCTTCATGTCTTAATCTGAGGTTCATTGACTGCCATCAAAGGAAGTTAGATGCCATTAGTTTTATAGAGAAGGCAGATGTCAGATAAGTTTTCAGTAAAGGGGAATTGACTTTTTATTCATGGAGCCTTAGATTTCCTTTAAATTATTTATTATTTTTATGTATATGGGTGTTTTGCCTGATTGTCTGTGCACTACATGCATGCAGTACTTGTAGAGGCCAGAAAACAGCATCGGTCTGGAACTGGAGTTACAGATGGTTGTGAGCTGCTGTGTGGGAGCTGGAAATGTTACCCAGGTTCTCTGGAAGAGCAGCCAGTGCTCCTGACTCTTTGTCCATCTCTGAAGCCACTTAAAATTTTTAAATTTTTTTCTATTATTAATCATTTGTAGTTTGCTCTGAAAATGCTTGTATTACACCCACCAAAAGTTACAAATGTGTATTTTTGTTATTTGTATTATTTACCGAGTACCCCCATAGTCTAGTCTTCACACAGTATCTGGAATTCATATTTGGTTTTGTTCTATGTTGCATTATGTTGTTGTTGTTGTTGTTAGTCACTATGGTATTAAGAAAATGGGAGGGAGCTACCAAAACTGTTGCTATTGCTTCATGATTTATACTCCTGCCTCAGGTCTTATTCCTTACAGACTGTCTTGGTTTGTGTTACTATTGCTATGATTAAACACAGTGACCAAAAGCAAGTTGGGGAGGAAACGCTCTCTTTGCCTTATGTTTCTCTACCCATTGTCCATCACTGAGGGAAGTCAGGACAGGAATTCAAACAGGGGAACCTGGATTCATTAGCAGATGCAGAGGCTCTGGAGGGGTGCTGCTTACTGGCTTGTTCAGCCTGCTTCCTTATAGAATCCAGAACCACCAGCCCAGGGATGGCACCACCTAAAATTGGCTGGGACCTCCCCCCATTAGCCACCAATTAAGAAAATGTACAAGAAGTTTGTCTATAGCTTGATCTTATGGAGGCATTTTTTTTCTTTCTTTTTTTAACAGGGTTTCTCTGTGTTGCCTTGGCTGTCCTGGAACTCACTCTATCGACCAGGCTGGTCTTAAACTCACAGAGATCCGCCTGCCTCTGCCTCCCAAGTGCTGGGATTAAAGGCATGCAGCACTGCCACCCCGCTGGAGGCATTTTCTTAATTGAGGTTCTTTCTTTGCAAATGATTTTACTTTGTGTCAAGTTTACATAAAACTATCCAGTGCACAGACTGCTGTTGGAATAAAATATTGACAACACCCTTATGATCAAAGTATACTTCTGTTTAGCAATCTTCTATGGCCCGCGCCCTCATTCCATCTTTGCGTGCTGAGTAAGTCCCAAACCCTGTAGCCTAGCCTTCAAAGCCTCAGATATAGCTCCAACAGACATTTCCACTGCTCTACATAGGCAGGAGCATATTGTAGCTAAATTGGATTTCTTGGTTTCCTCAAATATGACCTCAGCATTCCTGGCCTTGAATGTTTATTTGTGCCTTCAACTTCATTTCAAACCATCATAAATACTTGTTGAGTGGGTTCTTTTAGAAAGTGTAGGGTCTAGAAGAGTGAAGTGTTTTTCTGATACAGGAAGGTAGAAGAGTTGGAGCCTGTATTAATGTCTTTCAGATTGTAGTGATGAGTACCTGAAAGGACTATGTAAGAGGGGATTTATTTTTGACTCACGTTTTAGAGATGTCAGTCCACGGTCAGCTGGCTCCATGTTTCAGGGCCTGTGATTGAGCAGAATGTCATAGTGTCAGAGAGGTGTGGTAGAACAGAGATGCTCACAGTGTAACATCCCAGAAGTAGAGACAGATAAGGGTGAGAATCAAGATACTCCCTGTTGTTTTTATATCTGCTGCACCATGACTACACCTGATTCTACCAGTGCCTCAGCTGCTGACTGCCTCTGCACAGCCACCTCGATACTAAGGCCATGGGCTGGGAGAGCCTTGGCATCCCAACGCTGCCTCAGCTGCCTCCTCTTAGGGAGACCAGTATTGTTTTAACTAAGTCACTGCCCTTTAATTTTACCAGTAAAGACTCAGGAGCCAGATGCTGGAGTAAAAATCTGCTAGCTCAGAGAGGCAGAGAAAGCAGTGGATCAACCTTCTCCCTCAGGCATTATCTCAGAAAGAGAGCCTGTCCTACTCTGTCTGAAAACAAAACTCCTCCAACTGGATATTCCTTCCTTCTACTTCCTGTGCCTCTCTTTCTCGGACCTACCAGCTTCCCCCTCACACTCTGGGGTTGTTTCCAGTCACTGGTTGCTTGTGCCTCTCTACCTATGGTTGATTTTATTTAGTTAACGCAATCTCGGGGTTCACAGTATGATCAAATGCCCTGCAACAACTCCCAGTGACCTACTTACCTCCTACTATCTCCTGAGAATGCCACCAAATTATGCATTATCATCAGTGAAGTCAGAGCCCTTATGATCCAGTCATCTCTCAGTGAGTATAGACACTAACTAGGGACTAAGTCTTCAGTACTTGAACCTAGACCTGTGATGGTTATCTTATCAACTTGATGGGATCTAGAATCACTTTGGAGACAAATTTCTGGTCATGTCTGTGAAAGACCTTCTAGATTAGGTTATAATCGGAGTGGGAAGACACCCCATAAATTTGGGTGGCACTATTCCGTAGATTGGGTTCCCAGGCTACATGAAAGGGCGGGGGTGGGTGGGGGGGGGAGGGGCGGAGGCTAGCTGAGCACAAGCATTTGTCTGACTGCAGACCTGATGTGGCCAACCACCTCTCCTCCTGACTACTCCACCTTTCCTTCCATAATGGACCGTAGATCCTAGACCTGTGGGCCACACCACCTTCCTTAGGTTGCTTTTGTTAGAAGATAGCAACTAGTACAAGCCCTTTTCTGTGTTTTCCTGCCCTGTGCTTTTCACTTCATTTCTGTCTCTATAGCACTGTGCACTTGCTTCTGCTCTAGTACCTACCAGTTTCTCTGGGACACTGACTTTAGTATTATACTCGAGGTTTCAGCATACAGCCCCATTCATATTCATTAAGTGGTTTTGTTGACTGTACCTAGTAGGAGAATAAAAGGCATTATGTAAATAAAATGCATGTCATGTGAGAGAGGTAAATGCAATCAGTGGTCTTCACTAGTAGGAAAGATTATAACTTGTTCTTGGAATTACAATACAACTGTACATCTCTATAGTGCTTTTTACTTTGCGATACCCTTAAACAATTTTACTTAATCCCACAACCATACTTTAGAGCATACATTATTATCACTCTCTTTTTAGAGTAAGATAGTGACACTGTATGGCATTATGTGAACCAGGTTTCATAGCTAGCCAGTGGCACTGTTCACTGGGTAAAGAACTCAAAGTAGGAGGGGACAGAGGAAATTCTCTGTATAGAAATAGAAGATGAAAACTGTAGAAAAGGAGAGCTGGAGAGATAGCTTAGCTGTTAAGAGCACTTGCTACTCTTGCAGAGGACCCAAATTCAGTTCCCAGTACTCGTGACAACAGCTCACAAATGTCTGCAATCTGATGCTCTCTTCTCATTCAGCGGGCACCAGGTAGGCGTGTGGCACACATACACATTTAGGACAAACACACATATAAAATAATTTTTGAAAACCCGTAGAGAAGTGTGAGGTTCCCAAAGATTATAGAAGAGATATGAGAAAGAATCTCAGGGCATTCTGTGTTTCGAAATTGAGGTGATGTTAGTAAGGGAAACAAAAATATATGACCAGGAGGTTGAGGAAAACCAGAGTCTATTTCTGCCTCAGAGAAGCCAGCAGTGATGAGCAGTAGTGTGATGGGAGCATGCGGGGATGATACAGCGATTAGGAAGTCACCAGTCACTAGAGAGCAGTTTCAGTGCCCTGGTGTGGGCAGAAGCCAGAGGGTTCTAGCGAACTCCCTACTCATTTCTGGAGTTCTTTGCCAACTAAAATTTTTCTCATGTCTCAGAGCTCATCTCAAATCAACCTTTATTACCTTACCGTGTAGATACATGGGTTTCTTTCCTCTGTTGATTTAGTAGCTATTTGTTTGGAGCTCTTTTATATTAATTTTCTCACGCTACTTAATATTTAAACTATTTCTGTTTTTTTTTTCTCACCCATTCTACTGTTCCCATAGACAAGCTTTGGATGCATTTGAATATTCTTGCATGTTTTCTCCATCTTTGTGTGTGCTATATGGCCTTCTGTATGTAGGTGTTCATTAAACATGCTGGGTGAGTGCACGGAAGTGGGCTTACCTGAGCCTTTTTGGATGTTGCTTATCACATGAACAAATATCTGCTGAATGCATTTCTCCCATTTTTAAAAATCTATAGATGCAACCTCATAAAAATTATAGTTCTCATGTGTCTTAGACATTGGTATTATATTAAAAATATCTATTCTATTTTGAGGTGAATATAAGCATTTTGATTAGAATTTCTATGTTCTCTTTTTTTATCTGACTTAAGTATTTTGTATATTAATTCTCTATTGCTTCATAATAAACTACCTCCAAACTTAATGGCTTAAAACAGTAACTCTTGAGCTAGGGTTTGGCTCAGTTGTAGAGTGCTTGCCTAGCTTATGCAAGGCCCTGGGTTAGCTCTCCAGCACTGCATAAAACCTGGCCTGCTGCACGCTCCTGTAATTTTAGCAATTGGAAGGTAAAAGCAGAAGGATCAGAAGTTCAAGGTCACCCTCTGCTACATAGCCAGTTTGACATCACACTGAGTTACATAAGACTCTGTCTCAGTGGGGGTGGGGGAGGGAAGGAGCTGAAAAAACAGAGGCTCTTTATGTGAATGCTATTCTATGGCTTGACAATTGGGGAAGGGATCCGGTAGATAGCTTGTCTCTTCCTTAAGGCAATGGTGTGCATGCTTGTACCTTCAACTAGTAAGGCGTATGGAGGGACAGCTGGTCCTAGACAGCATCGCCCGTGCGTCTGTGGTGGCTCCGATGGTTAGGACAAGTGGTGTCTCCGATGGTTGGGACAAGTGGTCTCCTTTCATCCAGCAGGCCTGCCCTTGTTTCTTCATGTGGCAGCTGGATTCTGAAATGAGTTAAGAGGGCAAGGCTGAGTGTCTCAATTGCTGATGTTTCAGAGGCTGTAGCAAGCAACCTGTTCAAGCCCAGAGGCCCAGAGTTAATGTGAAAAAGGCACTACATGAGGCTGGTTAGTAAGTGACTGGCCTAATTTAAGTAATGAGTAATTCCTGGAGTTACAATAGGCCCTAATAGGGGGAGTCACGATGCATCGGCAGCCAGTACTGTAACGATCTATTTCATTTGGCTTGTAAGCTGGATTTCTTGGGAGTTTAGATATATTTAGTACTTAGAGAATGCCTTGATTATTATAATAACTATGAAATGATAGTATTAAAAGCAGAAAGAGGCTTACTATAGCCAATGAGATATGCAGTCTAAAAGTACTATTTCTAATCTTCATAAAAACACTCTTAAGGCAAAAATTAAAATCTCTAGTTAGGGACTGGAGAGATGACTCATCAGTTAAGAGCACTGGCTGCACCTCCAGAGGTCCTGAGTTCAATTCCCAGCAACTACATGATGGCTCACAACCATCTATAATGGGATCTGGTGCCCTCTTCTGGCATGCAGGTATACATGCAGAACACTCATGCATTTAAAAAATATATAAATAAATAAATAATTCTTTAAATCTCTAGTTAATTAGAAAACAGAGCTTCAAATATAGATGTGTAACTTAGTGTCACACAGTTAGATATAGCTTATTATTATCATCACAGGATCCATGAAGTTTACTCTGGATCTGTTCTCAGAGCATAAATACCAGAATCATAGCCACTGGGTACAGGCTCCGTGCTAGTTGTTAACTGATACACAGCCATATGTAAGGCAGACAGCTTTCTGGTTGCTGACCCTGCTGAGCTGGACCACGCCTAGCTATGTGGGTCCGTTTACTAAAGTTCTGAAACTTAATCAACACGCCCTGGAATCCTTTCTCCTGTTAGGGCCTATTGTAACTCCAGGAATTACTCATTCCTTAAATTAGGCCAGTCACTTACTAACCAACAGATGTGTGATTGTGATCACCGAGACATCATTCCTCCTCTACATCCGTCTGTCTTTCCACTTTCTCTGGAGCTTTTTAGAGAATCTTGAATGATTGTATCAGCTTTCAGAGGCTCTGCCCTTCTTTAAAATCTACAGCACCTGTTGATCTGAATCAACCATAAGATCTTGTGTTTTTATTATTATAATGTGTCTTTTTTTATTGTAATTACCTAGAAAGCAAAGTCTGTCTTACGCATTTTCTGTTTTCATTTCCCAGCCAACTTCCCTACAGAACTGAACAGATTCTTTATAATGATGAATTTTGCATACGATATAAATACACACACACACACTCACTCACACTCTAATGTGGAGACATTTTTTTTTATCAGAAGTTGGAGCCTACCAAGATAAGGATATCCTTGAGTTTATTTTCTTCCACCCACAGTTGCTAGAATTTGTCCTAGTGTGAATTCAGACATCCCATGTCCTAATAACCTGCTTTGATAATGACAGAACATTTTTTCCTTAATAGAAAGGGATTTATACACACAAAGATAAGATTTCCATATTTATATTTATTGCTTCTCTTGTCTTAAATAACAGATAAAAAGCCAGAAGCCACTGTCAGCCATTCCAACTCTGAAAGCAAGAGTCGTATCATGGAGCAGATCCCAGCCCCAGCTCAGAACACCTTCTCTGCCTCTTCTGCTAGGAGAGTGAGTACTTTGGAATGGATTTGAGGTGTATTTCACTCTACTACAGTAACACACACTTACAAAGGCCTCAAAGACACATTCTTGCAAAACAGTAGGAGTACATTCTTGCCTCTCTTAGGCTCATACACCAAAATACCATAAACTGTGACTTAAAAAACAGAAATTTTCTTCTTACCATTCTGGAGGCTGGAGAGTTCGCAGGACAGTGTGCTGGCCAGTCCCGTTCCTCTGAAGGGCTGTCTTGTGCTTGAGGATGCCTCCTGCTGTGTCTTAGTATGTGGAAAGAGTGCTGGTGCCCTCCCTTAGAAGGGCAATAGCCCCACGCATTGACCACACTCGACCTCGTCGCTTCCTCAGAGGCCCAGTGTCCAGATGCAGGAGTGATAGTTAAGACTTCAGTATGAGTTTTGGAGGGACACAAAATCCTGTCCATAACGTTGCCCCACAAGTCCTTGAAAAACCAATACCAAACAAATATGGCTACAGATGTGTTACAATAACAGGATGAAAGAGACCAAAACAATTCTGTGTTTGAGCTGTTCTCTTCTTATTGACAATGAAGATGACTGTATACAAGGTAGACTGGTAGACTGTCAGGAAGACATCCAGTGTCCAGAAATGTTTTGATGGCAATTGCTTTGTCTACTTCTCATGGAAAGTTCAGTCTTATGGGTGAGGCTGCTGCCCTATATGACGGGCGAGGATGGAAGAAGAAGGACTTGTTGAAATGCCACAGCACTCCCGTAACAACTTTATGTAGGCCTCTCAGAAGCTGTAGGCTTCTGGCCGAGAGACAGAGTTGCTCTGAGTTTTTGGAATGGGCAATTGGGAAAGCTTGCTGGCCTTAGAGGTTTTAATTGGCCACCTTAAGGGAAATGAAGCACAGTCTAGCCAGGCCTTGTTTATTTTTAGAGGCATCATTGTGAATCATTAATCAGGCTTTAGATAGCGTGCCATCTTTGCTAGTTATCCAGTCATTTACTTGCTCCTCAGAGACTGGCACTACTTCTAGGGGTGTCTGCACACCTATGTTTTATAAAAGAACAATACCAACTTAGGAAATACAAATATGCATACGTCCTCTATGCTAAAGTAATACTGGGAAAGGAGGAAGAATTCCCATTAGCGTCAGTGGCTTATAAAAAGGAAGGAATTCATAAGTGTGTATTTAGGTGACTGATAACAGGAGAAAATCTGAATGCAGGATGGATGGAGATGAGTGACTTTTACTCTACTCACCAACAGACATGACCTGGTTTTGGTAGAAAGACAAGATTTTTTAAAAAAGGTCCCTAGACCCTAGGAGGGGCACTGTTGCCTGGCACCTGAAGGACCAGTTATATCCTAAAGACCCTGATCTGCTTTCTGAGCTAATGCTAGCCTGTGATGTTTCCCTGCTTTCTTTGTTTCTCTGCACTAGGGACTGAACCTTGCTTGTATACACTAAGCACGCACTCTACCACTGAACCATATCTCCAGCCTGTTTCCCTGCTTTATAAAATGACAATGTAAAATTGCCCATGAAGTGTTGTTGTTTGTCTTTAGTGCTGACACTAGAACCTAGGCTCTTGAACATGCTGGACCAGCATAGTACCACTGAGCTGCATCCCGCCGGAAACTTTCTTTTCCTTCTCTGTGGTTTTGAGACAGGTCTTAGGTAACATAGGCCATGCTGGCCTCAAACTTACTGTGTAGCTGAGTGCGACCTTGGTCTACCTACCTCTGCCTTCTAAATGCTGTTGGATGTTCTTTTTAACGCAGTTGTGATGGTGAGCTATTGACTTCTTGGGAAGGTGCTTTGTTTAGGCAGAATAAGAAAGATGGTGACCTTCTCACCTCTAAAAAATTTATCTTTTAAAATTTCTTGCTCAATAAAATGTCAAACTCTTTGAAATTGCTGCTTAATATAAATAGATTATTTCCTTAATATTAGAGTTAGATTTTTGAGGAGTTACCAATAGTATTAACATATCACATGAGAGACCTTGAAACACTCAGCCCTAAATGAGATCTCTCCATCAAATCCCTCCCCTCAGCTCCTAAGGAAGAGGAGGCAGAAAGAGTGTTAGAGCCAGAGCGGGTGGAGGACACCAAGGAGACAGGGCCCTCTAAATCCGCATTAACAAAGCTCATGTGAACTCACAGAGACTGAGGCAGCATGCACAGGGCCTGCGTGGCGTTCACTAGGTCCTCGACACTTAGGTTATGGCTTCTTGTTTAGTGTCTTTGGGACTCCTGAGTGTGTCTCTGTTTCTTGTGCCTTTTTCCTTCTGTTTGTTTGTTTTGTCCAATTCCAATGTGTTAGTTTTTGTTTTATTATGTTTTATTTTATTATTATTCCTTTACTAGTGACAGGTAAAATGGAAGAGGATCCAGATGGGAGAGGAGGTCAGGAGGAACTGTAAGAAGTAGAGGGAAGGGAAATTTTGTAGTCAGGTTATATTATGTGAGAAAAAAAATATACTTTCAATAAAAGGAAACAATTAGCTTATCACATGGAAGAACACTGCCTCCACATATATTTATACATTAGCTCACCCTGATTCTTCAGACTGTATCAGGGGAAGAATTAAGCTCATTATCACAGTTTCACAGATAAGTGCATTGAGACATAGAGAAGAAAAGGAGCTTACTTTCAAGTACCAGCAAGTCAAAAGAAAATGATTCACCAGAGCGATCTCCTGGTGCTTCGGGACAGTGCTGGTTCACAAGGACAGCAAAAGGGCTTCCTTTCTCAGAGCACGTCTGTGGGTAGGAGCACTAAGAATTGGAGTTCACTGCTGGCTTTGAAGAAAGAGCCCTTGGGAGGGAGCATCTAGCAGATGAGGTCTGTTCCTCAGCAAGCACATCCTGGGCTGCTCCACCGAGCTTCGTCAGGTGGGAAAGCAGAGAGGAAAAATCACAATAGATCATCAGGACTTCCCCCTTCTTTTTCTTCCCTCATAGCTGTCCAGTCTTTTCAACAAGGCAGAAGAGCCCAAAGACGAATCTCCTTCTTCGTGGAGACTGGGACTCAGAAAAACTGGCAGTCACAATATGCTGAGCGAAGTGGCCAACTCCAGGGAAGCCTTTCGGGATCGAGGCTCCTCCATCTACCGATCCTCATCAAGCCCTCGGATCTCAGCTTTGCTGGACGACAAAGACAAGGTGCAGTGGGGGAGGGGGAGGGGGGGGGAAGGGGTCTGCAGGGCATTCCAAGGCAGTGTTCTCTCATGCAAATTCAGTCCCGACAACAAGTGGAAGTATTTTCTAGTCCCCAAGTTGACTGTGGAAGAACAAAGACTGTGAAGATGTTTTTAAAATGGAGAACGAAAGTAATTCCTCATTACAGAAGGATGAGGGGCTTTGGAGTCCGGCATTGGGTGTCTGTTGGCCTTGACACTTCCGTAGTTTCATCAAGTAGTTATGTATTTGCTAGTGTCTTTCTCAGCCAAAAAAGAAAGTCTTAAAAATAGCTTTTCCCTTTGGCTTGTTCTGTGTTCATTCTTTCTTACTTTTCCTAGAGAAAACAGTGACTCAGAAAGCTGAGCATGGCCCAAATGGTTCTTCTGAATCAGTATCAGGAAAACCTACTCTTTTGATGTTTGCAAGCAGCGTTGAACTTTGAACCTTAATGCAGCTGGGCACATTAGCACTCAGTGGTTTATTGTTTCTTTGTTAAAAATTAAGACAGGATGGCCTGGAACTTGCTCTGTAGCCTCAGCCTCCCAAATGCTGGAATTCCGGGTGGATACTGTCTTACCTTGCCTGGTAGAAAAATGTTAACCTGTTATTTTTCATGTATAGAAATATATGATTAGGCTGACTTCCCGAGCAGTTCACCATTATATTCATCAAAGAAGAATTTGGTTCTAGATTTCACTAGGTTCACTTAGTGTTCTTCTCTGGGGTCTCAGCTTGAAGGGATGAGCTCTAGTGGTTGGATGACCTGCAGTCTGCCTGTTGTGTGTGTCACTGGGGAGGTTGTGTGCCAAGGGAAAATAGCTGGAGACCCAATGAGACTGGTGTATGCAGGGCGTCACAGGGAGCTGCTGTGGCTTCTCCGACCCTGTCACTCCTCTCAGAGCTGCCCTTTGTCTGAGTTGTGCTGTTTTCTTCACTGGAGCATCCTGACTTTCCTCTTGACAGTTGTTTCCCTCCATACAGATTTTTATGAAGGAAAGGTAAGAATACGTTTTTGAAAGCTCACCTTTTGTAATGCCACTTGAAGTAGAATTAAGGATGAATCCAGATAGGAGAATATGTAACTGTCGTAAGTTTTCCTTATGCCTCCCTACTTGAGATTTGAGGCGGTCTCACTGTTGGAGCTCTGGCTAGCCCTGAACTTAAAATCTTCCTGCTTTTACTTCCCAAGGGCTGGGATGACAGGTGTACAGCTATGCCCGGCAGAGTCCTGCTTTTTTACCAGAAATGTTCTATGCTGTGTCACTCTGGAGCCTTGCTTGCATTTTACATGTTTTTATTTTTTACAGGATAGAGAAAACAAAAGCTATTTTAGTACGCTGGCACCCCGGAGGCTCAGCAGCACAAGTGACGTTGAAGAAAAGGAGAACAGGTAATCACAGTACATGCCAAAAGATGGTTTCTTCCAGCCCTCTGGGCACAGGATCCGGCTGTTCTTCTGCCTTGTCTCACGGCGTTCTCAGTACATTATGGATTGATTGCCTGACGTTCTGCTCAGATACTTCCCAGCCTTTGCTTTCTCTCTTGGTCAGTTCTTCACCCTTTACATTGTAACTCCAGATTAGACACTACTGTCTGTAGGACTCTGACCTTACCCAGTATGAGTTAGTGTTCGTACCCCAGCAGGCTCTGTTCTGTTTCTCAAGCCACTGGCCATGCCTAGTATACTGTATACCACATAGTTAACATTGAACAGATTGTTTACGTGACATGATCAGCTTCTATGTGTGAGGAAGTAAAATTTAATGCCTTCTTCACTAAAGAATGAATTAAAATGAATAATGAAGATTTTAAAATATTGCTGCATTTCAAGGCAGAACCCAATCTAGACCTCTCCCCTTCCCCCCCTTTTTTTCCCATGGCATGCTGCTCCCAACAGGTATCACTTGGGAGCCTGTTGCTGGGAGCCTGTTGTTGGGAGCCCGTTGTTGGGACCCTGTTGCTGGGAGCCTGTTGTTGGGAGCCTGTTGTTGGGAGCCTGTTGTTGGGAGCCTGTTGTTGGGAGCCTGTTGTTGGGAGCCTGTTGTTGGGAGCCTGTTGCTGGGAGCCTGTTGTTGGGACCCTGTTGTTGGGAGCCTGTTGTTGGGACCCTGTTGTTGGGAGCCTGTTGTTGGGACCCTGTTGTTGGGAGCCTGTTGCTGGGAGCCTGTTGTTGGGACCCTGTTGTTGGGAGCCTGTTGTTGGGACCCTGTTGTTGGGAGCCTGTTGTTGGGACCCTGTTGTTGGGAGCCTGTTGCTGGGAGCCTGTTGTTGGGAGCCTGTTGTTGGGAGCCTGTTGTTGGGAGCCCGTTGTTAGGACCCTGTTGTTGGGAGCCTGTTGCTGGGAGCCTGTTGTTGGGAGCCCGTTGTTAGGACCCTGTTGCTGGGAGCCTGTTGTTGGAACTGCTGTTCAGGCTATAGCTCAGAGCTGCGGAGTGAGAACAGGAATTTCCTAAGTGATCTAAATGAATGTTGAAGCCCAAGAAGGACTGTTGTAGGTACAGCCTCTACAGCAGAGACCCCAAGTTCTTGAGTGTGAGTGCAGGACCCTACTGCAGCCCCTTCTGGGAATCTTCTGGTTTGTAATGCTGAAGAGGCACCTAGCAGCACCTCTCCTCTTCTCCTTCTCATTAGCTCCTTTGCAGCCTGCCACTGGGGGGTCATTGCAGGGTGCTTTTTGAATGAGAATAAAAAGGGACTCCTCATCACAAAAGGTTGTGTTTGTAGCTAGAGTTTTCCTGCTTTGCCCACAGTCAGGACAAATCTTTGTCACCCGCCAGTCCCACAGCCGCTCAGACCCAACCAAGTAAACACAGAGACTTATATTGCTTACAAACTGTATGGCCGTGGCAGGCTTCTTGCTAACTGTTCTTTTATCTTAAATTAATCCATTTTCATAAATCTATACCTTGCCACGTGGCTGGTGGCTTACCAGCATCTTCACATGCTGCTTGTCCTGGCGGTGGCTGCAGTGTCTCCCCTCAGCCTTCCGCTTCCCAGAATTCTCTTCTCTCCTTGTCCCACCTACTTCCTGCCTGGCCACTGGCCAATCAGTGTTTTATTTATTGACCAATCAGAGCAATTTGACATACAGACCGTCCCACAGCAGTTGTGAGGTATAATTTGGTACCTGTTGAATGAGTTGACTTTAATGTTAACAGAAGAAAGCCAACACTAGTACAGGAAACAGGTATAGACCACAGAATCACTTGAAAGATGTGCCTGTTTCTTTAGTGTGTTACAGCTTTCCATTGGCTCTTCTCTCTGTCTGTAGTCCACGTCGGTGGTAGGAATCACTGCTTTGTTGGTTTTTCTTTCTTGCCTCTACAGGGAGTCAGCTGCTAACCTAGTGAGGAGTGGCTCCTACACCAGGCAGCCGTGGAGGGATGAAGCAAAGGGAAGTGAAACCCCCCAGACAACTGCTCCCTCCACTTATGTGTCAACTTACCTGAAAAGGTACCAGCTGCAGAGGGGTGGGGGTGGTCCTCCTTCGCTCCCATCATGGGAGTATGGGTAACGGTTGCATGCTTTTTATATCCAATTAGGACCACAACAATGAATGACTTTTAGATTTGGGGATCAACATTTTCACTAAATTAACATTGATTTGTTTCTCTTAATAACTGGATTAAAGTAAGCCAATTCCAATCCTTACTACAGACCCGACTTTACACTCCATCCTTTTGGCCCTGTTAAAATTTCAGTCTGAAGTAGCATCTAGTGATCTCTGGGGAAAATGGAATTTATATACTCTTGCCTAGTCTTGGTTTTCCCTTTTCTAAAACTAGGGTAGTTTTCATCCCAGTTCCACTTGGGGGTGGGAGGGGGGGCACGGCAGGGTGGTAAGGAGTGGGAAACGGGAACAGTTTTCTGTTGGATTTAAGACATTTCATATTGAGCCTGTTAATTTAGGGACTTGAGTTGTTTTTGTTTTTTTATGACTTTAATGGCCCTCAGATCCATCAAGATGTGAAACTCGCAAGTTTGGTGTGCAGAGAAGGTACATGGGTTTCCTTTGATCTCATCTGTATTCTTTGCTGCAATTATTTTCTTTGCCACCAGCTAGCCAGCAAGCAAAGCACCTCTGCCAGAACCATTAAGCTATAAGAGACACTTAGTAATATTTTGGTTTGGATTTTGCTGCTGATGTAGAAGAATCTGTTTTTCATTGCTTACTTTGAATTCTTTCTGCACTTCCACTTAACCCTTCAGCTGCCGCCTCCTGCCTTCATCATCAGGCTTTCTAGATGGCTACCTTAGAGACAGGCTTTGGCCAAGACTAAGAGAGCAGATTAGCTGTTTGTGATCACAACTATTTCTACCTACCAGGAAGGCTCTTGATAGGTAGTTAGTGTTGAAACATGGGAAATAAGCTATAATGAAAATAGATACCACTGCCTTTTAATTTTTCAGTTCTGCAGGTACATTCTAAGAAAGGTCTTGACTTTGAAAGTATACAAGTACAGCTCAGTGATCTCAGTGGCATTTTATTTTATGTATTTATTTATATAGGCAGGGCCTCATGTAGCCTCAGCTGGCCTTGAACTTACTATGTAGTTGAAAGTAACCTTGGAATTTTGATCTACCTGCCTCCACCTCCTGAGTGCTAAGGTTACAGGCATATGTCACCACACACATTTATGAGGCTAGGAATTGACCCCAGGGCCTCCGTATGCTAGGCAAGCATACTACCAACTGAGTTACAGCCAAGCCCACTGACAATTAGACAGATCAGGTGTTTGGGGCTTTATGAGGGTATCGTCCATTTCTCTTAAAGGAAAGGCCTTGAATTACCAAGATATATCACTATTTTTTACAATCAAATCCAAAATCAAAGAAACTTTTCTAATAGAATAATGTTCTAGAGGTAGGAAAAAAGAAAACTTCAATTTAGTTTCCAACTGTGGAGTTATTAGGGGGTGAGGTTGTTGATGTTCATGACCCAAGTTTATCAGCAAATGGATGAGTGGCTTTGGTTTGATGTAGTTTGGGCAAAGTTATAGTGAGCAGAACATGAAAGGGCCGCAAATTGTGCTTAGTTACATAAGCACTTTTTGAGAAAAGATCTATAACTTGCTTGGTGCCTTCAATTGCCAGTGCTCCTTTTCTGTAACCCGAGAGTGGTTTTATAAAGCTTTGTGATCCTCCCAAGAAGAAGGAATTGTATGCCATCACCATTTGAAATAGAAAGTGCAAGAAGAAATCTCTCCTCCCCCAGCTGTGCCAAGCCTTGGTCGTCTTTGAATTTTCTACATCATCTCTTGTATTTAGCCAGGAACTAGTCTCATACAGCTCAGTAAATTGCTGCTTTTCTAGTGGAGGTTTCACAGCCTTTTATCATCTCCTCTAGTGTCTGGTTCAGTCAGAAAGCATTTACAAACTTCTAACCCAATGATGTTTCACTGCAGTTGAGATAGTCCTTAGGTCTTCAGTTGAAAACAAGCAAACAAACCCCCATGTCTTTTTGCCTGCACATTATTACTTTGTAGACTTAAAGCTTTAAATCCTCCCTAAGACGTTTTTTTAATTAAATGACTGCAGCAGCCATTTTTTCCTCTTTGTTCCTTTCTTTCCTTTCCTTTTTTGTTGTGATTTTTCAAGACCTCCTCCAATTCTTGGGTCTTCTGGCTTTTGCAGCATTACTTCTCTCTCGTGTAGGTGGTCATGGTGCATGATTTGGGGCCTTGGGTTTGCTCGGGGTTGTTTTTTCTTCTAAGAATAGTCTCTTGTCATGTATTCTACTTTCTTGCTTTTCCTTGTTGACTGCCACCTCTCCTCATTTACTCTTTTGGATGATTGATCAAAAAAAAAAAATCATTCTTCAAAGAGTGATGCTTGTTTCACTCTTGGATGAGTGCCTGCTTGCTGCTGGAGACCCAGCTCTGGCTGGAGTTACCTCTCCACTTCCTGGTTGCCATGCCATCTCTCTGGCCTCCATTCCTTTCCCATGCACAATCGGGGTGGGAAGGTGGTGTTGGGAAACGGTGGGTGGGTGGGTGAGCAGCATGTCCTGAAGAAAGTGACTGTGTGCTGTTTTGCAGTTCTTCATTTGGTAAAAGTAGTGACCCCACAAGTCCCTACATTTCAGCCAATCGCAATTCATCTCCTGCTACCTCACCCATTGCCATTGGTTCATCCACCTCTTGGGGCAGCCAGTGGCAACCTGCCTCTTGCCCTGCACCAGTCAGTACAAACACTCCTGCGTCTGTACAGCATGTCAGGTAAGGCTTCCTGGAGCCGTTTGAGTGGGTCATCACAGTTAATGCTTCTGGAAACACATAGGAGATCTGAAGCAAAGAGGCTTGTCAATGTAGAAGTAAGTTTAGACTCCCATGACAGTACCCAGAATTTAACAAAGATGCTTTTGTTTTGACTTTACTAGCCAGTCAGCACTTGCTCATTGAATAGCACTGAATCCATATCATTGTCTTGATGTTCAGGGGTCAAAGCAGCATGATTGCTTTCATTTCTCAACCACCTTTCCAATGTGACTACAGTTTTAGAATCAGATCCAGGATAATAAACTATATATTAAAAATATTGCTGTATTTTACTGATTAATGTTCTAGAATCCCATGTGTTTAGTCTTTTGGAAGATGACATACAAACCCAGAAGAAAAGTTAATCTATGTTCCAAAAACTTCCTGTAGCCTTCTGAGAATTATGTCAATTAGTATTCTTTTGGGAGCGCAGTGAGACGGAGAGGTTTTTGTTTGCAGACACAATGTTCTAGGAGTGTATCTTTTTGGTTTTCCATTCATCTGAAGGTTGCATGGTAGAGTATCATTGTGAAAGCACAACAGGACTTCAGTTCCTTTTTGGTTTGATTATTTTGAGACAGGGTCTCACAGTGTAGGCCTGGATGACTTTGACTTCACTTTGTAAACCAGACTGGCCTTGAACTAAGAGATGTGCCTCCTAAGTGCTGCAATTAAAGACATGTACCACCACAGCCAGTCGACACCCTCACATACATAGTTAGTTGATGCATATTTATCTACGCCTACTTGTCTCTAAGTGTACCAGATGTGTGTAGCGTCTGCTGACGCCAGAAAAGGGCACCGGGTCTCCTGGAACTGCATTTTCAGGTGGGTGCGAGCCACCACAGCGGTGGCTGGAACCGAACCTGGGTCCTCTGCATGATCATCAGGTATCGAGTGCTCTCACCCAGAGCATTTCTCCAGCTATGAGCTGCACTTGGCACCGCAGGTTTTTTTACCCTTTTCTGGGTGTTGGAGGCTCTTTTGGTTTTGCCATATGGCTTTTGAGGGTCTTGTTTTGGTAGAATGAAAGTTTAAAAAAATAGAAATGTTGGTAGTGTTGTTGCCAGAACACCTGTTATGGTGGTGCTTGGTTGATGTTTGCCAGTTTAATAGATCTCTTTCCCTGAAACAAACAATTGCCATTAATTTGGTTAGAAAGAACTATTTTATAATGCATTATCATTAATACTGTTATAATTATGTAGAAATTTCAGATTTATGACTCTAATGATAATACTGTATAGTTACATAGAAATTTGCTAGATTCCCATAATAATACAACTTCATTGACATTCTGTATATTATCACTGACGATGAAGAATCCAAACAGGAGGATGGGCATTTAACTTAGTGTTTAGCACTTGCTTAGCATGCCTAAGGTCCTGAGTTCAACCCTCAGCACTGAGGAAATTACAGAGCTGAAACTGGGGACTGTTTTGTTTTGTTTTTAAGATTTATTTTAATTATATATACAGTGTTCTGCTGGATATTTGCCTGTAGGCCAGAAGAAGGCACCAGATCTCATTATAGATGCAGTTGCTGGGAATTGAACTCAGGACCTCTGAAAGAGCAGCCAGTGCTCTTAACCTCTGAGCCATCTGTCCAGCCCTTGGGGACTGTTATTGAACCTATTTTGTGACAGGCACTGGACTAGTTTCTGTACAAAAGGGATTTGTAGGCTGGGATTTGATTTATTCACATGCAGCAGTAAATTCCTGGAATACTGCTTTAAGTATGAGAAGGTTTCTTTTCTTGTAAGTAAGAAAGACAAGAAACAAGGCAGCACAGTAGCTTCAAAGTCACTGAAAGGTCCAGTTCTTTTCTTTACATCATGGATTCTATTTCCCAGGCTTACCTCACAGTCCAGAATAACTGCTGGAGCTCTGGCCCTGGAGGCTGCATTCTGCATATGAAGTAATGGACAAGAGGGAAGCAGACAAAGAAAGACCTCTAAATTCATACTTTTCAGAAATACTAGATCTATGCTTATGTCTCTTGGGAAATTTCCAGCATCTGACAGACCTTGGAAGATGTCAGTTTGGGGTGGGTACATTGTTGTCCCCACAAGTGTGGAGCCCACAGAGCTGAAGAGCTGGCTCCGTGGGTAAAGGAACCTAAATTCCACCCCTGGATCTCACATAGTCAAAGGAGAGAGCTGACTCCTGCAAGTCGTCTTCTGGCCTTTGTGAACACATCTACGTGCATACAAACCCCACAGCCCACAGCCCACAGCCCACAGCCCACAAATAAATAAATGTAAAGAAATTAGACTCTCAAAAGACAATATAAAAAATATATGCGGCACCTGTTAGGAAGGTCAGGGACAATGAGTCAGGTAACTCCTGCCTCGGGCACTCATATGTTATTTATAGTTTCACAGGCAGCTCCCTGGTATATTAAGCATTGTATGTATTTTTAGATGAGGAAAGCAAACCAAAGGCTTAATCATCTGCCCAAGATCACAAAGCCATTGAGGAACTGAAGCAGGTTTTATATCCAGATTAGTCCATGGAAAACCTACCTATTTTGTCATGGTTTGTTTACACCGAGTTTACATTTTATTCTGGGGACTATTTAGGTGTTGTGCAGACATTATTTTGTTTCATCATCATGAGAATTCTGCATAATGCAGCATTATTTTTCCTGTGTTACAGATGAAGGGCCAGATCTTTAAGCTGGCTGATTATTAGCACAATGTGGTTCCGTTGTGTAGTTTTTACCCTGCTGTAGAGCTTTCCTGGCTACCCTTGATGAGTCTGCTTATGAAGTTATAACATGTTTCAAAATAATAGTAGAGTTTTGTTAGGCTGTCAAATCAAATCAAGTCTCTGGCATTTCAACAGCCTAAGAAATTGCGAGGCGGGCGAGATGGCCCAGCAGGTAAGGGTACTTGGGACACGGGCTTGGCAACCGAGTCTGCGCCCCAGAGCCCGTGTAAAGGAGGAAGGGGAGAGTTAGTGCCTATCAGACCCTATCAATAAAGCTTAAAACAGAAACTGCAGAGAAGCCAAAATACATTACTAACCCCAAAAGAAACTTCAGTAAGCTTTTGTTAAATATACAATTTTACTTAAGGCTTTTTGTTTCTGTTTTTTGTTTGTTTGTTTGTTTGTTTGTTAATGGGGAGGTAGAGTCTGTTTTCCAGACAGGTCTCAAATCTTGGGTTCATGGAATTTTCCTGCTCGAACCTCCTAGTAGTTGAGAGTTACAGGTACACACACTGTTCCCAGGTTGGCACCATATTCCTTATGGCTGTGCTTCTGGTTAATTTTATTAGTACTTCCTGTATACTAATAAATCTGAGAAATTAACTTTCAACTTTTTAGATGAGAAAATGAATATGCATTATCACCTTATTCTGAAATATTAATTGCTTCTGGAGAAATAGCTTATTTTTTAGATATAGTTTCTGTCTTCAAAAGTGTTATATTTTTATGTGTTTCTTAATGCCATGTTTACACTTTATGATTGATTATCTCTTTTACACTTATCCTAACAACATATTTGGAAGTGAGTTTATAGCTACTTGTAAACGTTTCTGATAATAATTGTGAGTAGGTGAAAAACAGATCTTTAACATTCATGCTTTTCATTGCTTTTCCCATCTCTGCAAGTATCAATTTTGGATCTCTGTTACCCCAGCAACAAGCTGTGACATCACAAATGATAGCTTTTTGGGTGGAGAGCCAGTGTTGCTCCTGACTCTTTGTTAAGAAACAAAGATCTTATTTTCACATAAATGACTTTAATTACACAGCTTGCTGCTGCAGCCTGTAGTTAGGGTTACATATAGAATCCTGCTCGATTTTTTTTTTTCTTCAGTTTCTTTCTTAGGCAGCTGTGAATGTAGAGAATTAGGCACTTGGCTAAATGGACAAAGACTGCAGTTGCTGGGCTAGGTGAGAGAGAACCAAATAGACTGAGGTTGTAGAATAATTTTCAAATGGATAATTGAAGAAGATGATCATCCGATCTAGGCTGAGGACTGCCACAAAGAGTTCCCCTGCCAGGAACTGAGGGACAGGTGGAGACTAAGATCGTAAGTGATGTTAGTGTCTCTCTCACCTGTAGTGAGAGCCCATCTCTGTGCATGTGTGGAGGGAGGTCAGGTGGCAATGAGTCATTCAGGACACCTGCATATGTCACTCTCTTGCCTTGTGCCACAGCTGATTTTTGTTTGTTTGTTTTTTAATCTCATGCAAAAAAAAAAAATCCTGGGCAGAAGGTGTCAGACTAAATGTATAATCATACTGTTCCAATATCTAAGAGCTCAGGATTAACAAACCAACAAACAAAATCCGAGCAAGAAGGTTCTCATTAGATCTGTGCCTCTCCTCTCTCTGTGCCAGTGTTTTATTGTCTGCCGTGCCTGACCACCTCCTTTTGCTCCTGTCTTTGTTAATTTCAGGACGCCTTACAGATCCCAGGCTGACTCGGCAGCAGAGAAAACAACAGACGATGTCTCTTCGAGTACTCCTCTGTGTGTGATCACCAATCGCCCTGCACCCAGCACTGCCAATGGGGTTCCGCCTGCCACACTGTTCCCCTCCACTGCAACAGACTCCTCTCTGGAAGCCCGGGAGAAGAGGAGGTATGAGGTTCCTGATGCATGTGCAGGGCTCTGCTTTGACAGAAGAGACAGAGAAGTGGCTATGAAGTCCTTGACCCAAGCTCAAATAGATCTGAATTTTCCTGTTTGGGGTATGTCTTACCTTGGAAGGTTTTTTTTGTGGTGGAGGTCTTATTTCTGACTATTTAGCATTATGTTTTGTATATAGTCAGACCTTTTTTCTATTTGTCTTGTGATAATCGACAGGCATATTTTTTTTTTGCCTTTTGTGATATGGAGTTTGAAGCACAGAGAAAGATCCTTCATTTTGGTCTGAGTTTTCGTGATCACTCTGTGCAGCTAAGTAATACCATGAAGAAAAAAAAACACCTCAAAGGAGCAGAGCTAGGTGTTTAGTTTTATGCATGTGAGGATAATACCCCGGAAGGAAATGAACGTTTATGGTGATGCGGGATTGAGCCCGCTTGTCTGCAGCTGTTGAGACTTGCTGTGCCCCTCAGGCTGGCTTCGATCTTTTGATCCGCTTGCCTTAGCCTGCCTGAGACGAGGAGTTCAGGTGTTCCTCCCTTGCTCCGCTCCACTGCAGTGTTTTTAGAGGGGGATTCAGAGAGAGCAGATGTGGCTCAGCAGGAGACGGAGCTGAGGAAGAGGAGCACTCTGTGGTTGTTAGGATCAAGAGAGTGTGGCCAGTGTGACAAAAGGAAGAACCGCGGAGTATTACCTCCCGCTTGAGGTCTCTAAGATCCAGTGTACGTGCAAGACTGAGGCTATGGCACCGCTTTCTGAGACTAGAGACAGAGACAAACCTTCATCAAGGTTTGGAGTTTTAGTTTGATTTATTTTCAGTATCCAAAAAGATACGTTTCTCTTTCTCAGTGTGTATGTGAGAAGGCAGGAAATGCTATCTAAAAGACACAGTACCAAACTTTTTAGTTATTTCTTTATTGTGACGACAACCTAAAGCACACATTGTGAGAAAGGAGGGAGAAGTCAAGTGTATTGAAAAATATTATTTTCCTGGGTTTTTCTCTCCATAAAATTGTAAGAAAATCAATTTTCTAGACTAACAGGTTTCTGAGCCAATAGTTGTCCTCTTTTGTTTTTAAAAGAGACATTTTTATTTGTGTATATGTGGTGCATTTTGTGTGTCTGTGTGTGTGTATGCGTGTGTGCTTGCAAGTGTGTATGCGCATGGATGCCATGTGTGTTGCTGGTGCTTTTGGAGGCCAGAAGAAGGTGTCAGGTATCCTGGAGCTGGAGTTACAAGAGGTTGTGAGCCTCCTGATGTGGGTGCTAGGACCCAAATTTAGGTCCTCTGGAGGAGCAGCAACTGTTCTTAAGAGCTGAGTCATTTCCCTGGCCCCCCAGTTGTCCTCTTCTAATCGACTTCCAGCCAGGTAAACATTATAAGTCAGTCTTGAATGTGTCACGCTTGTGTATTTACTGGTGCACAGAGAAGTACCATTAGTTTCATCTGAGAAACTACATTTAAGAGCAATCTTTTCATTAGCCAAAAAAAAAAAATCTTTAAAAATGTTTCTTAGTGCAGGAGAGATGACTTAGTGGATGAAGTCTTTTGTGCAAGTGTGAGGATGTAAGCAGCAGACATGGCGTCTCACATCTGTGACCTCCACTTGGAGGAGACAGACAGAGGCAGTTTTGGAGCTTCCCTGGCAGGCAACATAGCCAATCCATGACCTCCTGGATCAGAGTGGAGAAGCAGTTAAGGAAGACACCGCCCTCCCCCCCCCCCAGATATGTGTAAACATGCTCATACTCACACAAATACATACACCCACATCTCCCACCCAAAGTGTTCTTAGCTCAGAGAAGTAAAACAAGTTCAATTTATTAAGATTACGATCCTTGGGAAGATGGAGAAATCCTGTTTGTCTTCAGTCTGGATTGAATTTCTGCGTCAGTTTGAGAATCAGAGAGAGCCACTGCCTCTGGCTGTCGTAACCTGCAGTGCAAAGAGAGCATTGCTGCAGGGTTTGACTGTGCTTCAGCTGTTTGTCCGTCCACAGGTAGCCACTGAACACCGCTACGGAATAAACAGGGTGACCAGGGCACATTTCCTCGAGAAGCAGCAACTGTAAAAGCAAAGGACTAGCTGGGCATGAGTGGTGCACGCCTTTCATCCCAGCACTCAGGAGGCAAAGGCAGGCAGAGCTCTGTGAGTTCGAGGCCAGCCAGGGATACACAACGAGGCCCTGTCTACCTAAAACAAACAGACAGCGAACCAAACGAAAGAATTAAAAGGACTAAGCTGTGATGTTAGTGAACTGTTGTATGCTGTATCAAGATGCACGAAGAGTGCATTTTAGTGCCTTTAAGAATGGCATGCAGTGGCGCTGCAGAGGTGGCTCAGCACTTGTTCCTGTCGTAGAGGATGCAGGTTCTATTGTCAACATGCACATGGTGATTTACAACATCCCAACTCCAGGTGCAGGGGATTGATGGCCATCTTCTGACTTCCACAGGCACCACACATACATGTTGTACACATGCATACATTCAGGCAAAGCATTCATACACATAAAGATTGACTAGACAAAGAGCTGTTAGTCACGTGTTTGGTTCTAACTATCACTGTTTTCAAAATCTTCATTGCTGCGGTTACCAGGAATCACATTAAGCCCAAGTAGTACATAGGTGACCTAGACAAATATGATATGAACCTACAGGAAACGTATGCACTGGTAAAAATTATCACATCTGTGATATATACAGTGGAGCATCGTTCATCTGAAAATAGAAAGTGTTTCAAATTTGACACGTATTCCAGATTGGTTTTGTTTTGTTTCTTGGAGACCAAGTCCTCCTGGCAGGTCTTGTACTTAGTATATAGCCCAGGCTTGTCTTGAACTTATGGCAGTCCTCCTGCTTCAGCCTCCTTCATTCTAGGATTACATATGCCACCATATCTGACTTCACATACAAAATTACTTAAAAAAAATGTATCAGATAATCTTCATGTTATGTGTGTTGGGTGGATATGTCAGGTTTTGGACACTGTGACAAACTGAGAGAAATTATTTAATAGGAAGAAGATTTATCTTCCTCGTGGCTTTAGAGATTACACTTCATGGGTGGCTGGTTTATTGTTTCTGGGCCTGTGGTGAGGCAGAACATCACTGTGGACGTGTGTATGAGCAAAGCTGCTCATGTCTGGCAACCAAGAAGGCAGAGAACAACAGAGGAAGTGGACTGCTACCAGACAGCTCCTGGGAGCAGCCCTCCAGTGACCAACCCGCCAATAAAGCTGTACCTCTGAATGTTGTAGCTCGGCCGATCCGTGAGCTGTCGTGATCTGGTCACTGCTTAGTTGTTGGGCCTGCCAGCTGGAGACCAAGTCTTCACAACATGAACAGGTTGTGAGAGACACATCACAAGAAGCACAAATGAATCTTATGTGTAGATATGCATTTCTTATCCCAAATAGCTCATTACATTTATGAAAATATCTCAAAATCTGGTGTGCTTCTGGTCCCCAGAAGTTTAGTTAAGAGATGCTTAACCTGTACCATAAAGAAGTAGTGTGAGTTATGAACAGTGTGTTACGGAAACACTTCTCCTGGGGGACCCAGATGGCTTTCATGAGGGTGTGATGCTTAGACAGAGGTCTGTAGGATGAGTAACAGCTAGGGGAAGAACTTTTTAAAAAAAGATTTATTTTATATGTATGAGTGTTTTGCCTGCACATGCGCACCACATGTGTGCCTGGTGCCCAGGGAAGTCAGAAGAGGGCATTGGATACCCTAGGACTGGAGGTATGGAATGTTGTGAACCACCATGGGGGTACTGGGAATTGAACCTGGATCCTCCACAAGAGCAACGCATACTCTTAATCCCTTATCTCCAGTCCCTAGGGACAAACTTTCTAAGCAAGTTATGGCAGTTGAAAGGACAGTGTTAAGTGGAGTCAGATTCTTTGGAGAAACTGCAAGAAGGTTTTATATCTAAGTGAAACATTGGGGGAAGAGTGGTTTAAGATGAGGCTTGCGGAGAGGATGGGAAGTAGCTACATCATGTTAGTGTCTTCCAGCCAGTGATGAGGATTTGGGATTTCTAGGCTATGAATTATGATGAACCAGTAGAAGAATATTCCCAACAGCTCTATAGAGACATAATTCATATACCATATAACCCACACGTTTAAAGCGGCAAGACATTGGTTGTTTATTTTATTTTTAGGCTTATTTATTTTATTTATGTGTGTGTGTTGCCTGCATGTTTGCATATATGTACACCACGTGCATGCCTGGTGCCTGTGGAGACCACACGAAGGCATTAGATCCTTGGAACTGGGTTACAGATGGTTGTGAGCCACCAGTGGGTACTGAGAACTGGACCTGGGCACTCTGTAAGAACAGCAAATGCTCTTACCACCAAGCTATGTCTCCATCCAAAGATAGTGGTTGTAGAATGTGGAACAGTAGGTGTGGCTGTTGGCACAATGCATTTTGAACATTCTTGTTACCTGTAGGAGAAATCTTATACCTATTTCCCTCATCTCTCTCTATCTCCCCCTCTCTGCAACCTAAGCAACCACTGATATATTTCCTATTTTTCTTATTTTCCACCTTTCGTATAAATGGAAACAAGATGAGGGCTTTATGACTGGCCTCTTTCTCGTGTACTTTCAACATGAATTTACATTGAGGAAGGTATGAGGCCTTTATTCCTTTTTATAGTCCACCATTGGATATTGTTTGTCTATTCATAAGTTGATGATTGTTTCTATTTGTTGGCTATTATGAATAATGTGACTATAAGCATTTGTGTGTACATTTTTATGTGGGCATATTTCTCAGTTATATACCTAGTAGTGGATTTTGTAGGCAATATGCCACTAGACGATTTTAAACTTAAAGTATGATGTATCATTTTTTAAAAAGTTCTGGCTTTTAAACCCTGCCTGAAGTTATTAGATAGGGAAAGAATGGGTAATAATGAGTGTGAAGTGACTAGTAAGGAGACCGTTGCAGAAGAAAAGCACCTATGACAGAGCAGGCTTGCACTGGGATAATGATAGAAGGGATGGAGAAAAGTGAATGGGCTAATAATATATTTATTACACTTAATAATTTGGAGGGAGGGAAGGAGCAGATGAATGCCATGCACATGTATGGAGGCCAGAGGACGACTTGCCGAAGTTGGCTTTCTGCTTCTACCTTGTGAGTCCTGGCACTTGAACTCGGGTTGTCAGGATTGGTGGCCGAGATTATTGTTATATTTCTATGCATGGATGTAGCACCATGGATGTGGCAGCTCAGCTTTTACTGTCGTCATATGTGACGTCAGACATACTCAGCTGAGACTTGAAGAAGAACCTATATCAAGCTAGAACTCTAGGAGGGCTGTCCAGTTCATGAGCAGTGTTCGTTGTAAGCCCTGCCTCAGAGAAATGGCAGGGGAGAGGGTCTAGTCAGGGATCTGAGCAGGGATGGAAAAGTAACTGGAGAAAACTTCTACTACACATAGAAGTTGGAATCCCAAGTCAAGAATCTAACACAGAAGCAAGTCTTCACTCTTGTACGCCTGGGGTCCTGGCACAAGCATGGAGTGTTACAAGTGAATAGAATCTTGTCCAGTGGAGACGCACATGCAGAGCATCTAACAGCCATTTGTTAAAAGACTGCCATATGTCAGTCAAATGGTTAAAATTACAACATCAAATGGAAAAAAGCCTTTTCATCATTTTGAGTATTGAAGGCCTATTGTGGAAAGACAGCTAAGCAAATTGAATACTTTTGTGTAATTTTTAAGCTCCATGAAAAAATATATATATATAAATTGGGACTGGAGGGATGGCTCAGCAGTTAAGAGCACTTTCTCCTCTTTAAAAGGACCCAAATTTAGTTCCCAGCACCCACATCCAGCAGCTCATAACCTCCTATATTGGTAGCTCCAGGGGATCTGATGCCTTTTTCTAGATTCCAAGGGTACCTGCAGTCATGTACACATACCCATACACAGACACACACATACACATTTAAAAAATGCATAAATTTCTGTCATGACATGGAGGAGCGGAATCTAAATCAGACTGCGTTGGTACCTGGGAGGTGACTAGAGGCAACTGGAAATTGATAAATAGCAGCGGGACGGTGGTGTTTTAGAGGAAACCTAAGAAATTCATGAAACAAACAAGCTTTCTATCCCTGAAGCTGGGAGAAGGCAAGGCCACTGAAAGTGGGTTTTTGTTGTTGTTGTTTTTAATGAAAACAGAGTTAAATGAAGGGAGTAGGGTGTAGCCAAATTAATTGGAAAACAATAGATTAAGCTAAGTTAAAACAGGTTTACTCAAAAAGCCTTCTCTGGTCATCTGGGAAGAAGAGTGGTGGTTGAAGGTGGGGGACAGGAACGGGTAGAATGTAGCATGCACCTCCCCGAGTTACACTCCACTGGGTAGTCTTTGGAGATTGTGGAGCTGGCGAAACCAGGCAGGAACCAAAGTCAAGTCAGCTTTCATCTGTGGTGTGTTAAGAAACTTGATCTTCTGTTCTCAGAGCTGTGAAATACCACAGTAGAATTTTCAGTAGGGGAATGACTTGATCACATAAAACATATCATTTAAGCCTTTACAGAATTAAAGGCATTTAGTTTCTTCCTCTAGATAAGCATAAACTAAAAGGGAAAAAAATCAGATGTTTTGAAACAGCTAAATTTTTCTTCTGAAAGAGCATGCTGAGTGATAATTCTTCTCTTTTGAAGCTTTAGCTTTCTCTGTAATCAGCTCATTGTGGAAGTGTTTTGACTCCTACTGGGGAACCACGATGGAGGCCTGGAAGCCCTCATTCACAGGTCCAATTTGAAACAATTAGTAGCACTGGGATAAATGGGAATTAGAAACTGGCCACAGCAAGACTTAGCAGTAGAAAGCTGTCACTCAGAAATACTCTCCATTTGCCTTGTAACTGAAGCACTTTCTGGGGAGGGGGACTTAGCGCCCCCTTTCACAGATGGCTCTCCTCAGAGGTTTGGTTTTGAGGAAGGGATAGTGAGTGTGTTTAGACTAGCCAAGAGTCATTTTAGCCATTGTCACTAGGTCTGGATTCAGTTGACTACTGACATGTGGTTAAGTGGACAGAGCCAGGTGCAAAGTATACATTATGATACCAAATAAACACAATAATGTTATAACTGGTTTCTGGGTGGGTGGGGGGATTCTGGCTAATCCCCCACTTTTCTGGAATGAAAAGGTGTTACTGTTATAATGGAATGGAAGGAAGAAGAATCGAAAAGAAATTTGCTCTGGAACCAGTCTCCCTTGGATATGCCTGTGGAGATGGCCATGTCCATCTAATGGTAATTGCAATAGCCAGTCAAGGTTTTCAGAATGTGTGTGTGTGTGTGTGTGTGTGTGTGTGTGTGTGTGTGTGTGTGTGTGTGTGTGTGTGTGATTAACTAGAGATTGAACCAAGAACCTGGCCTTATTGTTCTAGGTAAGCACTCTACAGCTGAATTACTTTCAACAGGGCTTGAGCTTGCTGTATAGCCCTGGCAGAACTTGGGGATCTCCATGCCTCATCCTCTTGAGTAGTTGGAACTACAGACCTGGCTAATTGTGTTTTGTTTCCTCCCTCCCTCCCTCCCTCCCTCCCTCCCTCCCTCCCTCCCTCCCTCCCTCCCTCCCTCCCTCTCCTCCTCCTCCTCCTCCTCCTCCTCCTCCTCCTCCTCCTCCTCCTCCTCTTCTTCTTCTTCTTCTTCTCTCTCTCTCTCTCTCTCTCTCTCTCTCTCTCTCTCTCTCTCTCTCTCTCTCTCTCTCTTTTCTTTTTGGTTTTTCAAGACAGGGTTTCTCTGTGTAGCCCTAGCTGTCCTGGAACTCACTCTGTAGCCCAGGCTGGCCTCCAACTCACACTCACAGACATCCACCTGCCTCTGCCTCCTGAGTACTGTGACTAAAGGCATGCACCACCACCACCACCATGCATAAGACAAGGTCTCATTCTGTCGCCTAGGCAGCCCTTCTCAGAACTGGGCTTACAGGTGTGAACCACCATGCCCAGCTTAATTTATGGTTTTGAATACACATTTTACAACAAAATACACACTACAATACACTCTTTTTAGGGAGAGCGTGCTCTTGGATTTACTAATCCCCTCTTCCCTGGAAAAGCTCTAGTGCAGTCTGCTGTTACTCTCTTTCTAGAATGGAGAGGAATAGGATAGGTTCCTTGCTTTAATGAAAGGGAAGGTTGAAGCCCTAAGACCATAGTCTTTCACTCATCAGCTAGGCTGCCTTTTCCCCTCTATTGAACTATTACTACTTTTGAGTTAAAATAATACCTATTCAGAATAAAAGTTTGATTCCAGAGCCAGCCTGTCTTGATCTGCAGTCTAGAATTCAGCACTCATCACTGTCCTCCAGTTTTGGGGTTGACCTGGGGACTATAGAAAACAGAAGGGGCATCTAGTTCTAAAGGACCAGATGATTTTACTGGCAGACTGCAGGACAGAAATGGCAAGGGGCCAGCAGTTGGCAGATAGCTCTGCAGGGATACCAGGGCCAAGTAGCAGCTGTCACAATCATGTAGTGGTCAAGTTCATTTTCCAAAACTCCAAGTTTTCCTTAGCAACAGAATATAAATAATCCTCTTGGCTAATATTAGAGTCTGATAGTGACTGTCTTGCCTGCCTTTTCTCTTCTTATGTTTCCCTGGTAGATTTTCCCTCCCCTCTAGCTGGCCCTGAATTGTATATCCCTCCTTCCCTCCCTCCCTTCCTCCCTTCCTCCCTTCCTTCCTCCTTCTTTCCCTCCCTCCGTTCCTCCCTCCCTCCCTCCCTCCCTCCCTTCCTTTCTTCTCTTCCACCTTCTCCTTTTTTTGGCTGTAAATAGTTTGCTTCCCCAAGAGGC
The DNA here is from genome assembly GCF_049852395.1 of Peromyscus maniculatus bairdii. Taxonomy (NCBI): domain Eukaryota; kingdom Metazoa; phylum Chordata; class Mammalia; order Rodentia; family Cricetidae; genus Peromyscus; species Peromyscus maniculatus. The sequence goes on along the minus strand of NC_134862.1, from coordinate 44,486,187 downwards.
TAAAATTGATAGCCCACGTTATATTCAACTCTGCTCTGCTTCTCAGGGTACGACCCATACTGGCTGAGTCATATACCCTCATTTCATCTTCTTGAATCCTTTGAAGTCTCTTTAAGCTAGGTAGTTATTCCAGTTAACGTGAAGCTGTCAGCAGATTAATGTGACATCATCTTTGGAATATTAGAAACTTAAAACAAATAATCATTTTTAAAACACTTAAAACCGTCTCTAAGCTATAACAGTTCTCATTTAAAGAAGAGATTGTACAGTCTCCTAATCTCTTTCCATTTTTGCTCTAAAATGTTTTCCTTATCTGAAAGTCTATAGCAAAGTTGAACTACTTTTTAATTTAATTGATGTAATCTTTCTTTCCTTGTGTGAATATTCAACAAGAAGAAAACCAAGTGCACATGGTGGTAAACAAATTGTATTCTGAAAATAAAATACCATCAAACAGCATCCCAGGCCACCCAGAAATTTTCTGTGAAAGGAAGGGTCAAAATCAGGTATAGTGTAGCACTAAGAAGGTTGAGGCAGGGGGATTAGCACAACCTTTGGGCCAGCCTGGGCCTGCCTCAAAATCCATCTCAAACAATCCAAAACTAATAAATGAGAGAAAAGAGGGACAGGCAGCAATGGTTCACACCTTTAATCCCAGCACTCAGGAGGCAGAGGCAGGTGGATCTCAGAGTTCGAGGCCAGCCTGGTCTACAGAGCGAGTTCCAGGACAGCCAGGACTACACAGAGAAACCCTGTCTCAAAAAACAACAAACACAAAAAAGAAAGAAAGTGGGGAGGAAGGATTAATAGGTTTTCTACTCCCCCCCATCATAATAGGTTTCTCCACCAATGCAGTAAGCCAGATCAAGCCAAATTGAAAAATTTAACAACAGCTTTATTTAAGCAAAGCAACTGGTGGTGTTCTCCAGTCCCAGAGATCAAGCCCGAAGAAGCCCTGTGCCTGAACTAAAGCAGGGAGATTATATAGATTGTAGGCAAGGGGGTGATGACGTGTCCACCACAAGCTGGGTTTGTGCCCAAGTATGGCCAAAAGCTGAGCGCTTTAGGCAGGGACTAGGGTGACTGGCAACTTCAGGGGAGGGAGCTGCCATAGCCTCCAAGAATGTGGAACTGTGCTTTTTGGTGACTTCTCTTTGTTTGGAGACTCTCTGAGTGGGCGGGGTTTGGGGAGAGAGAGAGAGGGAGAGGAATGGGGCTTTCTGGATCATGCAGGGGCAAGGTTCAATCAGTATGACAACTTTCATTGTCTTGTTTTAAGAAATGACCCCAGCCACCCCCATCTTCAGTAACTGTCATCCTGATCAGCTATCAGCCCAACACTCACCAACAAGTCAGTAAGGTGTCACTCTGGAAGATTCTTGTTTTTAAAATAGAATTTAAGATTATGCCCTAGGAGCCATGGGCCCCAGTCCTGAGGTGGCAGAAAAATGAGCTTTACTGCACCAGGCTGAAGACAGTGTGTAAACAGAATGGTCTGCAGCATCGCACTACACCTCCCTATGGTCTTTCTTTTCTTTTCTTTTTTTTTTCTTCAGATTAGTCTGCCTTATGTTAAAAGACAGAGTCTCACTATGTGGCCCAGGCTGGCCCTGAACTCATTGTCTTCGTTGTCTCCCAGTTTCCTGTGTGCCAGGTTTGCAGATGGACCCTCCACACTCAGCTTGAATGTGTCTGTTTTGAAATGGTTGTAACAGTGTATGCTCCCCAAGGAACTACAGAACTATGCAAGGCTGGACAGTACTGGGAAGTTCCAATTCAGAGTACTGTTTGAGTGTTTACTATGTGATTTGGAGTAAAGCAGGTTCCCTTCCTGACCTGTGCCTTGTATGTAAAGAGAGCTTGGAATACCTTTTTTGTAAGTTTGTTTTGAGGATTAGAAATAATTTATGGAAAACACAGGTATTTCACAAACTGAAAAATAATTTACTTGACAGTAATTTTTTTTTTAAATGTCTTTTATTAAGGTCTGTACCTACTTCGCTAGAGCTGATGCATTTGGAAATAAGATCTACCCAAAAGTGTTGTTGGTTTCCTTTGCTCTTTTTTTTTTTTTTTTTTCGGAGACAGGGTTTCTCTGTGCAGCTTTGGTGCCTGTCCTGGATCTCGCTCTGTAGACCAGGCTGGCCTCGAACTCACAGAGACCCGCCTGCCTCTGCCTCTCGAGTGCTGGGATTAAAGGCGTGCGCCACCACTGCCCGGCTTTTTTTACTCTTTTGCAGGGGCCACCAGTCAGCTCCCAAATAAATCACACATGGAGGCTTATTCTTAATTATGAGTGTTTGACCTTAGCTCAGGTGGTTTCTTGCCAGCTTTTCTTTTGGCTTTGGTGTTTTCTTTTACTGACAAATCTATTTCCTCTATGGTATCTTCAATGCCAGAGATTCTCTCTTCCATCTCTTACATTCTGTTGGTTAGGCTTGCATCTGTACTTCCTGTTTCTTTACTCAGATTTCCCATTTCCAGCATTCCCTCAGTTTGTGTCTTCTTTATTGTCTCTATTTCAGTTTTCAAATCTTTAACTGTTCCCTTCATCTGTTTAATTGATTTTTCTCAGCTTTCTTTAAAAGATTTATTGATATCTTCCAATTTTTTGTTTGTCTTTTCCTCAATTTCTTTAAGGGAATTTTTCATTTCCTCTTTAAAGGCCTCTAGCATCTTCATAAAGTTATTTTTAAGGTCGCTTACTTCTGCTTCTTCTATGTTGTGATGTTCAGGTCTTACTGTTGTAGAAGGGCTAGGTTCTGGTGATGCTGTATTGCTCTTTATGTTGTTGTATGTATTTTTGGTCTGGCATCTACCCATCTCTTCCTCCAATAGGTGCAAGAGGTGCCTGTGTCTGAGCGAGCTGCTATTGGTCCAATCTGTGCTCTCTGTGTCTGTGTCTCAGGGGGCCACTCTGGGTCCCATCTTAGCTCTTGGTCTAATTGGAGCTGGTGGATTGCATATCTCAGGGAGCTGCTCTTGGTCCAATCCATGCTGACTGATTCTGTGTCTCAGGGAGCTGCTCTTGGTCTTATTGGGGCTCTTGGTCCAATCAGAGCTAGTGGATTCTGTGTCTCAGGAGGCCTCTTGGTCCAATGAGAGCTGGTGGATTCCATGTCTCAGGAAACTCCTGGGGTTGCAGGGGGATGGGTATTGGGGTAGGGTGTGGGTCTTGTAGATTGCAGAGTCCCATGGGGGGTTTTAGTTGGGGGTCCTGCCCGCAGGAGTCTTCCCTGCTTTGCCAGCTTTTAACTCACATTATCCCTTCTACCTTTTGCCTCTGGCCTTTTTCTGTTTTCTATTTTTGTATGCCTTCCTTTCTTACTCCATGGCTTGTTGTATAGCTGGGTGGCTGGCCCCTGATGTCCTCCTCCTTCTCTCCCTCCTAGATCTCTTATCTCCCAGATTTCTCTTTCTATTAACTCTCTCTGCCTGCCAACCCCACTTAGCCTTTCTCCTGCCTTGCTATTGGCCATGCAGTTCTTTATTAGACCACCAGGTGTTTTAGACAGGCACAGTAACACAGCTTCACAGAGTTAAACAAATGCAACATAACAAAAGTAACACACCTTAGAATAATATTCTACAAAAAAAAAAGTCTAAATGGTGCTACTATTTTAGATTTCAGGTTGCTTATTTCATTTAATCCTTAAACCCTGCATGCTGTAGGAATCCTGTATCTTAGGATGTTGAGACTGTGCTTTTAATGTGGGCTCACTTATCTGTGTCTAACCTCCTTGTCTGTTATAGGCATCCTTTAGAGTTATGGTGATTCCAAACTACCACAATAAAATGAATGTCACAGTTAAAAAAAAAGTACTGTAATAAAGCAATTTTTTTTGGGTTTCCCATTGCATATAAACACAGTGTTTATCTTTTATAGTCAATTTTGCCATAGCAATGCCTAAAAATACAATATATGTGACCTTAACTTAAAAATGCTTTATTGGGCTGCCAAGGTAACTCAGCAGATATAAAGGCACTTGCCACCAAGCCTGATGACCTGAGCTCCATCCCCAGAACCCATATGATAAAAGGAAAGAACTGACACCCCCAAATTTTCCTGACTTCCATACATGCCCTGTGGCATTCCCCCACCCCTGAAATTCAATACATGTAATTTTAAAGGCTTTTTTAAACATATTGCTAAATAATACAGCTTTAGCAAGCTGTTATATTTTTGCTAGTGAGGCTGTTTTATGTGTATGAGTGTTTGCCCGCATGTCTGTATGTGCGCCCTGTGCATGCCTGGTACCCACGGAAGGTGAGAGAGAATCTGATCCCTTAGAATTTCAGTTACACAGATTTTTGTGAGAGGTTGGGAACTGAACCCACGTCCTCTGCAAGAACAGTCAGCGCTCTTAACCACTGAGCCGCCTCTCTAGCCTTTAATTCTGGTTCTCTTCTATGGATGCCACCTCTGGAAGTACTGCCTCCTCTGAACACTTGAACCCCAAAGAGTGATCCATGGGTAGAAGTCAGCCTCTTCCCAAGTCCAGTTAATCCTTTCGTCACCAGTGTTTTCAGTGGTATCTTCAGTCCAGACTCCTTTCTGGAAGATTTTCACTTTGGATTCCTTCCACAGATCTGGGGAGGAATCACTGTCTGTGTCATCCTTCGCCTTAGAAAATCCATTTCTTAGCTAATAAGACCTATCCGTCAGAATTACTGCGAGCCCTGGGCTGCAGAGTAGATATGCCATGTCAATAGAGGTGAAACACTGATCTCCTCATGCGTCTCTACCCTCCTCCTGGGTGACCAAGTGCAGTGTCAGTGAGCAATAATATTTTGGAAGGAATCTTTTTTTCTTTCCTGAGCAGTCATTCCCAACAGCAGGCTTGGAACATTTCTGTAACCATGTTATAAATAGATGTGATGTCATCCAGGCTTCGCTGTTTCATGTAGAAGGCACACGCAAGTAGACTGAATGGGGTTCTTAGGTGCCCTAGGAAATTCACAGGAGTGAGTGAGCACTGGACTCCACTTGAAGTCACCCCTTGCACTAACCGGCCTCTGATGTGAGAGTGTTGTTTGGAGCCAGATGCTGACTTGCCCTGCATCTCTGTAGTTCCCAGCAGACACCTCACTTGGAAAGGCTGTCTGCCTATTGATAGTCTTGCTTGGTGCAGTTTTGTGTGTGTGTGTGTGTGTATAATCTGTTAAAAACAGCAACAACAGATGGGAAATAAGCAAGTATGGACAGGAAGATTGCATCATTAGATGTTCTGGAAGTAAGGTTGCCACAAACATTCCATTTGTAAACATAGTATCTACAGATACAATAAAATGAAGCATAGCAAACAAGTGACCCATATTTACAGGGTCACACATTGCCCTGGTGTACTTCTAGATACTAGGGGACATTTTTTATCTTGGCAGCAAAGTGAGTGACAGCCTTACCCAGGACCCTTCTTATGCTCTTTCTTTCTCCAGGAAGAGGATCCTAGAAACTCAACACTTGGGTACTTACTGGAGACAACAGACTAGTGACCTGCGTGTGATGATGTCAGGAACTGACTTTTGTAGGGTACCTTCTTACTCAGGAACACTCTGTTTTTATTTTTGAGGAAGATGAAAATGCTTTCAGATTGGTTATGGGAATGTCTGCGTAACTAAATGTACTGAAAACAGCTGAACAGTACACTCCATGTACAAATGAACCCTGAAATCTGTAAAGCTGTTTAAAAACATTAGTGTTGTTTAGCTCCAGTGAACAGTTCTGGGAAGGGAGCCTGGATGGTGTCTGCTAAGAGTAAATATGATGAGACTTGAGTCTTAAATTAAAATGTCTAATATCTTTTGCCATTTCTGTTGCTAAATATTGCTATCAGAACATGATTGCACTTTTCCAGAAACAAGGACATTTTTCATGTAGTACCTTAACACACCATGTAATGGTTCAGGAGTAGAGACTTACAAAATTCCTCCTCCTCCTCTTCCTCTCGACTACACACTTGTTTAAAAGACAAGGCTCTATTCACCAGCATAGCAGAAAGCTCTTGTGACAATATCCCAATTGCTCAGCCACTTGAGATGGGGCCATACTCACCTAATTCCCGCCACTCAGAGCTTGTATCAGCCATGTTTTTATAGTTAATTTCCTTCTGGTGAAGTAGGGGTTTTTAGACCTATATTAGCAACATGTAGGAGGGGCTGAGATGTTGTGCCTTGACTTTTTTCTCATCTATGGTTCATTTTCCATGTTCCTCACCATCGTCTGTTTACTGAGAAATAACAAGGAGAAGAGTGGCCACCTGTCTGTTGAAAATTGGCTTCTGGTAAAGCCCTTTGCACAGGTATATGGCAAGGTGTGTCTGTTGTAGCTCCCCTGGCATGCTTTGGCCACACAGGTGAATCCTTGCCATTCTTCTGTGGAAATCAGAGGCACAAGAAGTTGCCTGTGTGTTCCAAGAATTGAGTCAGACCCCTGCCATGGGTCACTAGCATATTCTCATTCTGGCCACTTAGGGCTGCTCAAGATGGCTGAGGATAAGACATCAGTGCTGTGGTCGAATGGCAGAAGCAGCACAAACAATTGCTGTGACAGTTGACATCTTAGATTCGTGCTTTCAGTTGTTATGACAGTTAACATTTTAGAACATAATACATGCTTTCATGCTGGTCTTCCTCTTCCTTGTAGTTCTTTGGAAAGTTAACTTGGTTGTTTAAATGGTGTGATTGGAAAAGGAGGAAATGCAGGTGGTAAGAATAGGATGCAGGTGTTTTAGATTACTGGCTTAGAGTGTACATTTCCTCACATTTGTAATTAATTTGAACAGGCATAAATATGTAAGGAACATACCCAAGACTCAAGGTAGTACAAGCTAATTAAAAATTTCAAGATCCAGGAAAGCCCTTATCTTTTAAAGATGAAATTAATATTGTGTCTGTTATTCTTAAGTTGGATGCTAATGATACACAGGTATTGGTTGTATTGCTTATCTTCATTTGTTTTAAATATTACATGATATAATTTTAACTAAATGAAAATCACTGTCCAAACATTAGGGCAGTTACCGAGAGAAACTGGGTAGATTGCAATTCAGCTGACCTTTAAACAAAATAAAGACACTAATGATTTGAGGTCTGTGTAAATAAGGCTGTTGACCTGTTACTAGATATGAACTTCCTTATAATCATAGATGGATCCATAATTAATCTTAAATGAAAATAATTTTTTCTATATGTAAGACAAAAAAATTTCTAATTAATCTTTATGCTCAGAGGACCAGTTTCTGGACCAAATTGAAAATGATGCGGAGCCGGGCCATTTTAAAGCACTGCTGATTGATTATTTAGTTCTGCAAAGAAATTACTCTTTAGTCTCTTTTCCATTTTTGCTTGTGCTTGTTTGGTTATTAAGATGGAGTCCCACCATGTATACCAAACTGGCCAAAAAATAGTGATCCTCCTGCCTCAACCCCAAATGTATACCACTGGACCCAGCCTTCATCAGATTTTTTAAATCTGCTTATCTAGAACTTTTCTCCCAGTCATTGTTATCCCATCCTTCTCTCCCAGCAGGTATAAGTGACAGTCCAGTTGTTAACCTTGACCCTAGTGGCTAGGTTTTCATTCATTCATTCTTAAAAAATAAAATAAGGGAATACAAAAACTATCACATTGAAATTGAACAAGACAAACCAACAAAAGGAAAAGTGCCCAAGAGAAGGCCGAGACCCACTCGTTCGCACACTCAGGAATCCTATAAAAAACGCTGAACTGGAAGCTGTAGTATATAGGCCGAGAACCTGGTGCAGACCTGTGCAGGCCCTGTGTTTGCTGCTTCAGTCTCGTGAGCTCATACGAGCTCTGCTCAGTTGATGGAGAGGGCCTTGTTCCCTGGTGTGCTCCATTCCCTCTGGCTCTTGTACTCTTTCCACCTCCACTTCTTTGGGGTTCCCTGAGCTCTGAAGAGAGGGAATGTGATGAAGAGATCTCATTAGGGCTGAGTGTTCTAAGGCATTTCATTCTCTGCACAGTGTCTGGCTCTGGGTCTCTATTTGTTCCCATCTGCTTCAGGAAGAAACTTCCCTGATGATGGCTGAACAAGGTACTGATCTATGAATATAGCAGAATATCATCAGGAGTCATTTTATCACTACAGTTTTTTTTTTTTGTAGACTGTTATTATTTGGTTTTACCCTAGGTTCCTGGGCTATCTAGTTTCAAGTTCTTGATCATCCATGCAGTGTTGGGTATAGGTTCCAACTTGTAGAGTGGGCTTGCATAAGTCAAATGAGTTATTGGTTGGTTACTCCCATAAGCTTTGTGCCACTATTGCCCAAGCTTATTTTTCAGGAAGTACACCATTGTAGAGAAAGGGTTTGTGCCTGGTGCCTGGCTTGGTGTTTAGGTTTCTCTTTTGAGAATGTGGAGAATATGTTCCTGTATCAAAGATGCTGGAATGTAGGGTAAAGGCTCTGTTGTGGACACCAGCTTGACATCCCCATCGCCAGTGAATTGTGTGGGTATTGTCTTCAGCAGCGGTGCCTTGCTGTCAGTTTGTAGAGAACAACCTGTCTTGGCAACAGCCTGGGTTGTTTGGAGATTCCCATGGGGCCCCTTTGACCAACAACTCTGGAAGCTTTACTTGGTGACAAGATATGGCCAGTTGGGACTCTTTCTCCATTGTTTGATGATTTCATTTAGATCACCTTCATATATGTATCTATTTTAGGAAGTTTTTGCTGTATTAGGTTCCCAAAATACCCCTCAAGTGGCCCTTAATTTTAGATGTCTCTCTCTGTGTTCCCTCCCACAAACCCATCCACCCCCCTCTCCACTTGATCCTCCCATTCCAGCCCACCATCCAGCCATAACTATTTTATTTCCTTTCCTAATGAGATCTAGCGGTTCCCTCCAGTCTAGTGGTTCTCAACCTGTGGGTCACAACCCCTTGGGGGGGTGGTTAAGCGACCTTTTCACATGAGGTCATATATCAGATGCCCTGCATATCATATACTTACATTAGATATGGCTAAGGATGTTGAACATTTCTTTTTTTTTTTTTTTTTTTTGGTTTTTCGAGACAGGGTTTCTCTGTGTAGCTTTGCGCCTTTCCTGGAACTCACTTGGTAGCCCAGGCTGGCCTCGAACTTACAGAGATCCGCCTGGCTCTGCCTCCCGAGTGCTGGGATTAAAGGCATGCGCCACCACCGCCTGGCGAACATTTCTTTAAGTGTTTCTCAGCCATTTGAGTTTCCACTATTGAGAATTCTCTGTTTAAATCTGTGCCCCATTTTCAGTTGGATTATTTGTTTTCTTGATATGTGGTTTCTTGAGTTCTTTATATATTTTCGATATTAGTCCTCTCTCAGATGTGTAGTTGGTGAAAATCTTTTCCCATTCTAGAGGCTGCTGCTCTGTCCAAAAGGCGGTGTCTTTCACTGTGCAGAAGCTTTTCCGTTTCATGAGGTCCCATTTATTAATTGTTGACCATAGTGTCTGTGCTAATGGTGTTCTATTCAGAAAGTCTTTTCCTGTGCCAACGAGAGCGCCTCCATTTTAAATCTATTGCTGATTGCTTTGCTCCCTAGCTCCAGGCTGACGCCAGAATTCTCTCCAGTGTTCTTTGCTATCACAGTTCTTAGGACTGAGTTAAATGGTATGCTGTTGCTTTTTGTCACTGCATTGTGAACTTGTGAACTGTTGCTTTTTATAGAGTTTTCTTCATATCACAGAGCCTAATACATAGATGTTAGATCAATGGGTTTTTTGTTGCTGTTTTTTTAAATAAAATTGTAGTAATCTTTTCTGTCCTTAAGGTGGCAGCAGAGGAATGTCAGTGGATCTACTTGGATGCATGACCTCAAAGATTCTAGTTAGTGTTTGGATCAATTTTCCGATGAGCACATCTTCTCTATTCCATTTAAGTGTTGTAATACAGGGAATGCAGGTAGCTTCTAGCACACAAAAGGCCCTTGTGGATTTCCAGGTACTTCCTCAGAGGACAGCAACAGGCACAGGGTAAAAAGCTCCCTGGATTGTAAGCAGGATGCATACTTTACCTTTGCAAAAGCAGTTGATGCCTTCACAGGCAAGCTATGTAACCTCTCCAGTCTGGGCTTTACCACTGGCTAACTAGCGGAGTTAGCGATTATATAGATAGTATTAGATGCCAAAATTATGGGATCCTAAGTTATCAATGACTGTCTAATGAACATCTATGTGCTTGGTGTTGTGCTAAGAGCTATAGGTATAGTAGGAAAAGGATATGCCAGCCGGGCGTTGGTGGCGCACGCCTTTAATCCCAGCACTCGGGAGGCAGAGGCAGGCGGATCTTTGTGAGTTCGAGGCCAGCCTGGGCTACCAAGTGAGCTCCAGGAAAGGCGCAAAGCTACACAGAGAAACCCTGTCTCGAAAAAACCAAAAAAAAAAAAAAAAAAAAAAAAAAAAAAAAAAAAAAGGATATGCCATACCTTGTACTTTCAGTATTGGGGATCTCTAATATACTCATTATCTCCTTTAGTTCAACAGTGTGTTCCAGCAAATATATTAGGATTTCAGGAAAAAAACAAAAAAAAACAAGGTCAATGATGGAGGATAGTATAGCTAGAATAGGCTTCATGGAGGTGGATTTTGAGTCAGCTTTTATATATATGAAAGGATTAAGTAGATTTTAAAAATTAATGTTTTGAAAGTTTGTTATATGCCCAGACCCTTCTCCCCCACCCCCCACCACAGTACATGTAAGAATTAAAGCTCAGATCGATTAAAGAACTTTTGAGTGATCAAAATTAGTAATGAAAGAGCAAGGATTTAGAACCAGGTCTTTAGGACTCCACTGCCTTCCTTTGACTTAGAAGCATCACACAAAGGCATCTAAGAGGTTAAGCTTAGCTGGACCATCCCATACCATGAGCTTGACACCACGAGCTTGATGAGCAGATCTCTTGATGTCTTTAAAGGGACCACAATATTTCAAGGAAATGAGTACTAGGGGAGCTGTCACTTCTGAAAACACAGCAAATGGAAACTTTCTATCTTCTTTCAAATCTGATGGGAAATGAAGGGCTTCTGAGAATCAAAAAAGAAGTTGCCTTATACGTATTGGGTGAGGATGCTGGCTATAAGAATTTTATCTTTGGCAGAGTTCTGGAGCATTGGGTGACATTTCTGTTTAAGAAGTATTTACAAATAGTGCCTAGCTGACAGCAGTGACCTGGACTCTTCTCTAAACAACACCCTTTCTTCCTCGGGTCTTAAGATAACTCTGGGCAATATATTTACCTACCTCTCTGATTCATTTCCTCTTAGGAAATCTCTCTCTTCTAACCTGAGGTAGGTTAGACGGAGAGTGTGATTCACAGTCCCCATGTACTGGTGCTGAAAATGGTCCACTGATCACTGACATGTAAATAAAATGGAGGGATGCCTCAAGGATCCTTCAGGAACCACATTCCATTATAGTGAAGCCAATTGTGTTTAAAACAACTCTTAGCGCACACAAGTCATAAATAATGGGAAGCAAAACCACAAGTTCAGTTGCTCTCTGACAGAAGTGTACTCTGCACAGACGTGACTTGTCCTTGGAGACACACCTCTTTCCCATCTTAGGACTCACCTCGGGCCCCACACTGCATTCTGACGTTACCAAGCTCACCCTTTTTAGCTGTTGTCGGTCTTGAAAAAGCCCTCTAATTCACTTTATCCACTTCCTAGCTTCTTACTCACTCTTCAGCCTACTAAAATAGAAATTCTGCTCCACCTGCCAGCCCAGTGACATTGCTCTGGCCGAGGCCATGTCCTTAATGGTTTAATTCCATGGTCATCTCTTCTTTTACCTTGAACTCTCAACAGCACTTTATGAAATTCACTGCTGTTTTTAAAAATCGTCATGACCTCTCATACCACTCTTTCCTGGCTCCCTTTGCCATTCTGAAGTTCTTTCTTTGTGTCTTTTCAGTTCCCGTTTCTTCTGTAACACGCAAGCATCTTCCCAGGGGTCTCCCTCTTTAACAGATCTGCTCCAGTTGCTTCAGCTGTCAGTGAGAGTTCTGTCCTGGATCTCTTGGTGCTCTTCATAACACATGCAAGGTGTAGGGAAATGTCCGACTTACTAGGCACACCACAGGAGTCATCATCTGTGGCCATTGTTTCTTTCCCCTCTGCCCCTCCCCCTTATTTCTCCATCTGTTTCAAGTATCATTACAGGTATTTCTCTTAGGGTTCTCAGGTCCCCTAAAGAAAAGGGTAGCAGCAAACCAGACTAAACCATTTATCTCTCTGGCCTTTAAAACAGAGAAAGTCTCTTCTTATGTATTTTTTAAAAATGTTATCCTGCATATGTGCTACCAAACTGAGAACTTCAGAGATCAAACTAGAAGAGTTTGCTGACAGAGAACCAAAGCAAAGACTTGCCGGAAGCCTTTTCCATCTTAGCTCTCTTACCCTGTGAGCAAGTCTTCTCTTTCTCCTTCTGTCTGGGGATGTTGCCGAGTGGTGGAGTACCTGCTTGGCATGTACAAGGCCCTGAATCTGATGCCCAAACCAAAAATCTTTCCATTCTCCCCTCTCCTCCATCTGTAGTGCTCTCTTGTTAACTCGAGCCCTTAAGTCTGTATTCTGCAGATATGGCCAGGTCACTGACTCCTGCCTCAAATCAGAAACTGCACCCTATGAACTGCCCCCACCCCACCCCTTTTTTTAAGGGAGCCTCTTACTCCTTAGGTCCTGATTATTGCTCTCCTGTGGTGTTTCATTCCTTGGCCCCTCAAATAATATAAGGTTTTCTCTCCAGAAGAATCTGTGGCAATTTTCTCTTAAATCCTGATTATCACTGTGTACATCTCCCCATAGATCCTGCTCAAGATCAGTCCTTCTTCATTTTTATATATGGTGTCCAGGGTAGATGAAACAAAAGGTAAGGTAGGAAAATGTCTGGAAAGAATGAAAAAGAGAGTGAATGAACCCCCACACTACCAGATGAACTAAGAAGCAGTAAATTACCCAATGAATAGGAATTGATAATAAGGCACATAACTGTGCTAACCCAGATTCCATGTTTCACGTATAACCTTAACTCCTTTCGCTAATTGTTTGGAGTACCCATTACAGAGTAGGCACAATGCTGTCTCCTAATGTTGTAATGACAGAATAATGCCCGCATTCTTAGGACTTTAGAGGGGTGGTAGCATTGGATGGATGAAGCACAAGGGATCTCCATTCACTAGACTTCAGCTCACTGTTGAAGTCTACAGTTTGGGACAGTGGCATTTGGAATGTGATTACCAAGTATAGTCTATAAAGCTTTAGATGTAAAACACAAACCCTATTGTGTATGTTAAGTCTCAAACCCAGGACAATCTGGCTAACTGAGGTGCCTATTAATATAGCAAAATGGACTCTGGCCACCAGTCTCCCTCAGCCCCTGCCTGTTACTGAGTCCTCCCGGCTGGCATACCTCTATACAGGGACTGAGCTGGACAGCCTTCCCCCAGCTGCTCTGCCCTATGTAACCTCAGCCACTTTGGCTACCAGCCCTTTTGGCCTCTTGGCCACCACTGATGGTTCCTGCTCTCCAGGCCTCTTGGCTTCTGGCTCTTCCTTCTCCCTACCCCTTCTCCTCACATGGCCCATCCAGTCTGCCAGTCATGTTCACTGTGGACTCTTCCAGATGCCTCTGCCTCTCCCCATGCTCTCCCTTATATCCATAATAAAATTTCAAACCCTTAGGAGGAATCGTGTCCTCCTTTTATTCTTTTTTTCATTCAGTGTATATTTTATTACTCAAAATGGTCCTTTGTAGATTAAAGGAGAGTTGTTTCTTTCTTGTCAAGACAGACTCTCATTCTACCACAGGCTAGTTTTGAACTTGTGACAAGACTTTTGCCTCAATCCTCTCTTGTGCCCCTAGTGCTGAGATTACAGGTATGAGCCACAACATTTGGCTTAATTATAACCTAAAATCTTTTAACCATTGGCTTATAAAATGTTCCAGAGTGACCTTACTTTAATAAAACAATCCATAGTCTCACCACCAGCAAGACCATTGCTAATATCTATCCATGTTCTATTTATGTCATGATACGTATGGTTTTTTTTCTTGTAAAATTATTAAACATCTTAAGTGTGCAACCTCTGACAAGATCATATCCCAGCATCCTGCTATATTTGCATCAGTTGTTTTCAAATAAAGCACTAAGGACGTGGTTTAAGTACTCATGAATCTCTCTCTTCCCTGGCGTCCCTTGACTCCCACCCTAAAAGCTGAATTTGGTATTTGTCATTCTCAAACTTTTATTGCTGCTGTTATTACTTCATCGCCTAAACACATGCACAATGCTTTTTACATGAGTTTGTATTTTATATATGTTGATCATTCCTGACATTCTGAAACTTTCTATCTTCCCTCAACATTGCTTTTCCCCTTTAAATGTTTATTTTGGTTCGTTACATGATTATACTATGATCCATTGTTTTCTATGTTAATGGACATTGCAGTGCTTTCTCTCTCTCATGATACTAATGATAATACTGCTGTGTGTACCCTTGTTTATATTCCTTGTATAAATATGCAAGAGTTTCTCATGGGTAGTTCTTCCTAAATGGGAATTCTGAGTCTAAATGGTGAGTGCATATTTCTGTCTTATTTACAACTGGGTTGTATTTGAAACATTCTGTTACATTTTTCATTTTTTTTTGCCAATCAAAAAAAGATAAAGTAGCTTCGCTCTGTTTTAAGCTGGCATTTTCTAGCTACTAGTGAAACACTTGGTCTTTTGTTTACAGGCTTTTCTGGTTTCCTGTTTCTTTAACTTTCTTGAATGTGTATTTAGTGATTTAACATTGTATTTGTTGTTCTTGTTTTAGTTGATTAAGTTCAGGTGTTTTCTGCTGTGTGCATCTGTAATGCTTTTTAGTTTATCTGGTAATGCTTATGTAAATTTTATCATATAGATACTTAATAACTTTTCTGCCATCCTTCCCATTAAGATTTGAGTTGCCAGGTGGTGGTGTTGCACGCCTTTAATCCCTGCCCTTGGGTGGCAGAGGAAGGTAGATCTCTGTGAGTTCAAGGCCAGCCTAGTCTACAAAGTGAGTTCCAGGACAGCCAGGGCTACACAGAGAAACCCTGTCTTGAAAAAGAAAATTGATTTATTCCTATGTGTATAGAATTTGTTGGCTCTCTTATTTTAAACAGTAAGCCAGTGATGGTACCCTGCTCTGTTCTGTATTCAGTGATAAATGTTGGAGACAGTTGGTCAGGTCTTGATGGTATAGCCTGTGGGTATACAGTAGAGCAGCATGCACTGGCCTTGTTGGCCCATGAATCTGTCATTCTTGGCATCATTAACACCTGCTGTGACCAGTGAACTAATTGTAAAGTGACCTACATAGGTAGAGCACTGTCATTTGTGAAAGTGGCTTTGGCTCTGAACACTGGCATGTTTTTTATTGAGCAAATGTTCAGAAGGAGGAGAACTCAACATTATACTCTGCTGATTGAAGGTAGGTCACAAATGCAGTCATGTTGGCCGTGTACAGCAAAAAGAGTTCTCTGAGCTCTAGGTTAGAGCGGTAGGACTTGGAGGCTAGAATTAGGTCTCTGCAGAGTTTCTCTGTGAATGGCCAGGTAGTAAACAACTTCGACTTCGAAGACATGTGGTTTCTGTTGTGACTGCTCAATGTCTGCAGTGCAGTGTGGCAGCCATGGGTTCAGAGCCTTGCCCTGATGCTCATCAGTGACTGCTTGAGCACTGTAGGGGACACATAGCTTAAGATTTATCTCTGAGCCCATACTCCAAGAATGCGCTATAGTCAAGGGCTGAAGATTCTACACCGTTGACATTTAGGGCCAGATAATTCTGCCTTCCCCATGGAATGGGACATGCAAAATTGTCCCTGATAGCACCAGTCTAGAAGATTTGGAAGTGCCCCCTCCTTTGTTCTCTCTGTATCTTTCTTTTCTCTTTTTGGAGTGATAGTGAGGGTTCCTTGCTTGAACTTCAGCTCTGATATCAGCGCTGAATAAGAGTCCACAATGGCACATAATCTCTAGAATGCAG
The DNA here is from genome assembly GCF_049852395.1 of Peromyscus maniculatus bairdii. Classification (NCBI taxonomy): domain Eukaryota; kingdom Metazoa; phylum Chordata; class Mammalia; order Rodentia; family Cricetidae; genus Peromyscus; species Peromyscus maniculatus. Next base: position 44,470,174 of record NC_134862.1, on the reverse strand, counting down.
TTATACTAAACTGTAAAATCATATCATACCTTAATATATAGCATATGCTAGTGTGCTGGTCAGTTATTTGCCCCATTGACACAAACCTAGATAATACCTGGGGAAAGGGAATCCCATCAGATAGGCCTGTAGATGTGTCGTGGGGCATTTCCTGGTTGCTAAATGATGGATGAGGGCCTGTCCCACTGAAGACAGTGCCACCCCAGGGCAGGTGGTCCTGGGTGGTCTAAGAAAGGTGGATGTATGAAGGCCTGGGAGCAAGCCAGTAAGCACCTTTCCTCTATAGCCTCTGCTCTAGTGCCTGCTTCCAGGTTCGTGCCTTGAGTCCCCTCTGGCTTCCCTAGATGGTAGACTGTAACCTGTAAGCTACATAAACCCTTTCCCCTCAGAGTTGCTTTTGGTCAGTGTTTATCACAACAGCAGAAAGCAAACTTAGATGTGCAAAGCTTCCTCATCTTGTAGCTTCTCAGCCTGAGAAGTGCTTACAGCCTTCCCTGTCCAGGTTTAACCCCTGAGAAGTGCTTACAGCCTTCCCTGTCCAGGTTTAACCCCTGAGAAGTGCTTACAGCCTTCTCTGTCCAGGTTTAACCCCTGAGAAGTGCTTACAGCCTTCCCTGTCCAGGTTTAACCCCTGAGAAGTGCTTACAGCCTTCCCTGTCCAGGTTTAACCCCTGAGAAGTGCTTACAGCCTTCTCTGTCCAGGTTTAACCCCTGAGAAGTGCTTACAGCCTTCCCCGTCCAGGTTTAACCCCTTTATGCAGAATTGAACTTGTCTTTGCATTCCTGTCATGTGTTCTCTTTTATCGTCTCTTTTCCTCTCTTGGTATGTGCCAGCTGGCTGGGCCCAGGCCTCCAGTGAGGCAGTATTTACAGCTCACTTGGGTGGATGCCGCATCTAGGGTAGCCCAAGGGCAGATGAAATGACATCCAGAATAGGAATGCTGCACCTCTCTGCTCTGTCTTCTTTCAAATAAGGAAGAATTCCTCTCCCTCTGTCGAATGACAAGGAGTATTGATTGGTTTGGTACAGTATATAAAATATGCATATAATGGAATGGTATTTTGGGAACTATTAGCAGCATTGGCTTGCTGAGCCCCAAGATTTTACCCTCCTCCCCCCTTCCTTTCCCTCCTTCCTAGTAACAGCTTCTTAGCAAATTACAAGCTCTGCCTCTGGCTTGCTGGGTAGCAGTGGCAGAGCAAGCTTTCTCCAGTTTCCAAGGGAGACGGATGCTGAGACTGCAGTGTTTCCCAGCAGCCACTTACCTTTCTTGCTGTTCATCTCCATGCATGTTTTGACCTTCATTCTGCTATGCAGGCCTGCACAAGGAGGTAACAGTCTGTTTTCTTGGAGTTCTGTGTTGAGGGGGGCAAAGGGAAAGCAGGGTGGAATGGGAAAAGGCATTTGGAGACAGCAGAGTATCAATTCTGAAATTAGAAAAAAGGGGGCTCTGGGGTACTCTGCTCTGTGAGTGTCTTCCTGTTTGCTGTACCTATAAACACCTTGGAGGTGGGAACCCCAGCATTAGCTCATAAAACTGGAAATTACTGCATATAAAAGCATAAGGTTATAGTAATATTGTCTGTGGGAAGCACAGAAGAAAAACAGGAACTTGGAGAAGAAAATGTAATCAATTGCTCTCAAACACTCTATCTTCATGAATTCTGTTAGGTGTGTTTTATACACATTTAAGGAGAGAGATGAGAATATGCCTTTTCAGTATATTCTCAGGACTCCAGAGCTGTGCTTCCGAGTGTCATAGTCAGTATTCCTGTCAGTATTTAAATTCAGTGACAAGTAAGTTAAAGGTAAAGTCCTCTGTTACACTAGCTACATTTAAAATGTTCAGGAGCCACATGTGGCTATTGGCTCCTATATTAGAATGGATATTGGACAGTCCCGTTGTTATGCAAAGTTCCATTGAAGGAACTAAAGAAAGTGATCCATAGACTACAGAAAACTTAGTACAATCAACTGTCTGTATCACAAGTTTTGAATCTGGATTCAACCAACTCTGGGTTGAAAATATTCAGGAGGAAAAAATACATCTGTTCTTAACAGATAATTTTCTCTTGCCATTCCTTGGCTAACATCGTATCACTACCAGTATCATAGCTTTTACATTGTGTTGGGCAATGGAAGTAAGCTAGAGATGTTTTAAAGTATATATATTTAAAGAAGATATATCTGCAAATGCTATATGGTTTTATGTAAGAGACTTGAGCACTCATGGCTTTGGGTATGGGAAGGGGTACCCAAACCAACCCCCTGGAATAATTAGAGGTGACTGTATTTGGCCAGACCAATGAATAGGCTTTTAGCAAGAAGATGTAAAGGCCTTTTGTCCACAGTCAGCATAAATATGGATTCACTATGGTTACAGATGACTGAAATCTTGAAAAACACTTTGCCTATGACTTTATTTTGTGACTGAGAATACTAAGGTCCTAAGAGGCTGAAGGAGAACCCAGCAGTCTTCTTGACCTCCCATTCCGTTCTGCGTCAGGTTACACCTGACTGATTACAGAGCCTATTGCATCCTCCAAAGGAGAATCTAGTCCCTCAGATTATTTCATTTTTATGGTTTGTTCACAGCAGCCTTATAACATTTGATGGCAACTTCTGCAAATGTAAAAGCCAGACTGTTCAGTATGGCAAACTGTAGGGAGCGATCAGGATGCCAGAGGAAGACACATCCATCTACTCACTCCTGCTGCTCGTAGAACTGGAGGAAGACATGTCTTGCTCCATTAATCCATATAGCTGGAATGTCATCATGCTTTGGAAAGAAACAAATGGTTTTCATTGTTGAATAAAGTAAGGCAAGTTCTGGGTGCAGGAGAGCATCGTGATAATGTCTTTTGGTGAATGACCTTGTGATCTTGACTATTTTAATGCTCTCAGGGGCCTTGATTGACTCATCTGCAAGGTAGGAATAATTTTATCATCTCTATCCAGACTCTTAGAACTAGATCAAATTTCAAAGTCCTTTAGGCATTGGTCTACTGAAAATAACTACTAAGCTGGGCGATGCACACCTTTAATCCCAGCACTCAAGAGGCAGAGGCAGGCAGATCTCTGCATTCAAGGCCAGCCTGGTCTACAGAGTGAGTCCTAAGATAGCCAGAGCTGCACAGAGAAACCCTGTCTCAAAAACAAGAAGAAACAAAAAGAAAATAGCTGCTATAGAAATTAGACTTTATTATAAGGATTTTATGAAAAATTGTCTACCACCAAATAAGAAAAGAGAAAATTCCCTGAAAAACAGAATATTAGTTTTCAAAGCAGAAAATATAAATAAACCTATTACAGAATTTGAATATTTTATCTAAAGGTTTCCTCCAAAAGAGCACTAACTCGGGTAACTTTTATTGGTGAACTTTTTACATTATGTAACCCAAATCATACGTACATCATTACAGAAAATAGATCAGGAGAAAATGCTTCCAACACATATAACTTTAACTCACAAAGCTGGCTACTATACCACGAGAAGAGGAAATCAAAGTTCACATTCCTTTTATGACTGTGAGTGTAGAATTTTTGTTTATTTGTTTTTGCTTTTTGAAACAGATTTCTCTGTATAACAACCCTAGCTGTCCTGGAACTCACAGTGTAGACCAGGCTGGCCTCAAACTCACAGAGATTTACCACCTCTGCCTCTCGAGTGCTGGGATTAAAGGTGTGCGCCACCACTGCCCGGCTGAGTGAAGAAATCTTAAAGTACATGTAGTAATACATTTGGGGGCTGGGGCGTGACCGAGCTGGTAAAATGTTTGCCCTGTCAGCATGAAGTCCTGAGTTTAGATCCCCAGTACAGAAACTGAGTACAGCAGCATGGCTGTAGCCCAGCACTGGGGAAGTAGAGGTGGGTGGCTCCCAGGCCTCGCCAGCCACCCAGTCTAGCTAAACCTGGGAGTGCACACATATCCACACATTTATATATTGAGTTGAATGTGTGGCTCAGCTGATAGAGTACTTGACTAGCATGGACACACAGGCACAGAAGCAAAATATAAACACAAAACCTGGGTCCTTTTGTTTGAAACTTGTAGATGTACCCAACCGTCTTATTAAATAAGAAACACAAACCAATGTAAAAGAGAAAGCCAAGAGGTCAGAGCTCAGAGCTAAAATCTCACCCTTCCTCCTGCAGTGGTCCTAGCTTCCCAAAAGAGAGCTACTTCCTGTGTGTATGTCTTTTCATAGTCTTTTTGTTCTGCCTTCTCATTGGTTGTAAACCCAAACACATGACTGCCTCGTCACTGTCTGTAAGTACAGCCCCCCAGGTCTTAAAGGCGTATGTCTCCAATGCTGGCTGTATCCCTGAACACACAGAGATCTACCTAGCTCTTCTACCAAGTGCTGGGATTAAAGGCGTGTGCCACCACTGCCATACTCTTGCTATGGCTCTAATAGCTCTGACCCCCGGGCAACTTTATTTATTAACATACAATCAAAATCACATTTCAGTACAAATAGAATACCACCACAGAAACTTACAGAGTTTTCACTAAAAATCAATCTGATTTTTCTATAGAAGCATGAGGACCTGGGTTGACCCCCAGCCCCCCCACAAAAGGCTGTGTTAGCACGCTACTGTAATCTCGTCACTGGGGATGCAGGGAGAGGAGGTTTGGCACATCTTACTGGTCAGCCAGTCTAGCCACATCAGTGAGCTCCAGTTTCAGTCAGACTTTGTTTCAAAAAAATCATACAGACGGGCTAGGGAGATGACTCCATGAGTAAAAGTGTTCACCACACAAGTGTGAGGAACCGTGCTCACACCCCCACAACTCACAGAGCAGCTCATCTGTCATCCAGGTGGTCCTGGGGGGAGATGGGAGGTGGAGACTAATGGCCTGTGTCAAATAAGGTAAAGGTAAGGGATGGTGTTCGGAGCTGTCCTCTAACCTCTCTCCATGTGCTGTGTGTGGTATGTGTGCACAGTGAGGTGTGCACGTCTGCATTTGTACACATTAATGTTCACCCGTGCGCACACACCCAGAACGATGAAGACACTTGACAGCAGTCTCTAATCTCCATGTGAACAAGTGGACCCATGCATCAGTGCGTGCAAAGCCTTAGCCTGATTTCTGTAAGAATAGAAAGTTCTAGTTGAATTTGATGAGTGGTGTCTAAAGGAATTTTACAGCCAGCAGCCCTTCTAGTGGTCGAGTGCTGAGAGCAGGGACAGAGAACGGACACTTGCTGTCACCACCTCTCTTTAGCATGGCCTACAAGAAAAGAAAAAGTGTCAGCACAGGCCAGGAAGGAAAACGACGCAATTCTCTCTTTTCAGATGGCGCGCTGCTGTGTGAGCGGTGTCAGGTTTGCAGCATTTACTGATGGCAGATAGCAACCTTGCCATCTTGACCTTGAGCAACACTTCTTTCCAGCATGTGGGAATGAACCCCTGTGGTGTGTGCAGTGCCTTTCCGTTCCTGCAGTGCAGGCAGCAACGGTGTTCCCTGCTGTTCCCTGTCTTCCCTAGGTCGTATCTGACTCCTGTACGGGATGAGGAGGCAGAGTCGTTACGGAAAGCGCGCTCCAGACAAGCTCGGCAGACGCGACGGTCTACCCAGGTAAGCATTCCTCCCCGCACTGCAGTTCTGTCTCTCTGCCTGCCAGGGGAAGGACGACAGTGAGTGACTTCATTCCAGCCGCGTCATTAGCCTGTCACCGTGTCTAAGGCCGTGCTGTATAGAATCAAATTTCCAGCTGTCTCTGCCCACCTCACCTCCCTTCCCCCAGCTTTGCTTATGAACTTTAAGAAGCCTCATAGCCCTCCACACATGAGGAATCTCTAAAGAAATTGATAACAGTTTGAAAAATGTTAAACATAGATATAGTTTCCATTTGACTCAGTACACACAGTCTACACTCTTAGATAAATACATGAAAACATATTCTCACTTCAAAACTTGTATAGAGAATTATATAACAGAATTATTCATAATAGCCAAAAAATAGAACCAACCCAGTAATGTATTCCGTAATAAGCAGGACTATCCTGTTATAAGTATATGTTCATTAACCAGTGAATGAACAAAATATGCCATGTCCATACAGTGAAGTATTATTTGGAATTAAAAAGTGATGTTATAGGGCCTTCAGCAGTTAGCACTTGCAACTCTTGCAAAGGATCAGAGTTCAGTCCCCAGCACTCACATCAGGTGGCTCACAACTGCTTATACCCCCAGCTCCAGGGGATCCAGCAGCCTTGCCTGGCCTCCCTTGGGCACCTGCATACACATACATAAACAGACATACACGTAAATTAAAAAATTGAAGTAGTTACAGCTAACAACATGGATGAATTTGGAGAAAACATTCCAAGTGAAACAATCCAGGCACAAAGAGCCCACTTGTTATATGAGTCCATTGTGTAATATATCCAAAATGGCTCATCCAGAGAGAAGGGAGAGGGAATTGATTAATGCTCAGGGCAGCAGGAAGAAGAATGGGAAGAGACTGGTTAGTGGGTGTGGTTTCTTTTGGGGGTGATGAAAATGTCCTGAAAGTAGATAACAGTGATAGTTGAAAGCTCAGGGTACTCTAGAAACCATAAGATCACAAACATTTCAGTTACAGAAAGTGTCTTTTACGGGAGAATGAAAGCAGTTTAAGCTCACACTGTCTTACAGAGATGGTAGGTAGAGGATGTTTGCCAAGCCAGGAAACCAGATTAGTTAGGAAGCTGTTTATAGTTGTCCCACCTGAAAATGTCAAGGGCATGACCTCAGGCTGTAATGGCCATGAGTGTGGAGGAAAGGCTATGAGTATGGTATTGAAGGAGGCCAGGAAAGCCCATGTAGCAGAATGAAAAGGAACATCCAAAGAAATAAAAGAAAACCAGAAAACAGCAGTGGCATTTGAAATGAACAAGAAATCAATGTCAATCAGAAAGGATGCACTCAGCGGTTTTATTTAGATGGTGCAGAAGTCAAGAAGGAGAGTTGATGACTGGGAACATTATACATAGCAGCAAAAGATTGCTTCTGTCTTTCCCAAGCCTCCCAGAATGGGTCAGGTATTCTGCCTGTACTTTTGCTTGATGAGTGGGTATCTGTTCTTCCCATAGAATCCATCTTCCATGAAACCCAGGACTGTTTTTTATTCTCATCAACATACATTAAAAAAGTTACCCATTCCTCCATTTTTTTAAAGTTTATAGTTCAGAGTTATTAATTCCCATCACCACTGTCCATGGAGCTCCAGAACATTCTTTATCTTTTCCAAACTGAAACTCTGTATTCATTATGTAATCACCCTATGCAAGCAAGCAGTGTTCTGTTTTCTATCTCTGTGAATTTGACTACTTTGTGAATCTCACAGAAATGAAACCATATACCATGTGTCTCACTTGTTTGGCTTGTTTCTTATAACACAATGCTAGGGTTCATTCACGTTGTCCATATGGCATCATTTTATTTTTTAAGGCTGTATTATATGCCACAATTTGTTTATCATCCACCTTTTAGTAGACACATACCACTGTGCAAACGGCTGTCCACGTGTCTCCAGACCCTGCTTTCACTCCTTTGAAGTATATGCATAGAAATATTGCTGGCTTGTATGAGAATCCTTTCTTTTTTTTTTTTAAGACAGGGTTTCTCTGCTCAGTCCTTGCTGTTCTGAAACTCACTTTGTTGTAACATGAATTCTAAAATGGTCTTTTAATAAAAAAACCGGTACCAGATATTGGGATAAATGCTGAAAGATCAGAGATACAAAGGAACAAGCCACATCTCACCTCACCAATTTCATGAATCCTCTGACTGAAATCCTCTTAGTCCTCACCCGAAAGTCTCCAGCCAAAAAAGCCTCTAGCTGAAAGGGATGCTTCTGCCGAAAAGCCTTTAGTTCCTGTCTCCTCACGGCATTATATACCTTTCTCCACCCTGCCATCACTTCACGGATTAAAGGTGTGTGTGCTTCCCAGTACTAGGATTAAAGGTGTGAGCCACCACTGCCTGGCTCTGTTTTCTCTCCCAGACTGAGTCAATATCATGTAGTCCAGGGTGGCTTTGAACTCACAGAGATCCAGACAGATCTCTGCCTCCCAAGTGCTAGAATTAAAGATGTGCGCCACCACTGCCTGGCCTCTATGTTTAGTCTAGTGGCTTGTTCTGTTCTCTGATCATCAGGCAAATTTTATTAGGGTACACAATATATCACCACATTTCCCCTTTTATTAGAAGATAATAAAAGGTTATAAATAATCTAAGAAAAACTATATACAATAAAAACAATAAGTATATACAATACATGCAATCAAGAATTACATTAACAATGTCCAGTCCATTAACATTTGAAAAATTCAGAGAAAATACTCCATTATTTATCCTATTTTGATGAGTCCAAAATGTACCTAATTCACATTCTATCCTAACTTGTACTACCAACACTAAACTGTCTTTTGATATCTTTCAAACTTATACACTTTATACCTCTTTAGTGAGTTTCTTTTCTGAATTTGTTAACAAGGAAAACTATAACTATCTAATCTTCAACTCCCTCAGAGAACCAAGAAGGAAATAATATTTACTGAGAAAGCAGGAAGTGCAAACAAGTGACTTCCAAAATATGTGAGAAATGACAAAGACAGCTGGCTGCCTGGACAGTCACCTGAGGTTCCTCTGCAACGTTGGGGCATCCATCTTCGGCCTACAGGCCTAGCATATCTGACAGATTCATCTGTGAAGCAGGATTTTCTAAAGGACCTTCCTACCTTGCCTTGGCAAGGTTCAGCAGTCCTTTCTTTTGTGTCCTGCTAATCTATTTGGACAGCATACTGTCAGCAGTTGAGGCAAGGGCACTTTCTTGCCTAGTGGTTAACTTTTGCCACAAAGAAAGTAAACTCTATATGGAGTTTCTTTGATGCCTATCATCTTCTCTGAAATAGAATGGTGCTGCCAGGAACAGACATATCTCATAGTCATAAAAAACAATCTTTGTTGTTAAAACATCTTGGATGCCATATTCTGTAGATCTCTGAAGTGTTTGAAGATGACTTGTCTATCTAAAATATATCTGTTTGACCTTGAAAACATAACTGACTACAAGTTTGATTGTAATGACTAACTACTAACTTGCATTTCTTTATATCCTAATTAGTTGGTAATAATAACTTTCAAGGACTAGCAACTTACATTACATTGTTAAATGAGGCTAGCCTGGAACTCACAGAGATCCGCCTGCCTCTGCCTCCCAAATGCTGGGATTAAAGTTGTGCGCCACTGCCACCACCACCGCCGCCGCCACCGCCGCCTGGCGCTAATCCTGTTTTTAATACCGAGGAGTTGCTGTACTAGTCTCATAATAGCCGCCTTGCTTCCCACTCCTGTCAGCATCCACAAGCATCCTCATTTCTCCAGCTCTCTCTCAATATTTCTTTTATAGTTTTGGGATTTTTAATTCACTCTAGTGAATGTGAAGTAGATGACTGACTAAATTTTTTTACATTTTAATTTCTTTACTGTAGAATGGCACACATGTGGAAGTCAGGGGATAACTTGTGGAAGTCAGTTCTCTCCTTCTACCACGTGGGTCCCACATGTCAAACTCAGATCTTCAGGCTTGGTGGCATGTGCCTTTACCGGACCATTTCAATAGCCCACTGATTACATTTCTATTATCATCTTTTCCGTCTGTATACAGTAGATAAATAATCAGAATATATATGCATATAAATGTGTAATTGAGTATATCAATGAGTGAGAAATAATGGTGGGGGAATATAGACTACTCTTAAGTGGTTTTAAATTTATTTATGAAGTAACAGAAAAAGGTAGTTGGAGAATGACACATAGTTAAAAGAGGAAGAGCCAAAGACATATTAAGTATCTTATAATAAAACCATGCCTATAATCCCAGCACTTGGAAGGTAGAGATAGTAGAAGCAGGAATTCAAGGCTAGCCTCAACTGTATAGTGACTTAGAAGTCAGCCTAGGCTAAACAGAGGCTAAATAAAGACTGTTTCTTAAAAAAAAAAAAAAAAAAAAAAAAAAATCTTGTATCAAAAGACTCAGTAGAGAGCCAAGGTCCACATCAGAACTAGGAAGGATCTTCAGCCTCCTCAAAATGTGTACATGACTTCTGAAAATATTTTGTTAGATTCCCAAAGGGACCTTGGGTCCCCTAAAGAAAAATTATCCATAAAGTAATTGTCCAGGTCCTTCATGTGGGGAGTGATCCAGCCTCTGCCTGCTTCCTTCTGTTTCCCTGGCCTCCTTCTCCCACTCCCTTCACCTTTGCTGAACTGCTGACAGACACCTGCATCATCTCCAGCCTCTCTGGAGTCTCTGGACAGGCTCCCTTCAGCTATAGTGCCTTTTACCCCTCACAGCCTTCCAGAGCAGCACCGTTTGAAGTCAGGGCACAACTTCATTGCCTTCTGGTTTGAGGCAGGGTCCCTTGTGCACCACTGAGCACACCAGGCAAACTAGTTCATCAAGCTTGTGGGCAATCTCCAGGCGCCCCTTCCCTTCTCTCCATAGGTGTGTTTTTACATGGGCTTAGGGATCCAGACTCTGGTCCTCTCACTCATTTATCCCCTGGGCTGTCTTTCCATGTCCTGGTGTTTTTATCTTAATATGTGCACTATATCTTATGATGATCATCTATTTTCTATGTAATTTCTGCTAGATTAAGTTTCTTGAAAAGGGTGCTGGATTGCTAGTTCAGCAGTTAAGAGCACTTCCTGCTCTTGCAGAGGACCTGGGTTCAGTTCCTAGTGTCTACACAACTTACAACTACCTGTAATCCAGTTCCAGGGGATCCAACGCCCTCTTCTGGGCTTTGCAGGCTTTTGTATGCACATGGTACACATCAACTCAAGCAGGCTTACACACATACTTATAACTTAAAATTCAATGATCGAAGAAAGTTTCTTGAAAGGAATCACTTCACTTGCCTCTGTAATTTAATTGCTTAAAGACATTAGTAATTTAAAAGAATGAATAAATTGTGAATAGTTAAAATTTTTTGAGGCTGGAGAGAGTCCTGCAGTGAAGGTGCTTTCTGACCCCACGTTGTCAGGTCACCAGCAACTGCCTATAACTCCAGCTTCAGGGGACCTGGCACCATCTTCTGACCACCACACAAGGTATACTTGTGTACCCACACAAGGACATGTCTATACACATAATTTTATAAAGTAAGAAGGAAGTTATGGAGTTAGTACTCAGTGGCTGCCTTTTGGCTCCGGGACGTGCCTCCTCTGAGAATGTAACCTCTTCTCAGTGCTGTCCTGCTCCAAGTCTCTATCATTTGCTTTGCTTCTGTCCTGCTGCTCCAATGATCTCGGGGAGGGGGGGGGGAACATTAGCTGTCAGACATCTCTGTGTGATTCCCAGAGTTACGCAGGAAGTGATGGTAGAGGGAGAGCCAATACAGTGTTTCAGGAAGTTTTATTGTTTTAGCCTAACTATGAATTTTTACCTTTTTGAACCAAGTTTTTAAAATTTGGTTTTTCCAGTATTTACTGTTCAGGGAATAAGATGGTAACCATTTCATCTTGGAAGAGGGTAAAGCAGAGTCAAATAATTGAGCACAATTTGCTATGGGCCAAATACATCTGTAACAGCGGATATCACTGTTGACCTATTTTTGGAAGATCACATTGAGAAAGCTAAAGTACTAGTTCAGAGTTTATGTAGATTTAGGTCTGAGTTCTCTGCACACTGTGGTGCTTATTTTAAGCGTGTGTTTCTAGAAATGGCCTTCTGTTGCCTCTTGGGAGCGGCAATTGGTTGTTTGGGGGCAGTTTCCCTGCTCGAGAATGCTGTGTGTTAGTGTGAAACTGTCTTTACCATTTGATATTCCCCAGGGTGTTACCCTAACAGACCTTCAAGAAGCAGAAAAGACTTTCAGCAGGTCGAGGGCAGAGAGGCAAGCCCAGGAGCAGCCTGGTGAGAAGCTTGAAGACCCTGGGGGGCTTGAAGGGAGTGCCAAGAAGCAGGAGCCATCGGCTGCACCGACAAAGGACACTGGAGAGGGCCAGCAACCTTGGGGCCGGGGTCTGGAGGAAGAGGTGAGCTCTTTTTGCTCGCATGCTCTACACCACAAGTAACAGAATTGGTGGCCCTTCATCAGTGGTGGTTTAAGTACTGGTCTGCCTTGCTTCAGTGAACCGTTCCTAAGACATTCTGTGTGTATAGCTATCTTCAGTGTAGACCTATGTGGCTGAAAAAAATCCAAAAGATTTCGGTTCTTTTTCTTTTTCTTTTTTTTTTTCTTTTTCTTTTTCTTTTCTTTTTTTTTTTTTTTTTGGTTTTTTTGAGACAGAGTTTTTCTGTGTAGCTTTGGTGCCTTCCTGGAATTCACTTTGTAGACCAGGCTGGCCTTGAACTCACAGAAATCCGCCTGGCTCTGCCTCTGAGTGATGGGATTAAAGGTGTGCACCACCACCTTCAGGATTTCAGTTCTTTAAGTGATCACTTTTCTCCTCTGAGAGTTAACGAATGCTTTTGAGGGAATGTCTTACTGTTCTATAAAGAGAGAATATAGTATAAGGTGCAAATAAGGCCTGTTTTGATGGCAGATACTGTTTTAAGCATTTCATATATATTAACTGATTTATACTCAGGATACTCCTCTAACATGGATTTTATTATTCCTATTTTATAGATGAGGAAGTTGAGTCTCACAGGCTGAGTAATTTACCTTACACTGTACACATGGAGGAGTAGGCCAGTGAGGATTTGAACACAGGCAATCTGACTTTCCAGCTTGTTCAACACTGGTGTGTTGTTTTCCACACCCCTTCGAAGCAGTCCTAGGAGTCACTGTCTGTGTGGGCATGTGTCTCTGGTTGAAGTGGTATTCACAGAGAGGGCCAAGGGCATACTTAGGGCAAGCATACTCCCAATTTCAGTTGTATCTGTTGTCCCTATAATTATCATTACCATTCCTTCTCTCAAAAGTGTCCCAATGTAGCCTGATAAGTATTATGGATATTTATCATCGTGCATTTTGGTATTATTGTGCATTTTGTTTGTTTTAGTAAGTTATTATTTACTAGCTAGATGGTGGTGCACACCTTTAATTCCAGCACTCAGGAGGCAGAGGCAGGTGGATCTCTGTGAGTTCGAGGCCAGCCTGGTCTATGGAGTGAGTTCCAGGACAGCTAGGACTACACAGAGAAACCCTGTCTCAAAAAACCAAACCAAAAAAAAAAAAAAAAGTTATTACTGAGTACTGGTTTCCAGATAGTGTTCAGGTCCCTAACACATTATCTAAATGCTCAGCATCCTGCCTGAGGATGGTTTACCCCTGTTTTACATATGAGGATGCTGAGGCTCAAAGAAGTTAACTTATTCAAGGTCACACAGCTGCTACCTGCAGAAGTAGGCTTTAAGCCAAGTTCTCTCTAACCCCAAAACTTGCCAACCTCATTGGTTCTGTCTTTATGGCTTATCAATTAAACGTATGTGACCTCTACATTGTGAACTTAATTTATAGTAAGAATTTATATCTTGAAGAATCTGCAGTTAATTAAGTTAAGGCTCATTGTTCTGTGTTTTAACTCTCAGAAAAAAATTGGAAGGGTAAAATAGAAATTTTAAAAAGCCTCAGGGAAGTGGGAAAGTAGTTTGGTGGTACAGCCTTGCCTAGCGTGTGCCAGGCCCGGGGCTTTGATGCCCAGAACATGAAATGGGCTCTCTGTGGGTCGTGGTCGTGTTGGTGGAGTGTTCAGACAGTGCTGGAATGGTCACGTTTGCTCTGTCCTCAGGGCATTGCCACGCTCTTGCTTCTTCACACCTGAGCTTTTTATTTCCTGTGTACCCTGTCACTGAGCACCTCATCTCAAAATCAGCATTGCTTTTCCCATTTTCAAGGTCAAAAGAACTTTTATTAACACTGAGGTATTTAGTGCCCTGTAGCTGAAAGTTTCTCTGATCTGCCCGGCACCCACAATCCTGTGGCCCGCTTATAAAATATACTCAGAAGCGTATGTTAATTATAACTGTATGGCCATTAGCTCAGGCTAATTACTGACTAGCTCTTACATTTAAATTAACCCATTATTCTTATTTATGTTTTTTTTAAATTAATTTTACTATGTTAAAGTTAAAACCTTCCTTTGTAATTAAACAGAAAGGGGAAATGCTGTGGGATAATGCTTTTATACACTGGTTTAATAAAACGCTGATTGACCAGTAGCCAGGCAGGAAATATAGGCAGGATAAGCAGACAAGGAGGATTCTGGGAGAGGAAGGCTGAGTGGAGGAGACGCCAGCCTGCTGCCCAAGGAGCAACATGCCAGCAGACCAGTAAGCCACAGAACATGTGGCAAAACAGATTCATAGAAATGGGTTAATTTAACATATAAGAGCTAGCTAGGAAAAGGCTTGAACCATGACCATGTAGTTATAATTAATAAAAGCCTCTGTGTGTTTACTTGGATCTGAGCGGCTTAGGACTGGGTGGGACACAGAAAAACTTCAGTTACAGTGCTCTTTGGTCATTTTTGGAACAGTTTGTCTTAACTGCTGTGATCATAATGGTATCCTCAGAGGAGGACTCCAGAAACTATTAGTTCCTGACTGCTTACTAACTCTAATTCAGCTGATAGATGCTGATTGAACATCAACTGTTACTAAGTCTCCTTCATACTGAAAAGGTCTATTCTGAAGAAGCCTACTCTCTCTATCCTTTGATTGAACTTGACCACTAATATCTCATCCTGTGGATTATTTCCAGCCTATCTATCATCGCCTAAGGTGTGCAACTGAACCAGACAAACCCACAACACCGGTGTCTCCTTCTGCATCAAGACCCTTACTCTACACTAGTTCTCATCTACTCCGGACAAGTAGAGCTTCAGACCGTGATTCTGAGAATTCAGAGACCACCTCAGACACCACAGCTACAAAGGAAATGGACAAGAATGGTATGTATAGTTTCAGAAGCCATTGCTCAGTGTTCATGGCCCAGGTTTTAAGATCCACATTCTGTGTTATCTTTGGATAGAGAAAGAAGGAGCTGATGTGGATGATCAGTCCTCTAACAGGCTGTCTATCCGAGAGAGGAGGCGACCTAAGGACAGGCGAAGAGGCACAGGCATTAACTTCTGGACAAATGACGTAAGTACATTGGTCTGAACAGGGCACACCCTATCACCTGTGGCTGCCAGCCTCCTTGTTGAGGTCAAAAGAAAGAGCCCGTGTAGTGCCATGACTCTCAGAGAGATGGCAAAGAACTTTTACTAAGAAAAACAGAAGACTCCATGAGTGTGGGACTCATTTGAAATGTTTCTGCTAAGTACCTAGAGCAGTACTGGGCACAAAGTAGACACTGTAACTGATAAAGACTTTTGAAAGCTGGAGTTTTGCAGCTAGCATGTAAGCAAGTGGATAAATTTGGCAAATTTTAGCTGTCCTCTCTAGTAGTCCCTGAAAATCATGTAGTTGGCAATATCTTAATACTACCTTTAAGCTAAGATTGAACTATTTTAGGGTGATAAGAATTTTGAAGGGAGGGGCTGGAGAGATGGCTCAGTGGTTAAGAGCACTCATTCCTTCAGAAGAATTGGGTACAGTTCTCAGCACCCACATGGTGACTAACTGCCATCTGTAACCCCGGTTCCAGGGATCCAACAGGCACACACATGTGCATATACTTGCATACAGGCAAAACATTCATGCATGTAAAGTGAATAAATATGTTCTTCTTTTTTTTTTTTTTTGAAAAGTTTTAAAAAAATTTTTAAAGGACTTAAAATCTGTAAATTGACACAGGTTTAATCGGACTCAGTTTTACCTTTCTGGAGGAAAAGGATCAAATAGAGAACAGGTCACCAGTGCTTACTAAGCACAAACACACACAGTACTTCAATGCACTCCCTTCATAGCTGCTTCTAACCTTCTCATTCAAGCCTGCTACTGGCATTTTTTAAACCAAGTAACCAATATCCTAAACCAGAGGCCCCTGGTTCATAATGACCCATTGAAAATTAGATAAAGCTATTCAGCAAGACAAGAAATGTAAGAGTAGTGGTTACTCATTACAAATTATCTTTTAGCAAAGATGCATTGCCCTGTCTTAGGACTAAATTGATAGTGTTTTGTTTTTGCCAGTGCTGGGACTTGAACTCGAGGCCTTGCACATACTAGACTAACAAACACTTTACCAATAAGCTGCATCCCCAGACCATAGGCTGATGACTTTTTGACAGAGTGAAATGAAGTCTTGCTTTTTGAAAAATACATTTTTACCAACAGTGATGTTCCTAAGTCCCCTGCCTGTGACAGCTGTTCAAACTGGCAGTAGTAGCGTTATTTGACTTTCAGTTTTCATTACCCATGTTTGAAATGCCAAGAAGTGTGATTGATAGGAACTGACCTTGTTGTTTTCAGAGAGGTCTGTGGCTATGATCCTTTTGTTTTTCTCCTCTTTCCATTTCAGGAGGATGAAACAGAGGTCTCTGAAGAGGTCAAAGAAACATGGGTAAGTGACAAACTGGTGACAGTCCCTTTAGGACTCAGCCTTGCTTCTTGCATAGGAGATGAGCAGATCTGTGCACATGTGGGTGGGGGGTGACGATGAGCATTCTTCTGAGCAGTGTGGCAGGTGCTTGTTGGGGCTTCCTTTTCCTGTGCTGTAGCACTGGTTGCGCTCCTGAACAACTTTCCACTGTCTGCTGTGCTAGCCGCCAGTCGTCAACACCATCGCAGGCTCCAGGTTCCCCCGTTACACCAGTCCCTGCTGGTTCTCTTCGAACAGAGGACATAAACGTGGAGAACATAAACTTGGAGGCCTTTAAAAGTTAGTTATGTTTGTCTTTGAAGTGAGGGTGACTTGACCTTTTGAAGCCTGACATCCAGCTCCTCTTTGCACTGAAAGCCCTACGCCCGGCATTCCTCCTCTGAGCTAAACACTGGGGTAGTATTTGCAGGAAAGAGGGAATTTGGTGTTTACCAAATTAATACAAACCTGTGTGCTATACTTTTCAAAGTATATAAAATGATAGCCTTTTAGTACCGTATGGTTTATTATTGTACATTTATTCTCAGAATATACTTAATGTTCAACAACTAGCTCCTTTTTATCAGTGGAGACACAGGTAGCAAACTATCACTGCTCTATCTAAATAGTTAAAATCCCAGGCAGTAACTGGATGGTGGTCTTAGGAGTCTGGTAGGAGGATCACAAGTTTTTTGATTTTGAGGTTTGTGTGTGTGTGTGTGTGTGTGTGTGTGTGTGTGTGTGTGTGTGTGTGTGTTCCTGCTCATGTGTTGAGAGATCGAGGTGGGTACACTTGCATATGTGTGCACATGGTATAGAGACCAGAGGTCAACATCAGGTGATTTCTTCAACTATTCTCACCTTGATATTTGAGAAGGATCTCTCACTGAACCTGAAGCTCGAACTGGGCTAGCCTGACTGGTGAGCCGAGTCTGTGGATCCTCCTGCCTTCCACCTCCCAAGTGCAGACATTACAGGCATGCAGCACTGTCTGGCCTTTTTATAGAGGTGCTAAGAATCTGCATTCAGGTCCACTTTACCATCTAAGCCATCTCCAGCTCCTATATGACAAACTTAAGGCCAGACTGGGCTATGCAGTGAGACCTTGTCTTAAATGTGGAGTGGTAATTAATGATTGATGTTGAGGCTGTATAACAAAGATGAATTGTGTTGTTTAGAAATAACACATAAAAATCTCTTGGAGCAGGATTGTGTGTGTGTGTGTGTGTGTGTGTGTGTGTGTGTGTGTGTGTGTGTGTGTGATTGTGTATGTATGCTAGCAACTTTCTAGTTCCTTTAAGGCAGTGGTTCTCAACTTGCCTAATGCTGTGACCCTTTAATACAGTAGTGCTGACCACCAACCACAAAATTATTTTCGTTGCTACTTCATAACTGCAATTTTGCTACTGTTATGAATTGTAAATATCTGTGTTTTTCAGTGGTCTTAGGTGACCCCTGTGAAAGGATCATTCAACCCCCAAAAGGATCATGACCCACAGGTTCAGAACCGCTGCTTTAAGGGGTTTGAAAAGGATTTTGGAGACAGAAAGTTCCTTTGGGGAACTATGCTTAAACAGAGACTCTGAATAACAGATTACAAAGTGCTGGAAAGGACCATAGTTCCTATAGGGTTAGTACAGACCATTTAGATTCCAAGGATTGCAAGGAAAGTTTTGTTGCCATAGAATGTCAGTAAAAATCTCTCTGTACTAAACTAATTCCACTAGAAAATCCTAGCCTAGGGTACGAAGTAAGAAGAATTAAGATAGGCTTGATACAGTGCTTCTTAGGGAATTTCATTTTAAGACTGTTGGATTAAAACCATGGAAAATACTTTCTGGTTTTGTGTAGAAAATCATGGATTGTTAAGGTTTGACACAGAGGTCACTTGTCAGACTAAAGAATATTCCATTTATCCAATTATTTGTGGCATCTACTAGTGTTTTCCATATGTCAGGCATCCATGTTAATCTAAGCAAACAATAAGCAGCCTAATCCCTCTAGATGGGTAGCTTTGCATGTATGTAGGTGAGCTAGGGTTGATCCAGTCACTTGCAGGAGGTGCCATTCCCCAACACTCCTCAGCGTTCTGCAAAGGAAAGGCTGCTGATGAATCAGCCTTCATGAGGCCGGCCGCCTTTTTAAAGTAGTCTTATGTTTGCTTGTTCCTTTACTGGTTGGTTGTTTTCCTTCCTGGCGCGCTCTCTGCTGGTGCTCGTAGGCATCACCCCTATGCGCCCACAGGAAAACAAATCTGATGATGACCCAGCATCAATTGCTGCAATCCTACCTGAAGACAGTCAGCAGTGCCTAATGACTCTTAGGACCGTTCTCTCTCTTTCCTGAACCATACTGTCCGTCCGTCCGTCTGTCCGTCCATTCAGCAGTCAAGTTGACTCGGCTCTGTAGGAACCAAAGTGCCAGTCAAAAGAGGGACAGTCTGTTGAAGTGGCACTGGAGCCAGTCAGTGTGGATACCGTGAGAAGCCAGGGCAGTTCTTCCCTCTCTTGTTATTGGTTCATTGAAATGATATCTGCTGTTGAGGTTGTACCAGCTGCTCTCTCTTCCTTGAGTCGTGATATCTCTTGTTTTTAAAGTTGACTTCCCCAAGACTCTGACATCTACTTTTCAACTGAAATATAATTTATAATTAGTAAAATACATAAATTTAAAATGTCCCATTTGGGGAATCTTGACACGTATCTGCCGGTGTAACTACCACCCAGCAAGATATGGAACTTTTCCATCCCTCATAAAGTTCTCTTTTGACCCAAAAGGCAATCGCTTTCCTGATTTGTCACCATAATTCTGTATGGACTCATCCAGCGATATTTAACTTTAAGAAGCAAATTTCAGTGGTTATTATCTCTACCATATGCCTCCACTTGGGATTCGACTAAAATGATTCCCAGTATGAGTCTTTCCTTTCTTTTTAAGTGCTTTAAAAGATTCCTTAGTGTCTCACCCAATAACAACTGTATGGCTCAGAAGGCCTTCTGTGTAACCTAAGCTCTGCTGACATCACTAAAATCCATTTCCTCTTTGGATACTTATGAAAATGTAACTAAGATGGATTTACAGATGAGGTTCATGGCCAAGGATAGCACTGATGTTTTCTCGTGTACAGAATAGATGATGGAGAGATGAGTCACATGTTGTTGTTCTTGGGACCCTAGGGAACACAATGAAAAGTCTGGGGACCTTACTTAAGCTCAGCAGAGTAAATGGTTATTGTCAAAACCCACTCCACTGATAAATCCACCAGCTAGTGAAACTAACAAAGATTATGTAATTTGAAATATTAGTACCTCCTTAACAGATATGTTTAAAGCAAATCTGTTTCATTATCTACAGTAGGTATTTAACAGGTAATCTCTGGGAATCGTTAGGTATCTTTTGTATTATTACTAAGTGAAAAAAACGAATTTAAATGTTAATATAAATGTCTTTATATTCAGGAGAGTGCTCAGTGAATAGTAGTCCTACTTCATTCATGGGGAATATTTTCCAAATTGGGGTGGGGGGGGGGCTGCCTAAAATTGCAGGTAGAACTGCGCTTTACCTGTACTATGCTTCCTCTCATGGCCCTAGGATGAATTTCAACCCACACGTCAGTCACAGTAAACAATAATATAATAGAATGTCTATAACTGTATACTGACTGGAATGACCGGCACCACTACTCTTATATTTTCAGGATGTTACTTAGTAAAATCAGGGTGACTTGAACACAAGCACTGCAATCTCGATGTCTTAGCGGTTGATCTGATTACTTAGAAGGCTCCTAAACGACTAATGCGGGATATGGCAGGTTCTGGACAAGGAGATGATTCATGTTTCAGGCAGGACAGAGCAGGATGGTGTGAGATCTTATCACACTACTCAAAATAACACACATTTTTTAACGTATGAACTGGCTATTCTGGAATTTCCATTTAATCTTTTCAAGCAGTCTGACTGAGTAGCTAAACCCGTGGAAGGCAAAACGTCAGGAAAGGTTTGGGTGGCCGCTGTGGCAACGCCAGTCTAGAGTGTCTGCTGTGGACCGAGCAACCACAGGCGCACTTTGAACCCTTGCGTCTGTTCCAGCCTACGTCTTTGGCCTGTCTTTTGCATGACATGAAGTTGGCTTGTTTTTTCCCATCTTCTGGGTCAGTCAGTTCCCAGCACAATCCTGTTGTGTAACTGACTCCATCACTAGAGGGCGCAAGTAATCAGCAGAGAAGATGTTGGTGAGCAAGCAAAATGATGCCCTAAAAAGAAGCAGAACCGCAGACAAACTGCTTTTGCTTTTAAAGACTTGTTAAAAAAGCCAGTTCAGTATAGTAAAGACATTTGCCTTATAACTCTATGTATCATGAGTTACAAGATGATGTACAGATAACTTGGTTCAAGAACTTAATCCCACAATTAAGAAAACTAAGACCCAAAGAAGCAGATTATTTGGAGACGTGATATCTCTGGCCTGCATCAGAGAACCTTTTTTATGTGTCAGTAGTGACCAGGCCTGAGAGTATGGCTTACATCCTTTGCCATACTCTGTCCATCCATTTGGATTTTTTACCCAGCAGGTTACATGTTTGAGTTGACTTGCTAGTAGCTTCTGACCTTCTTGAGGGAAGGAACATCTTACAGAACTTATAAGCTACTCAGAGAATATCAAGCTCCAGTGGATAAGAGCATCACCGTTCTTCTGCTGTCCTTGGCATAGATGGGTAGCAATTTCTATCAGCAAGTAAGAGTTAAAATCCTTTTGTTAGGAAAGGCCACCCCCACCTGTAATTCACTGAAGCTTTTCTAAGGGAATCAGAAGATACTCAATCCAAACAAATTTATTGAAACTGTACCCTCTAAGTAAGCTTTGGAGCTGTCTTAATCCTGAATGGAACTAATAGATTGAATTAATTAACTACCCCTTAAAATGTATTGTTAATGCTGCTGGCCTGCTAGTGGAGAGATCTGTTGGTAAGGTGCTCTAAAAGAGGAATTTAATGTAGTCATTTTCCAACTAAATAAATGAGAGAGTACAACTTAAATTTGCTGGCAAGGCTTAGTTCAAATGTTAACAGGAAATCGATGCCCAAAAAATGTGTGTAATGTCAACCACTAAATGCACTGAGTATGTTGTGCTGTTTCCATCTTGTAGAACCTTCCTGTTCTTGCACTCTTAAGTAAGTCCTCTTATGGACCATTTGTGGTCAGGCATATTTCTAGAGACTGAGGATACAGCAATAAACAAAAAGTCCTGTGCTTGTAGAATTTACTTTCCAACAAGAGAGACTGGCAATAAATAAATACTTAAAGTAAATAGATGATAAGTGCTATGGAAAACACAGAGCAGAGTAAAGGGAACAGTGGTGTCATGTGGACCGGAACTTCACATTATAAATAGGGCAATCAGATTAGGCTGCCTTGACAGAACGTGATTTGAGCTTAGACTAAAGGGTGTGAGACGGGGAGCTGTACTGGACAGAGGAGGGTAGGGTGAGAGCAGAAGGAACACTCCCGGGGACCCTAGGCAGGTGAGTCCTGCGTGTTTGAGGACAGGCTGAAAAACAAATGTAGCTAGAGCAGAATGGACAGAGCAGCAGACAGAGTGGACTGTGTCGTTATGACAGCCTCAGTGTTGCTTTGCAGATGTGGGGATCTGTTAGAGGTGTTTTTTCCACACCAGAGTGATGCGCTTACTTATATTTTATGGATTCTGCTGCCATATTGGAGAATCTACTCTGTGGGGACACCGATGGAAGCAAGAACGTCGGTTAGGAGGCTGCTCCGTAAGACAGGAAACAGTGAATGAAGGTGGTTTAGGACCACAGTGATGGCAAAAAGGTTCTGAAGCGTTGTATTCAGGATGTATTTTGAAATTGGAACAGCCTGGATTTGCTGTTGGTTTGAATATAGCGTGAAGAAAGAGAAGTGGAAACTGACCCCAAAGCCTTTAGCTGAGTCATCTCTAAGGGTGAGTTTTATAGCGGAGATAGAAAATGCTATAGCAAGGACAGATGGGGTAGAAGAAAGGCAGGCATCTGTTTGGGGTTTAGAAGCACTGGGCATACTAAGTTCAGCTGATGTATTTTTACATGGAAATGTCAAGAGAGCAGTTGAATGTGTATCTAGAGTTCAAGTCAGAGGTCCAGGCTGGATTTATAAACTTGGATGTCAGTAAACACACTGATCATCTCTAAAACCATGGGATGGGATGCAGTTACCAAGAGAATAACTGCAGAGAAAGGACCAAAGACAAAACTGTGGAGCATTCTGAAATTCAAAGCAGGAAGACTGAGAACTGTCCGGGAGACTAGCCTTGGCGCTTGAAGAATATAAGAGAATCCCCCTTTTCCATATTAAAAACAAAAGAACAGCCAGGCAGTGGTTGTGCAAGCCTTTAATCCCAGCACTTGGGAGGCAGAGGCAGGCAGATCTCTGTGAGTTCAAGGCCAGCCTGGTCTACAAAGTGAGATCCAGAACAGACTCCAAAACTACACAGAGAAATCCTGTCTCGAAGAAAAAAAAAAAAAACAGAGCAATAAGTTTAAAAAAAAAGAAAGTGTTTTTTACTTGTATAGTGATAGTACCCATACAGTCTGCTTGTCCTTTTTATCAAAGAGGTGTAAGAGAGCTGAATACCCCAGAGCCTCTCCTGATACCCTTTGAAATAAAAACCACCGCCTCTCTGCATTGAGCCTGTTCTTAAACAATCACAGGGGGCTTTGCTGATTAACCAGGAAAATTGTTGAGTCGACTCACCTCTGGGTCTCCTTTGCTTTGTCTTATTTTTCTCAGCTTTATTCTATTTTTTATTAACTAGCTCTTCCATTTCACTTATGAAGCTTTTAATTTTTTGAGAAACATTTATTACTAGTTGCTACTGAATTCTAAACTGATTTAGTTTGTGGTGGCTCAAATGACCATCACAGAACTGAACAGCCTCAAATTCATTGAGTTAGCCATCTCATTTTGAAGATAACAGGGCCAGTGCAATGGCTCGGTGGACAAAAGCACCTGCCACGAGACTCCGATGACCCAAGTTCAGTGCCAGAATCCACAGTGCAAGAAGAGAGCAGACTCGCCAAAGTTGTCCTCCGGCCCCGTAAGCGCACTGTAGCACAGTGGTCCACACTTAACTGTAGCACAGTGGTCCACACTTGCCTCTGTCACACACACTTAACTGTAGCACAGTGGCCCACACTTCCCTCTGTCACACACACTTAACTGTAGCACAGTGGTCCACACTTCCCTCTGTCACACACACTTAACTGTAGCACAGTGGTCCACACTTCCCTCTGTCACACACACACTTAACTGTAACACAGTGGTCCACACTTTCCTCTATCACACACACACTTAACTGTAGCACAGTGGTCCACACTTTCCTCTGTCACACACACTTAACTGTAGCACAGTGGTCCACACTTTCCTCTGTCACACACACTTAACTGTAGCACAGTGGCCCACACTTTCCTCTGTCACACACACTTAACTGTAGCACAGTGGCCCACACTTTCCTCTGTCACACACACTTAACTGTAGCACAGTGGTCCACACTTTCCTCTGTCACACACACTTAACTGTAGCACAGTGGTCCACACTTTCCTCTGTCACACACACTTAACTGTAGTACAGTGGTCCACACTTTCCTCTGTCACGCACACACTTAACTGTAGCACAGTGGTCCACACTTTCCTCTGTCACACACACTTAACTGTAGCACAGTGGTCCACACTTTCCTCTGTCACACACACTTAACTGTAGCACAGTGGTCCACACTTTCCTCTGTCACACACACTTAACTGTAGCACAGTGGTCCACACTTTCCTCTGTCACACACACTTAACTGTAGTACAGTGGTCCACACTTTCCTCTGTCACACACACTTAACTGTAGCACAGTGGCCCACACTTTCCTCTGTCACACACACTTAACTGTAGCACAGACAGGCCACACTTGCCTCTGTCACACACACTTAACTGTAGCACAGACAGGCCACACACTTTTCTCTGTCACACACTCATGTGCTGCATGGTTAAAAACTGCAGAGGCTCAGAGATGATCGGCAAGGATGGTGGCATTCCGTTCCCTGCCCACACTACCACACTGCTTTTGGTTGTATCTTTATGTTATCTTTCGTGTGCCTCAGACTGCTATGACAGGCAGGATAGCATAAAAGCCAAGTACAGACCCAGGAACAGCGTTCTCTGGGTGTAAATTCTATCTGAACTGTTTTAGATAAGATACTTCCCGTTGCTTCGGATTCCTCATTTATAGACTGGAGATAGTTATAGTACCTGATGTTTGACTTTGGTAATAAAAGTGAAGCTAGTACATGTAAGCTGTTGGAGATTCCTAAGTTCCCGGATCAGAACATGGCTTTTGGATCTTGCCTCTGCCTTTAGAATCGTGTGATTGTAAGGTGATCTACTAATTTTCCCTTCAAGAAAAACTTGTTTGGAGAGTTGAGAGATAGCTCAGGCTCCCCTGTAACTCTAACAAAAGTACTTTTGTTGCTGTTAGTTTAAGTCCTCACCGCAGAGCCCAGGCTGGCCCCTCCACCCTCCTTCCTGAGTACTGGGATTACAGACCTGCCACCACACCTGGCTTTCTGAGACATTTTGAGGGTGTTTTTAGGAAGTGCTGAGGTAGAGAGGGGAAAAAAGAATGTGTCTAAAGAACAGGACTAAATGTTTTAAATTTCACTCAGAATCCCGTGAGCTTGCAAGCCAATCAAATCCCTACATGTTTCTTTGTGGGTCAAGCTGACTTGGATTGTTATATCCAGACTGCTCCTCTGTCTTTGCTTTTCTCCTGTGGGTTTTCCAGCAGTTCTGTCTCTACAAGTCTTTCCTGGTTTTCTCCTCACTCCTCTCTGGATGGATTTGTACTATTTCTCTAACCTTTCGCAACTGCCCTGGCTGTCTGCTAGATCTTTTCTCTCCAGCAGTATTTTTTAATCTTGTTACTTAATCTCATGAAGCACCTTTGTCTGTCCATTCTCTACCACTGGGAAGTGTTTTGGCCTTTCTCCTTTTAGGTAAAATCCTAGGTCTGTTTTGCTTTTTCCTCTCTGTTGGGGCCTGATTGCCTAATATGGTAAGGTATTTCCCAGACAAGACTGCACCGTTGAGCTGGAACAACAGCTTGCCTGAGTTTAAAGACATGGTAGGTAAGCTATCAGATAGACCTAGTTATTTATGTAGTAAAGTAATATTTTTATAGGACGCCATATAGCAACCACAATCTTTTTTTTTTCTTGGTAGGCTTTCCTCTTGCTTTTAACCGAGTTAAAAGGATAATAAAATACAGATTTTCTTCACTCAACTTCTTTATCTTTTGACAGATAAGGGAAAGAATAAATACATAAAAGTACTCAGAATGAGAGAGCTTTGAGATGTCTGAGAAATTTGATAACATGATAGTGTTCATAGGGTTTTTTTGAAATAGGGATAGATTTAATAAGCGCTGACTGTTATGAGCAGTTCTCTGGGAGCCAGCCCCAGGGAGTTGGCAGGCATTCTGTTTGTACAATAGCAAGCCGTCCTGGGGCTGTGCAGTTCGCGACAATGGCAGTTGAGAGCAGAGAGGAGAGACGTTGCCCTCTATCCCGTGTGCACTGGAGAATCTTCCCTGGTGGCCAGCACCAGCCTGACCTGAAGGCTCTTTGCTCTCACTGTACATCTCCACTTGTTGGTAACCGTAGTCCTAAAATACCGCAGATGCTATGGGTTTCTATATATGGACTGTGTCTTGCTCCAGCCCAGGCTGCATAAAGCGTCTCAAGAACAAATTCCTTTTGGCATCTTCCTTTTATGAGCTCCATTAATTTTAGGCCATGCTGTTGCCAAGGGAATCTCAGTAATCAAAACTCACATGTACTCCTTGGGAACCCTGGAAGTTTGGACCCAGTGTCATGTTAGTTACATCAGTGAATTCACTTTAATCAGAAATCTTTTTAAAGATTGAATAAACTGGCCTTCAAGGTAATGTTTGGGCTTCTTTTAAATGTCTTTTCTGAAAATGTGGAAGATTTACCCAACTGTTAGGAAAAGTTAATTAACCTCCTGACCTTCCCTTTTTCTACCTTTCTTCTTTTTGCCTCCAGTTGCCTGCAAGGCATTAGTTCGTGTTAGAACCTGTTACCTTACATGTTTTTGTTGGGGAACATTGAGGAGCTTGAAGCTCAGAGTGGAGTTTTCTTCTGGTTATAGAAAAGGTAATACAATTAGTTAGAGTGTTCTAGAGGCAGCTGTGCAAATGTGATGTTTCAGGGGACAGGGTGATGGGGTAGTGTGTGTGCCTCTGGGGGGAGGCAGAGGGACTGTCCTGTGATGACATAGGAAACGGACGTCCCTAGAAGTCTTGAGGAGTCCGAAAGTGAAGTCATTTTATGTACAAATTCAGTTGGTAGGGGCAATTCTAAACATTCAGGCGTCCCACAGATTAGAGAGAAGCCATACTTAGATGTCCTCACCACTGACGGCAGTGTCACTTGGATCATGGAGGCACTTACAGGAAGTTCTACATCCTCATTGGATGTCTTCCTTCACAGTAATTATCTGATGTAGCCAAACCTCTGGCTACCTCATTATGCCTTATAGTATTATTGATCAAATAATTATATACGTGTACATTATTATACTCTGTGTGTGTGTCATAGTTTTAAAATTTATGTGGTAGAGATGTAGCTCAGAAAAGAGGGGCATGAGGCTGGTTAAATTCCTACCACCAAAATGCTGTGTGTGCAAACTGGTACATATTTCATTATAAATTATTCTACTCTATTTGTGTATTTTAATGATTTTAGCTAAATTTTATGGCTTCATTTCAGAACAGTAAAGGTGAAGGTATTAAAATATTTCTCATTAAAAGGGAATTTCTTCTGCCATAAAGAATAAAAATTGTGGCCATATTATTTAGATGACATTGGTAACATGCTGATGAACTGGGCTGGGGAAATAGCACCTGCCACCAAACCTTATACCAGCTGAATGTGATGCCTTGAACCCACATGGTAGGAGGAGAGACTTGACTATCTTACAAGTTGTCCTCTGACCTCCATACATGAAATTGTTTGTGGGCTTCCAAACATGTATATGCACACAATCAATCAAGTAAGGAAATTGGAAAACACAACTTTGATGAAATTCCTGTTTGTGTTTTCCCAACATGTTTCTATTTTTCCAGTACATAACTAAAACCAACTTAGTGATATTCTTGAAAGAAGCATCATTTTCTACTTGAAAATTCCTGAGACCCCATCATTACCATGATGACAGTTTCAGAAGGTTGCCTTCAAAGCACTTGGGTTCAAGTCTTTTATCAAAGTAGCAGTCATCTGATGGCTTTGATCATAAGAGAGCCTCCAGAAATAATTGTTCCCCTTTGAGCTGGAGTCTAAGGATCACCTTGGTTACAAAAGTATTCATTTCTTCTGTTGATAGCATGGCTAGAGAGCCTTAACCATGGCTTAGGCTTAGCTAATACTAGAGTTCTGGCCCCGTGATTGAGGTTGAAAGCTTAGTGTGGGATTTGAAACCCCTTCTCAGCAAATGGAGTGTTTATAGATTTACCCCAGCAGGAATGTTAAGCTTGTGGCACTAACAGATGTTACTTGTTGAGGTGCTATTTTATTTTAGATAGGACCTAAAAGATTGGGTAGTTAAATGTAAAGATGAATGGTTAGACGTTGTTAGCTTTAATTTTTCTCCTACCTTCTTGTCAATCAAGCATATTTAAGAATTAGATAACAGCCATTTAGTAGCATGAATCTCTTCATAGGCAAACCATAGTTTCATATCCAAACATGATCCTTTATACTGCATAAATATTTATATACAAGTGCCCTAACAGAATGTGGGCTTTTAAAAATGCTGGATTTTTGTATGCTTTAGAATTTTAAAAATGTTTTGTTATAATTCAACTCTTATACCTTATATAATGCCCATGATTTTGGCTACAGAGCCAAAGGGAGGTGCATTTTAAATATACTTCAGCTAAACCAAAGCACTGTGACCCATTACCTATAGTCGGGTCACTTGGAGACTGCTATTGTTTTACACCACCTACTAAAGTACTTAGTGTAGTGAGGAACTCACAGCTCTTACTGTGCTGCTGAAAAATGTTTAAGGTAACAGAAATACTTTAAGAGAAAAGTAACATGTTTGAGTATTATGTCACCAAATAAAAGTTTATGCTCTAAGGTGGCATTTTACCTAGGGATTCTGGGACTTTGGAAAAATAAGTACCAAGTGAGTGAGTCACAGGACTGTCTGCTGTGACGAGATGGTCCATTTCTCGTTTGTTCAAGAGTCAGGTATGACTATGTGCTAGCTATTCTGAAGAGTCAACACTGCCTTTCTGAGGTCTATCAGTCAGTAAACTTCTTATAAAGAGTCTACTGTTATCTACTTTGGGGGACACTGAGCATGTGATAACTGCTCACATCTTCTGTAACAATGGGAAAGTAGCTAGAGGAAACCTCCAAGTCAGTGGGAGTGCCTGTGTCCCAACCAAACTTTATTTATAAAAGCAAGCTGGTAGATTGGGTTTGCCACAGTTTGATGGCCTCTGCCATTAAATGACTGGTACAGATAGTGTTTGCTGATGTCAGTATAACTCCTAGTGTGGGTTTCTGTCATCTGGGCACCTGTCTGAAGAATTCTTTTGATTCTTGACTTTCAGCAGTTTGCAAAGAAAGGGAAGTCATGCATTGGCTGGGATATGTATTTTCTTTACTTGGAAAAACATTAGAGAGACACTTCTGAATAAGAGAATGAAGAGGAAAGGGAGTTGTTTTCATTTTTTGTTAAATATAATTTCTCATGGTCAGAGCTGACACTAAATTGGTACATTTCTTGCCCAGTGTGCATGAATCCCTGGGTTCAATCCCCACACCAAATAAACCTTGTGTAGAGATGCTCACTTATAATCTCAGCACTCGGAAAATGTAGGCAGGAGGATCAGAAGTTCAAGGCCATCTTCAGATACATAATGAGGTGGAGGCTAGCCTGGGCTACATGAGACCCTGTAATAATAGTTATTATAACATAGTTTATTTATTTTGCCTCTGTTCATTGCCTTTTGTGTTTCCTCCTGTGTCTGTCTGCTTTTCTCGTGTAGTCCTATTCATTTTTAACCTCCCAAGGTCAGTCTCTGAGGTTGTTAGGAAAGATTACAGTCTAGGGATGGATATGTAATCACTTGACATTTAAGAGAGTCTGTTTATATAGGCTATAACTGTGACTGACTTTGCCTTTTAGACACAGGAATTCTTGGAAGGGTGCTTTGTAGAAAACTGTTAATTGCTGTCATTCACTTTAATTGCTAGTTATGGTTTGACTCTTTAGTCAGGAGTGGATTGTGGATATACACACACACACACACACACACACACACACACACACACACACACACACACACACATTTGCCTTGTCAACTTTTAGTCTCCTGAAATTATGTAGGAGAAACTTGCGGGTTATAAAGGAGACATCAAACATCTTTGAAGCTTTGACCTTGATTGCTTGAGATGATAGTTAATAGAAGTGAATATTTGGAAAGAGAACCTGGAATCATTGTTGTTCTAACACCATTAAGAATTATGAAGCATGGGCTGGAGAGATGGCTCAGGGGTTAAGAGCACTGACTGCTCCTCCAGAGATCCTGAGTTCAATTCCTAGCATCCACATGGTGGCTCACAACCATCTGTAATGAGATCTGGTACCCTCTTCTGTATACATAATAAATAAATAAATCTTATAAAAAAAAAGAATTATGAAGCAGGAGCAAGCAAAAGGAGCCACTTCCCCCAGGGAAGCCTATCACAGTGACTATGGGGTGCAAGGAGACCACTGGGCACACCACCCTTTAAGGGGTAGGCAGAGGAGAGTTACATGAAAGAGGAAAAGTCAGAGAAGGGAAGAGGCGGGGGGGGGGGGGGGGGGGAGGGGGGGAGTGTTCTATCAAGCAGGAGAGAAGAAACTTCAAGGACTGTGTTGACAGAAACGTAATTTGAGATAACTCAAGTGATCCTGGCCTGGCTTCAGTCTAGGAAGCTCGAACTTTATCAACAGAACTCTACTTCCTTTTTTTGTATATATTACAAAGAAAGACCTTTTATGTCTTAATGCTGTGTCTGATTGACCTCGCTTATGTCAAGTGTACTTCTCAGAGCCAATTTCTGCAGCCAGAGATTAGATGAGATTGAGTGGAAAAGGCAATAAAATGTGGTGGTTAAACTTGAACTTGCATTGAAGATATAGCTCATTGAAGATGGTTAAGTCTATACCTAGCATGTGCCAGGCCCCCAGGACTGAAGGAAAATAAACAAACAGAACCCTGGACAGAACCTTATCTGGCAAGCAGTTAGCATTGGTCACTTTAGTGGTAGTAATGAGGGTGGTAGTGACGAAGCCGGAAAGCGTGGTGAGGAAACAGCGACAGCAAGCCCAGCTGGTACATGAGGATGCTGGATCAAGAGATGGAAGGACAGCTACATAGAGCAGCCCCCCCCCCAGAAACAGGGAAGAGAAAGTAGCAAACAACCCTTAGCTACTAGCAGTCCTGTGGGGTCCAGTCCAGAAGTGTACGATCTAAAGGTGTCCAGTAGACCTGTCGATTGGGAGAAGCTGCTGGTGTGTGAGAGCAGTTGAGTGGAGTCGGATGGGAGAACACCACAGAATGGTGTCCGCCTTTTGTGACTCGTGTGTGGGTAATGGCCTTGATGAGTGTTCTAATGCTAGTCGCCTTGTATTAGTAGACATTGACTTTGTGGGCAGACCTCCAACATAGTTTCCTGTTTAAAACAATCCTGGGGCTGTGGAGCTTGCTCAGTGAATCAAGTGCTTGCATCGGGACTTGAGTTCAAATCCCCAGAACCCACATAAAGTTGGCTGGGGTCGCACACATCAGTAATCCCCAGCACGCCTGTGATGCTGGAAGCCGGATGGCTCCAGCTGACCTAGCATCTGTAGCAGTGAACAACACCAGAGAAGCCCTGTCTCAAACAAGGCGGAAGGCGAGGACTGACGCCCAGAGTTGTCTTCCACTTGGGCACTCTGGCTTGCACACATCTGCTCCTGCACACAAAGTGCCCCCTCCCCCGCGCCCCTTACTGAAGCTTGGAGAGTTGAGGCAGATCTGATGATAGTGCCATTCAGCTCATTGTGGTAACTACTTCCCTGCTGTACTCCAATTTGCTTCCCACTAACAGTCCTCAGCCACATTTCTGCTTTCTTTCCTTGTTGAGAACAGAAGGCAGATCCCCTTCTCCTGTAAGGATATCCTGAAGGAATGAACAGCACGCATGTTTGTACCTCAGAGGGACATTTCCACATTAGGCAGACAGTTGGGAAGGGCTTGTTGTTGGGTTAGTGAGTGAGGTGAAATGGTCAGGGTTAGTCAAGTTCTCAGTGGCGGTAATACTCCTTAGGCCAACCTTCGTTTGTTTATCTCACTCTGCTTTTACCTGTGTGTGTCCAGCTCAGGGACAGTCCTTTCAGGTTCGCAGCCTAATCCAGGATTGGCAAAGTCTAAAGCCACTGTGCTCCTGACTTTTCCTAAGGCCACAACAACATGCCTGGCAGAGACAGCTGAGGATCTGGGCCGGCTCACATGTTAGAAGGCTCAGCGTGAGCTCACTTAGCGCTCTGCTTCCAATCCCACGGCCGTAGGGCTGTGGCAGTGAAGCAGAGAACGGGTACATGCAAGGGGCCAGTTACAGCTCTGACACCCAGGGCACGACTGCATTGCCTCCAACCAGGCCCTGTTTGCTCCTTTGTGCCACCTCCCAGTAACACCATCATATCACAAATTAACCAAGAGATTAATCACTGGTTAGGTCAGAGCCCCGATGATCTAGTGTCAGGAAACACCATTACAGATCAGGTGTGCTGCTCTGATCCTCTCGAGATGTCTTAATATAACCGCCACAGACACTCAAACCACAGTTGTGGAAAGAGAGCAGCATGTAGTTTCTGGGCTATCTAGATGGCTTCTGTGATGGTTATTCTTGGAATTCACCAAAACCCAAGTGGATGGGTGCACCTTCGATGGACTTTTATTAATTAAGTCATTTGAGGTGGGAATAGAGACCTTTAACCCAGATTTTTTTGAGTTGTGACGATCTACCTTGAATCTGGACCATGCCTTCTGATGGAAGCCTATACAAAGGACATGGAAGAAGGAAGCTCTTGCTTTTTGCCTGCTTGCTCTCTGGCAAGTCTGGCATTTCTTCACTGGCATTAGAGCCTACTTCTTATGGATTCTGGCATCTACTGAAGACCAGCTGAGAGATCTAGGCTTGTAGACTGAGCAATTAATGGATTCTTGGACTTTCTGTTGATGGACAGCCATTGGTGGACCAGCTGGACCACAGCCTGTAAGCCACTCTTAAAAATCCCATGTCTATCTAGAGAGAGAGAGGGAAGGAGAGAGGGGGAGAGAGGAGAGATGGAGATCCATGCTGTCAGTTCTGTTCTACCGGAGAACGCTGACTAATGCAGCTTTCTAAAAGAAGAGCATTCGAAGAACGGCTAGGGGAACCTTGCAGCCTTTCCTGCTGACATCATCACTCCAGAACTCTTTCACAAATAAAATCATATAGCACATGAGTGTCATTAAAAAATCAGGCAGTGGAGTTTGGAACTCCCTACTTTCTTTTTTTTTTTTTTTTTTTTTGGTTTTTCGAGACAGGGTTTCCCTGTGTAGCTTTGCGCCTTTCCTGGAACTCACTTGGTAGCCCAGGCTGGCCTCGAACTCACAGAGATCCGCCTGCCTCTACCTCCCGAGTGCTGGGATTAAAGGCGTGCGCCACCACCGCCCGGCTAACAAATTACACTTTTTTTTTTTTTTTTTGGTTTTTTGAGACAGGGTTTCTCTGTGTAGCTTTGCGCCTTTTCCTGGAACTCACTTGGTAGCCCAGGCTGGCCTCGAACTCACAGAGATCCGCCTGGCTCTGCCTCCCGAGTGCTGGGATTAAAGGCGTGCGCCACCACCGCCCGGCTTGGAACTCCCTACTTTCTAGGAGTAAAAGTGTGTGCTATCATCTAGCTTGCTCTGTGAATGAGCCTCTTCTCACTAGGTTGTTAGATGGTTCCTTAAAGAACTTTGTTTTTTCAATATTTTGTTTCTGAAAATACTGTGTGCAGAGGGTTTTTTCCCTCTGCAACCTACAGCTGAGCTTCAAGGACCAAATTTGATTGATATTGTAGTATACATTAGAAAATCATTTCTCGGGGCTGGGTGTGGTAGCACACTCGTTTAATTCCAGCATTCAGGTAGCAGAGGCAGGCTGATTTCTGTGAGTTCAAGGCCAACCTGGTCTACATATAGAATTCCAGGACTCTGAGACTGTAGAGTGACTCTATCTCAGAAAAATAAATAAAGAAAAAGAAAAAAGGATTTTAGAATTGCAAATGAGCATAAGAAAAAGTTTGCCACCTCACTAAAAAAGCATAAATTAAAATTATGAGGAATATTTTTTAAAACTAATTGCAACAGAGAAATACTGAAGGATGTAGCTGTGAATATAGTAAATTTGGCCTTTTCAACTTCTACTTTTGGGAATGCAAGTTAATTTCTTTGAGGAAGTAAACTGTCAAAAGCCTGAAACTTATCCAGAATTTATATTAATGGAAATGTATTTTTAGGAAATAGTCACACAGGTATAATAACTACAGATAATTCCTTATGCATAGGACATTCCATCACAAGGTGTATTATATATACTTATTTTGAAATGCTTGGTCAGCCCATAAAAAGTTTGAGTACTTATGTGTAGAAGATTGTTAGGCATTGTTGAATAAACAAACTTGGTCTGTTTAGCTATTTATGATAGTAGAAAAACTGGAAATAACCTAAATGCCCCGCATTCTGGCAGTAGTTTAGACAAGTGATTTATCCATGCAGCGAAATACCATGACTCATTGCTTGTTTTACCACTAGCCATTTAGGGCTCTTTCCTTGGACTAGAGCTCCATATAAAATAGCCATCAAAACTGAGTTATAGGTTGTGGTACACATCTTTAATCCCAGCTATCAGGAGGCAAAAGCAAGTGAGCTCGAGGCCAGCCTGGTCTACATAGCAAGTTCCAGGCTGGCCAGAGTTACCTGGTGAGACTCAGATAACTGTCTGAAAAGCAAAAGCAAGACAAAACAGCAAACACACAAACAACTGAGTTATAAACATAGTATAAACAGGATAAGACTTATGATACAATATTACTGAATGAACTAGATCCAAAGTCATAAATACTCCGGTCCTGAAAACTTAGTTAAGATTCCCATGAAAATGAAGAGTGCTTCAGTGGCCTCTTTATGACGTGAATGAGAATTGCTTGGTTTTTGCTTTTATGTGTGTGTTCATGTGTGAGGGTGCACAGGTATGTGCGTGTGTGTGCATGCACATGTGTGCAGTACTTCAAAGGACACCCTTAGATGCCATTCCTTAGGTGTTTTCTACATTTTGTTTGAGACAGAATCTCTCATTGGCCTGGAGCTTCACCAGGGAGCTAGACCAGCTGGCCAGTGAACACTTGGGATCTGCCTGTCTCCTGCCTCCTGTCTTACCAGCTCTGAAATACTTGCCTTTTTGTGTGGGTTCTGGGGATCCAGATTCAGATCTTCAGGCTTTGCAAGGCAAACACTTGTGACTGAGCTACCTCCTGAGCCCCTAAATGAGAAATTGGTTGAATATTTTTATCTCTTTCTTCTAACTGGTTGCTTTTTCTGCTGGGGTGAAAATATTGAACAGTGAACTCCCTCCCTTTGTACCATCTATGTCCACACATGTACCATGAAAGATGCAACTTGCTGTCTCATGTACAGTGGTGTGGATGGTAAATGTCTTTCGGTGTCTTGTTTGGGGCTTTTTTTTTTTTTTTTTTTTTTTGAGGGGGACATTTATGTATCTTCAAAGGGCTGTGAAGATTGCATGAGGTGTGGTACATACTACATCTTAGGTTGAGCCACAGCCACACTTGTAGTCTGTTCTGCAAGCTGCATGCTTCATGCACTGTTTTTTAGTTCCTGACCCACTCTTCTCTCTGTGGAGAGCCCCGCCCTTGCCCTGCTGTTCGGCGCTGCCTTTTCTGCACCTCTCCTCACATAGCCGGGTGTGCAGGGTCAGGTTGTCCGTCCTGAGGCTTTGCTGCGCCTCTCCTCACATAACGGCACATGCAGGGTCGGGTCGTCTGTCCTGAGGCTTTGCTGCGCCTCTCACTTGGTCTCTGTCTGTACTCTGATCAAGTCAGCTTGGGGTTATTTATTATATTTCTGTTGTCTCCCCAGCCACCAGTGACAGATACTTGAGAGCACTGGCTACTCTTGACCTGGGTTCAGTTCCTAACAACTGTAGCAGCTATTGGTAACTCCAGTTTCAGGGGATCTCATGTCCTCTTCTGGCTTAGGGGGGTATTGGGAGCATGTGGTGCATGGACATACGTGCAGGAAAAACACCCACACACATAAAAATAAAAGTAAGTAAGTGCTAAAAACAAAACCCTTAGATTATGTGTACACCTATGTAGAACTTCACCCAGCTGACCACATTGTTCCTTTACAAAGCGGTGAGCAAACAAAGCCAGTGTGTGGGGATTCTGACTTCCACCTGACTTCAAGATTGATTTCAGGATGTTTGGGGCTTTCTCTCTACCTGGAAAATGATTTATTCAGCAGACTGAAGAATGGAGGAGTCAGCCAATTTATGAAGTCCCAAACTGTCAAGGTTACAGAAAAGTCGGTTCACAAGGCACTTTAAAAGCTCTAACTTTTAAAGGCTTCTAGTCCAACTCCCTGTTTTGCAGATGAAAACCTGGGGCCCTACAAGGGGGTGTGTTCAACCTAACTTGTGTGATGCCTCCGTGGTAGAAAATAAATGAGTGCTGTGAGCTCCCAGTGCAGCGTTCTTTCCAGTGTGCTGATGGCTGGCTTCCAGGCGCGGGACTGCAGCTTGGTGCTTAGGACAAAGCCCTTGCTGACTGCACTGGTTCTTCTTGGCGAGGCAAAGCACCGTCTGCTCTGGTTCAGTCTGCTTCCATTTATGGGGGCAGTGGCAGGGCGTACACAGGAGGTTTGCACTGTAGTCCTCTGCTGCCCCAAGTTTCTTACCGTTTTAAAAATCAGCTGCTGCTGCTTTGGATTTTTTAAAATAAATGTGTGAGCTATTTCAATGCAAATTTTATCAAACCTCCAAGAAACAATACTACTTATAGAAACTATTTTGGAGACTCAAAAGAAGAAAACTAGATGGGGCATAGTGGCGCACGCCTTTAACCCCAGCACTTGGGAGGCAGAGGCAGGCGCATCTCTGTGAGTTCGAGGTCAGCCTGGTCTACAAAGTGAGTTCCAGGACAGCCAAGATTGTTACACAAAAAACCCTGTCTTGAAAAGCCACCCCCACCCCCACCCCCACCCCCCATCCCAAAAAAGAGTCCATACCAGTTTGTCTTGATTTCTACTTATTTAGAAACAGGGATAGGAGGCAAGAAACAAAAACTGAGTACTTTTCTGACATTTAACGTTCCTAGGTGATATGTTTCATGGGATGGAACATAGGATTTTGTGGTCACCTTTCTGTGTGCTTAATAGCAGACCTCCATTGCTCTTGGATTCCATTTGCAGTGGTGGATTTTGAGTACTTGTTATGACCATATGCATAGTCTGTGGTGAGGCAAAATTATTTGCTCTTTGGTTTATTTGTTAGAATATGGTGCTAAGTAAACATACAGAGATTGACTCATGATCTTAACTCCGGTAATACATTGTTACCATCACCCTAGTCAACCATGTCAGATAATAACATGGCATGCTGCACCATGCAAGCTGCTTAGAACAGAGCCTGGTTCACTCAGAGATTAGCTTTTGTTTGACCTTTGTGCTCAGGAGAGCACTGTGTGTTTGTATGTGTGCCACAGCCATCATGAAGCTCAATTTTAGTATTGCATGCTAAACAGCAGCCTCCAGGACTCTAATTGGTTTGATTCCCACACTGGTCCTGTTTTCCGCAAACATTACCATGCCTCATGAACCTCTCAAGTGGTGTTTCTTAGAGAAATGCATGTGTAGCTCTCACACTCTGCAAGTGTTTGCCTCAGCGTGATTGTGTTTATATAGAATTACATTGGCTTTGCATTGTGGGAATGACAGAGTTGACAGGACCATTAACTTGTGTACTCTGGGAATTGTTTCCCCTTCCCCCATGGCTGGCTAAAGGAGTATTATTTCTGAATTATGATGTGGGGTTGAAATGTAACTCTTAAAGTACGTACAAAGAGTGTTCTTTACTTTCTGTGAACCACAGTACTCTGGAAATATCAGAAATACTTGGAGATATTTTTCTTTCAGCTTTTCTTTCTTGTGATGACTGGGGTGTGTTGGGCTTTGGTTTGATTTTGTTTGGGTGTTGTGCTCCCTGTATCTCAGGAATAGTAGGAGATGTGGAGGTGGTGTTTCAGACTGGCTGGCTGTGTAGCCCAGCTGTATGTCCCAGGCTGGCTCGAGACTCACAGTGTTCCTGCCTTGACCTTCCAAGGGTTAGGATTATGGTATGTATTGTGTGGCTGGCAAATAGATTTATATCATTTATATCATCTCCAGAGGAGCAGCCATGTTTTAAAAGCCAGAACCAAAGCTTACATCCTGTGAGAAAAATCCTGTGATCTTCAGTGGAAATAGGACGGACAAAAAAGGAAATATTAGGGCATTTAATTGACTCTGAAAAGAAGAGTTTGAGACTGAGAGAGGTGGGAGAGTTGGAATGAAGCCTGACGGTAGCTGTGCAGCGGTGTGTTTATCTACTTGGGCCTTCGCTTGGAGGTCTGGGTGATCGTTACTCTAGTTGTCTCTCTTTTCTTTACTTCTGTTCTGATGCTGGGAATTGAACCCAGGGCCTTGAGTGTGCTAGATACACACTCTACGACTTAGCTGTTCTAGAGTATGTGAACACGGAGATTAAAGCATGGCGAACAGACAACTAACAAAACATGTATGTGTCAACAGTGTCCACAAAGCAGAGAGGGGCGTGCCAGTTAACTGCAGCCGGAGGGCTTTGTCAAAACACTGCGTTTTCTAATTGTTGTTCCCACATCATGGAGCTTTGGGCCAAATTTATAAACTTTCAAGTCAGTTATGTAAGATGAAATGAAGCTAATGACAATTTTGGAACTTGAGTTTAAATAGGATTTATAATTTATTTCAGTCCTAGGTTATGATGCTTCTGTGATTATGACTTTAAGTTACAGGTTTCACTTCCAGAAGCTCACTGTCATCAAATACGTGAGCCTAAGTTTTAGAATATTTTAATTGTCAGAATACTTTCCTAGACATAGAGATTATAATACAAAGTACTTGTCGCAGATATCTTTGTCTTAAAGAATAGATTTATTCAGATTATTTGAGTATTTTTTTGCACTGAGGGGCAGCAGTCTAACATAGTGTCTTGTACATGCTAGGCAAGCACTCTACCATTGAACAGCACACCAAATTAAAACTATGCCAAATTGTAATTTAGTATTGTGATGGTTTGATTGAGAATGGCCTCCATAGGCTCCTATATTTGAATGCTTGGTCACCAGGGAGTGGCACTGTTTGAAAAGATTAAAAGGCTTAGGAGGTGTGGCCTTGTTGGAGGAGGTGTGGCCTTGTTGGAGGAGGTGTGGCCTTGTTGGAGGAGGTGTGGCCTTGTTGGAGGAAGTGTGTCACTGCAGGTGGCTCTGAGGTTTCCAAAGCCCATGCCAGCCCCAGTCTCCCTCTCTCCCTCTCTCTGTCCTTGCCTGTGGATTAGGATGTAGCTCTCAGCTACTGCTCCCGCCCCATGTATGCCCCGATGCTCCCACCATGATAATGGACCAAACCTCTGAAACTGTAGCAAGCCCCCAGTTAAATGTTCTCTGTCTTAAGAATTGCCATGGTCATGGTGTGTCTTCATAGCAATAGAGCAGTGACTTTGGTTGCCTTTAGTTTTATCAAAAGATTAAGTTTATCCTAAGCAATTTGAGTATTTTTTTTTTCCTTAGAGTGCCATGAGCATTTTGGCAGGTTAATTTTTTTTTAATTTTATTTATTTTATTTTGCAATACCATTCAGTTCTATATATCAGCCACGGGTTCCCCTATTCTCCCCCTTCCCACCTCCTCCCCTTACCCCCAGCCCACCCCCCATTCCCACCTCCTCCAGGGCAAATCCTCCCCCGAGGACTGCAATCAACCTGGTAGACTCAGTCCAGGCAGGTCCAGTCCCTTCCTCCCAGACTGAGCCAAGTGTCCCTGCATAAGCTCCAGGTTTCAAACAGCCAACTCATGCAATGAGCACAGGACCCGGTCCCACTGCCTGGATGCCTCCCAAACAGATCAAGCCAATCAACTGTCTCACCTATTCAGAGGGCCTGATCCAGCTGGGGGCCCCTCAGCCTTTGGTTCATAGTTCATGTGTTTCCATTCATTTGGCTATTTTTTTTTTCAATAATTGAGTAAAACTGAAATTTATTATAAGCCACAGTCGTCCTAGGGACCTCCATGCTCTCTCTCTATATATATATATCCTCCATTGTTCTATGGGTTGTTGTCTGATTGTTCTCTATTTTATATCTAGAATCCACTTATGAGTGAGTACATACCATGACTGTCTTTCTGGGTTTGGGTTAGGCAGGTTAATTCTTTATTAGGTACTGTCTACAGTACAGAGGACATGCAAATTTCCAAACTGACCTCCTAAATACCAGTGTGTCACCAGAATCTGAGTCTGGCCCCCTAGTCCTTGTGATTACCATCGAAAGGATTTAGACTAAGCAGAATTGAAATTGAGAATGTGTCAGAGTGAAGTAGAACACACCCTGAAGTGTGAGAGTGAGAGTGGATGGTAACCAAAGAGAGCACTACAAAGCAAAACACACTCAAGGAGGCAGCAGACAGTGGCCAGAGGGCCGTGCTGGCCTGCAGTGCGGGCAGGTGCATATGCCCTTTCTAAGCTGTTTTTCCTGCAGAACTCTGTCCTGTTCTCAGTTGAAAGGTCCAGTGCTCCATGGACCCTGGAGCCAGATTTAAATATCTATTCAAGGTCACCCTCGGACAGTTTAAGGCCAGCTTGGGCTATATAAGATCCTTTGTCTAAATAAAATTTTAAAAAGTTATTTCCTAGTAATCTCCAGGCAGTTCATGTCTTCTCCCAGGACCAGAGAAAAGACTTAAGGCTTATTCTTCTGACCATAATTAGTGATTATAAACTACTGTAGTTAAAGTAGCTGTTTGAGGTCAAGGATGAGGTCCAGTCCCCAAATCTTCCAGGCTGATAATAACCTAAATGCCTGTCTGTTTCCCATCATTGTGACAGTGAATGTCCTCACATATATCCACATGTCTCGGTGGTAACCCTCTGTTGAAAACCTCTGCCCTGACTCTGAGCTGTCACTTCCAACTTTACTGTTGTTTTTTATGTGGGGCTTCCGAAGACATAGTGAAAGGGGGAGAAAGGGAAAGTGTTCACATGAAGAAAAAAAAGTAGCTTTTCACAAATGTGTGCCTTTCTAAGCTGTTGCTAAATGTAAATTTAATTACAAAACACGAGACTCGGGACTGGGGATATGGTGTAGTCCATAAAATTCTTGCTGGGCAAGCATGGGGATTGAATTCCTAGCACCCGTGTTAAAAAGAGAAGCAGTCGCTGCAGCCGGGTGCAATGATGTACTCATGTGATCCCAGGGCTGCTGAGTAGACAAACAGAAGGACCCCTGGGGCTGGTTGGTAGCCGGTCTACCTGACATACACACACGCCCCTAACGAACAATCCCAGGGCAAGGTTGCAGTGATTTTTCTTAAAGAACTTTTCTTTATAATTTCTTACCATTAAATAAGTTCCTGAGATTTAAACTTTCACAATAACATTAGGACATGATTTTTTTTTAACTTGATGACAGCAAAATTGGCAATGTTTTGTAGACAAATAAAAGTTATTGTGGGGCTGAGGCAGTGGTTCAGTGGTTAGAGTGCTTACCACGGGAACATTAAGACCATTCCCAGAGCCCGTGTTAATGCTGGGTGGGCATGATGGCCTGCCTGCAGTTCCAGCACTTAGAAGATGGAGACAGAAGATCCCTGGAAAGCTGGCTGGCCAGACTAGTCCCATCGAGCTGATCTGGCTTCAGTTGAGAGATTGACTCAGAGTGAACAAGGTGGAAAGTGACCAAGGAAGACTCCAACAGTAACTTTGAAACCACCACATCCACACCCATTCACACACATGTGAACACGAGTGTGTGCACACACATACATGAGGGAAAAGATTTATAAGCTCCATCTGGGTAATTTTCTAAGTCCTATTTTGCTTTTTCTCTCTGTTACTCTTGTGTACCTTCAGATGACACCATCTCCTCCCCTTACTCCAAACAGCCCACCAGGATGCACACAAGCTTTTCAGTGGGTGTGTTTCTTGGTCTGATTTTTTTTTTAGCTTTTATTGCCTTTTCATAAAGAACACAATCAGAAGGCCTTTATTAAATGGAAAGAATTGCCTGGCTTATCTCTGCTTTTATATTTCCGTGCATGTGTAGTGAAGGCCAACCCTAGAATGATTCATTTCAAAGGAGAAGTAAGGGCAAGAGATTCATTTTGTGATTAAATCCCTCATGTGTTTTTCTCACCCAGGAGCGCCTGTGTAGGAGTCATTATTAGTTGTCTGATATCATCACTCATTTTGCCCATCCCTGCCAAAGGGGAGGATTTTCATGGCACATAAA
Source organism: Peromyscus maniculatus bairdii (assembly GCF_049852395.1). Taxonomy (NCBI): domain Eukaryota; kingdom Metazoa; phylum Chordata; class Mammalia; order Rodentia; family Cricetidae; genus Peromyscus; species Peromyscus maniculatus. The sequence goes on along the minus strand of NC_134862.1, from coordinate 44,427,979 downwards.
CCAAAGCAGAGGATTAAAATGGGAAAACGGAGCTCGAGAGATGGTTCAGTGCTTAAGAGCACTTTGCTGCCCTTCCTGAGGACTCGATTTCTGTTCCCAGCACACATGTGGTGGCTCACAGCTATCTGTAATTCCAACTCTAGGGGATTCAACACCTGGCCTCTGTGGACACCAGGCACATGTGTGGTGTATATACACACATGTAAGCAAAGTACTCAGAACATAAAAATGAATTTTTAAAATGGGAGAAATAGAAAGAAGAAACTGACAGAGAACCTGTTCCCTTCAATATTTTTCATTCTCCCTTATTCCCCAAAGTCTACCTGCAGCCTTTTTAAATACCTAGCAATAAAATACCAGTATACATGCACAGGCCAGTGAATGAGGCTCTTACAGGCACTGAAGCTCTTCTGAGTTGACTCTGTGCCATCAGAAGTACTTTAAAAACCACTTATTTAGGCTTGGGAATGCCACTCAGTGTTTGAGTACTCCGAGTTCAAGCCTTCAACCAAACCACTACAGCAAAAAATAGATGATTGCTCTGTGTGGGATCAGAAACAAGTCTATAATGTATAGACAGGCCTGGAGAAATGGTCCACGTTCACTTCTCAGCCTCTTGAAACTCCAGCTACAGAGAATCTGATGCTCTATTCTGGCCTTTGTGGGAACCAAGTACACACAGCCCACACAGACACAGACACAGAGTTTTAAAAAATTCTAAAAAATATAGAAGACTAGGGGTTGGGTTTTTTTTTTTTTTTTTTTAAGCAGTTAGGAGACTCTTTGTAGTTATGTAAATCTGAAGATCTTTTGGGATCTCTTTGGAGATAGGAATCCTGTTGTAAAAACTTTAGACATCTCTAATGGCACATTGTACAAAGAGTAAATAGTTAATAGTTTTTAGATGAATTAATGGAAAAAAAGTACCTGTTGATAATGAAAATAAAAATCTGCCTATTGACCATTGTATCCATAAACAGGCCTGAAAATGGTTTTTCTATGTCCAGTTCTTGGCTTCAAAGAATGGGTAAACTATTTAAACTATAATTCTTGACTGGTAATATTTGAGTCCTTACCACTTCCCGAAATCTGAGCTAAACGCACGTATTACAGCAACTCAGTTTATTACAAACTAAGCCACTTAAAAGTTGATTTGTAGGAAGCAGCCAAGAAATTCTTGAAAGATGAGGTAATGTCTACCAGACTGTCGGGGGTCCTCTCTGGGCCCTGAAGACCTTTGCCATCTGGAAGCTGTGCTCACCTTTCCTAGGAGACTTTCCCATAGTTTTGCTGTAGCAGAGTAAATACACAATGGTAAAGAATTCTTTTGTCACTGTACCAAAAACAGAATAGTAGGTGTACTTCCAGACCAATGGTTCTCAAACTTCCTAGTACTACGACCCTTTAATACAGTTCCTCACGTCATGGTGACCCCCAACCATAAAGTTATTTCGCTGCTTCCTCATAATTGTAATTTTGCTATTGTTATGAATCATAAGGTAAATATCTGATATGAAGGCTATCTAATATGCGACCACCAACAGGGAGTAACCCACAGTTTGAGAACCACTGTTGTAGATGATTAAGTTTCAGGTTGGAAGATATTTCAGAAGAGTCTAGGATTAGACCTAGATTCCGACTACAGTCACCTAACGCTGCCGTAAACTCTGTAGCTCAGGCTCAACCCTGACATCTCGAGAGGTGACAGGACTGTCACAGGAACGATGCAGAAGTTGGTCCTGCTCTCCTTTCTGTTGGTGAGAGTGTGTTGTGTGTGTGTCTGTCTGTGTGTGTGTGTCTGTGTGTCTGTGTGTCTGTGTGTGTGTCTGTGCTTGCTCACACACATGTACACACATGCACTCACACTCCGTGGAATGAATGTGGAGGTTGCTTCTCACCTTCCATCTTGTTTTTAGACAGGATACACTGATTCTGCTGCTGTGTAGCATGATCCAGGCTAGCTGGCCCGTGAGCTCCTGTCAGTTCCCCTGTCTCCACCAGGCCCCATCCTGCAGTAGAGCTGGGATTACAGGTGACACCACCATGTCTGCCTCTTTAGGGTGGAGCTCAGCTCATCAGGGCTTGTGCAGCAAAAGCTTTTAACTGCTGAGCCACCCCCCCCTTTCTTTTCTTTTTTTAATTCTATATTCTCTCAAAAGTCTTCCTTCCCTCTCCCTAATTAAACTTGAAAACTGAAGACAGAGGTAACTACCACTGGCCCCCTCTTCGTGTGGCAATGACACTTGAATTTGAGTTGTCAGCTAGTGGGGTGTCTTCTGTCATGATTTAGAAAAGTGAGTGGCCATTCCCAACATTCCTGCCTTGATATGATGTTAAGTACAAGTTCCTCTGGTGGAAACCTTTAACAGCAAGGCTGGCCGCGGTGGCACACACCTTTAATCCCAGTACTCCAGAGGCAGGCAGATCTCTGAGTGTGAGGCCAGTCAGGGCTACAAAGTCAGACTCTGTCTCCAAAAACTTTTAGTGACATTGAGGGAATCTTCATGTCATGTACCACATAAGTTTTAGCAGGCTACATTTGAATTTCCATGTTTGTGTGGCCAACACTCTGACATTGGCCACCATAATACCCTCATTCTCCTGCCTCGTGGTAGTGTCCACCAGCTCCCACATTTGTGATAGTGACTTTCAGTACTGTTTCCAGGCTTCACTGATTGAGGCTATCCTTGGATTATGCCAGACTAAGCACCGCCCTTGCTCTTCCCGTCAGCAAAAGCTATCAGTGTCTTCACATCATCAGCTTCAAACTTTTTGCTATAACTGAATATGAAATATATTCTACATTATGATCCGATACATACTGTATCCATTCTGTGCAACTAAAACAACAGTTTCAAGAAAGCATAATCCTCCTGTGTAACACATTCATAATTTACTGGTCTGTTTCACTTTTTATCCATCTGGATATGAGCCACTAACTTGATTTATGACCTATTGAGTCTCAAATTATAGTCAGTGTACCCTCCCAAATGGTGGTCTGTTGCATTGAGAAACCCCGTTCTGTGAAATCCTAGAGTCCTCTGAAAGGAGAAGCTATTTCTCAGAGTTCTCTGGAGGTAAGGCATCCCTTTGTCCTCTTTTCCCACCCTAGTAAGATTAAAGAGCTAGACTTTTCTTTTTGTTTTGAAACAGTTTCAAACCACATAAATACTGAAATAGGACAAAGAACTCTTTGTTCCCTTCACTCAGTGGCCCAATCCAAGTCTGACTCGTTGTCTCAGTAATGGCCCTTCTAGTACAAGGACCCAAGCCTGAGTCGTGAACCCACCAAGTTTTGACTCTCTAGTCAGTCCGTCCTTGACTGAAGTTGACAATAAGAGCCCAGTCATATACCCCTTGACTTGTGTGTGTCCAGAGCTTCACCCTAATTAGATCCAGGCTGTGTGCTTAGCGCCGTGATGCCATGTTGTCACAGGAATGATGCTATATGTTCTTCTCCTGTCAAACTCTCTGTCCTCCTCCCTGTGCTGTTCCCTTTGATCAGAGATGAAGATGGCATATACCAAGAGTTCTCCGTGGCAGAGTTCCTTTTGTTCTTTAGTGATTTATCAGTGTGTTATAAAGGAACACTTTAGGATCTTGTAAAAGTCACTCACTCATCCACTTTAACTACTGGTTTGGGATTCATTCCTTTTCTTTCCTGAATGAATTTTACAATGATAGTTTCTAAAAAAAATGGCAGTTCTCTTTCTAACTTCATCACTCTTTCTACATTTTACCATAACAAAGAACTTTCCTCGTTTGTTTTTATTATTGTTCGTTTCTTTATATTGATGTATGTTCATGGATGCCCATTTTCTTCAACAGCTAGTTCATTGCTTTAATTTTTGATGTTCATATGTCCCTTTTTTAAACAGACTTTTGGTGTCTTCTTGTTACTTAGGGACCTAAGTTCACTTTCTTTTCCTTTCCCAGCTCTGGAATTATCACTTTCCCAGGAGTCTGGTTCCTTTAGTTGAAAGTATCATTTCAGCAGCAGTAATCTAGGTGCTGGTCTCCAAATGCTAGTAGGGTATTGCTCTTCCCAGTCCCTCTTAGTAAGCAGAAGCAAGGAAATACATATGCACACATTTCCATTTCATTATCTATATTGAAAATCGTGAACCATATCACTATTTTCAATTCTGTACAAAAACACAGAAGTCATTTCAGCTTTCTTTTTTCCCCCTTCATATTTCCATCTTTAAAAAAAAATGGAAACCTATTTTCTATGATCTTTAGTACATTTTCTCTTTTGTTCGGTGTCCTTGTCCCCTAACGATGCCAGGCTGTGGCTTCATCACCGTACCCTCCATGTATTCCAGGACTCTACCTTCCAAGAAATCAGATAAGGGACAAGGTAGGCAGAGGGAAAAGAGATTCTCTTAACCCTTTAATAGCAGCCTTCTACCTGGCTTGAAGAAAAGCAAGAGCAGGGGCTAGAGAGATGGCTCAGCAGTAAAGAGTGGGTACTGCTTCTTCAGAGGACTTGAGTTCAAGTCCCGGCACCCCCATCAGGTGGCTCACAACCATTTGTTGTAACTCCAGCTCCAGGGAATCTGATACCTCTGACCTCCGTGTACACATACATTCACGTGATCATATGCAGACATACTCATAATTAAAAATGAAATCGTTCTTTAAAAAATAAAAAAGAAGTCAGGTGGTATATGCTCTTAATCCTAGCACTTGGGAGGCAGAGCCAAGTAGATCTCTGTGGGTTTGAGGTCAGCCTCTCCTACAAAGTGAGTTCCAGTACAGCCAGGGCAACACAGAGAAACCAAAACCAAAATAATAAATAAAAATAAAAAATATAAATGAGCATAAAAAGTGAAAGCTAGTATTTAGATTTTTGCCTCAGATTTTCATTTAGAGTTTTATATGTGTTTTATAAATGCATATGTGTATCGGCCAAACACTTTTTATGATAACTACCTTATATTGAGTATGGTCGTATTGGGTGCAATTTGATTAATTTTTTGTGTATTAACCCTAAAGAATATAACTCCACATTATATTTCACCATTTTGAAAGTGACCCAAATAAAACTCGCTGAGGTTAAAGAACCATGTCAGAGAGTTGAGCAAGGGTTTAGCTTTCATCCCAGGGTGTATGACTGTAAAGCCCACATGCTATCTCTCCACAAGCACAGCATGATGGGTATCTTTTCTTTTGCTTTGATAAAATATCTGGAGAAAAAGCCAAATGGAGAAAAGGGATTTATTTTAGCTTACCATTCCAGATTACATTTCATCATAGCAGAGAAATCGAGGTGATAGGAATTTGAAACATCTAGTCACATCACATCCACAGTCAAGAGCAGAGAGAGAAACGGATCCATGCATGCTTGTTACTGCTCAGCTCGCTTCTCTTTTTAATGTGACTACCCAGGGCCCAGACTCAGGGAATGGTGCTGCTTAGTTTGGGCTGGATCTCCCCACATCAGTTACAATCAAGGCAGTCTCTAATCTTAGACATGCCCACAAGCCAACCTGCTCTGGTAGTCAGGTCCTCATTGGGACTGTCTTCATAGATGATTCAAGACTGTGTCACGTTAACAATTAAAACTAGCCATCCCAGTGGGAGCGTGTTCACGGCTTGGTGTCATCACCAGCAGTTTGCCAAGTGTCACTTTTAAATTATGGCATTCCATTTTCTTGATTTGAATAATAAGAAAAAAACTAAATGAAAGCATGCCTGATTCATTGAGTTTTTCCTTTAAGTTTTGGGAGCATTGAGTCTGAGCAGGATTCACTCTGTAAGGGTTTTCATTTGTTGTTCACATGTTTGGTTTATGTCAACTCAAACATAAACCCTTTATTAGCTTGTCCTTGTAGTTAGGAATTGTTGAACTGACTGCCTGGGACTCTTAATTCATTTATAGTCACCAACCCCTTCTCTTTATCTTACCTAGAAGAAATAAAACAGATGAGCCCATCATTTTCTCTTGCCTCTCTGAAATAAGTTATATTTTAAGCAAATATAAAGCTTAGCTCATGAAGTCTTGTTTCTGGGATTTTGTTCCTAGCCAGGCTCTTTGGTTACTGACTCAATTTGAGAAGAATAGTTTCAGTTAGCAACTGAAGAATTCTTACCTGGGGAGGCAAAGAAGAGAGCAATTCTTAATCAGATACCCCATGCTGATTGTCTTAAGGGACAGTGTGATTATGTCATCATCAATATCCCGGGCCAGGACAATAAAATTTAAAATGGACCAGTATGGAGACAAAGGTAGATTGTTGGACTCTCTGAGTCCAACTTTAGAAATGATACTGCAGAGGTGTAGAACTGAAAACTAGATTCTCTGTATAACCTCAGCCAAGTACATTTCCTTTCTGTTCTTTTCATTGGGATAGGAAAGATGCTTTCATTTTCATGGGAGAATTGATGTTTTTTGAATCAGATGAATACATTTTTTGGCAAAATTGAAGAAAATAAATATATAAAAGTGAACAAAGAGAGAGTTTAGATTCAGCCTTTCTGGAGAAGTTATCTTTGGTCTCGACTTTTAATTTATTCCTGTGAGTGTCTCAGATGCTCTGCATCCCCTTTAAAGCTGTGGTTTTCTTGAAGACCTTGATTGGTAAGTAGGTCTTTCCACATCAGTTTTCATTCACCTGAATCAGGAGGGCTCAGCCCTCAGTAGTGGTGTTCTTGCTCACTTCTGCTGGCTGTGTGTCTTTGGCCAAGTTGTTTAACCTTTTAGAACCTAAGTTTCCTCATCCACCAGATAATAATATAACAATGTACTTTTCAGCATTGTTGAGGAAAGATAACATCTGCTATATGGGAACACTTTAAATTATATAAAAGAATTTGTCAATGTTAGAACTTCCTTAAGTAGACATATGATATAACTGAGAAGAGACAACAGTAGCCATTTAAGAATAAAGGGGTTTATAGTCAGTCCTTCTCCAATTGCTAGAAGTGTGAAGTTACTATATAAACTATAGAGAAACAGATCCAGAAACTGTGGCTGAGTTGTTCTTACTGTTCCTTTAAAAAAATAGTGTAACCATGATGACATAATGTTCATTCAACATATTGACAGGGTTAACTATGTAAGATAGATCCATAATATAAAATTCATAGATTGGGGATCAGTAAAATGGCTCACTGGCTAAAGGTTGTGATTCCAAGCCTGACAACCTGAATTCAATCCCTGGAACCCACATGGTGAAAAAAAAAAAAAAAAAGCTCCGCAAGTTGTGTTGTCTTTTGACTTACATGTATACACACACACACACACACACACACACACACACACACACACACACACACGGCACATGTGCACCCACATCAGACACAGACAAAATAAATATCACAAAAAAATTCACAGATAAGAATTCTCAAAATAATTGGCCTTTTAGATGGAGCTATATAATTCCAGTCTGAAGGAATTGTTTTCAGATTGAAAGTGAATCATGACTTCATTATAAATCCTTCTTAAACTGCAGTCATCAAATTAACCCCCCAAGTAGATGATCACTTTTGCTTATTTAATTTTATAAAATTAGTGTTTGGAATAAAGAAGATATCAAAACAATTGAGGCAGAAGAGCTATTAGTTGGAAGGATTCAAGGGAGAAAAAGTATAAATTTCACGTGGAAAGGGGAGGGTGGGATAGAGTTTCCAAGAGCCTGGAGGGAAATGAGTTGTTACTTTGGGGATAAACCCATTGGCTTAGAAAGCATTTGGCTTAGAAATGTTGGACAGAGTAGTGATGACAACAGAATGCAAGAGATTAAATTTGAGATGTTTCTTCAAGGCCAAATCCAAACTCCTTCAACGCCCAGCGAAGAAATTCCTTTCTTGTTAACTCTTAGTTTCCTCTGCGCTGCTGAGTCCTGTCGTCTTGAAGTTCCGAAACTGTCACCTGTTAACAGTTGGTTCTCTCCACCTTTGTTCCACTTTCAAATCTTCTTCCTTGCTGTTTGGTATCTTAAGAAACTGCCACATTTTCTAAAGCAACTTAGCCAGTAAGATCTCTGGTCTTCAGAGCTTACTGTGCAGTGGGCCAGAGTTTCAAACTGCTGGCCTTTCTCACGGATGCGGGATGCCAGGGCACTGAAACTTCACAGAAAAGTCTTGAAGGTACTTTCTCATTTCTGTCTGGGCTTGTTACTGGAGAGAGATCAGAGTTGAAAATCACTATTCTTGTGTGCAAAAAAAAAGTGTTTAGAGAAATCAGTCTTAGCAACTGCTGTCTGCTCTGGGGTAGTAACTACTGGAGGTTGTGGGCTTGCCCCGAGACACGCCTGCAGCCTCCATTCCTAGAAGCCAGGGGCTTTCTTTTCCTTCTGCAAGTGGCACCCGAGTTCTGGGTTGAAAGGGAATCCTTGCCCTTGGCTACTCTCCAGCATTCCTCGCTGAGCGAATAGGGATTTGGAATGTCAGAAAATAGATGAGGGGAGGGGAAAGATGTGCGTGTGACTCTGAGTGTTTAGAGCAAAGGCAGCTCGTCTGGAAGGACTTAGGGAAGCTTGACTTCCTCAGACTGCTTCCTTCTCGTAAACTTGGTTCCTTCTTTGTGTTTTTAGTTGTTTAACCTGAGTTTAGCCCGGCGATTCAAACCCTTACAGCCCAGTGGAATCAGGCTAAGCGAGGACAGGGTGGCTTCTGGAGGACTTGTGTTTCTTCCTTCTGGATAAAGTGACAGTACTTCTCTCAGACTCATCTGCAGCAAGATCCAGAACCGTCACTCCTCCGGGATTTAATCTGGAGTCGTCGGGAGCCCAGATTCAGGTTTTATTCAAGAGCCAACCTGAGTAAGAAGCGACCTTTGAGAATCAAGAATCCAGTCTAGGCATGAATGGTGGTGTTTGGTACATGCCTTACCCTGCTCACACTTGTGATTAAAGCTGAACTGAAATATTGATGGGACACGACTCTCAGACTCCGTAACTGAGGACTGGTTCAGAGCTCAAGACTATAATTTACAAGGCGGTTTTTATCCTTTATTTAGTTCCATCCAAAGTCATCTTGTATCAACTCAAAAGGAGAGATTCTGTCAGAGTAATCTACAGGGACAGTTCTCAGCTTTGTGTGAAGAATCCAGAGGTTGGGTGTCTGTCTACAACCCCGTGAGCCATGTCCTCTTTATATACACGAAGTAAAGAATTCACACGGAATAGGAAATCTCAGTCTGATTCTCCCCCGGCATCTCCCTCCCCAACTGCCAAGACGCTCCGAGTAAGCCTTTTGTATTTATGTCTGGTCATAGTTATGTCGAAGGTGGGAAATGTGTTTCCATGTAACTTGCAGGTTGAGACTGAGCAAAGGGTCATTTCAGAATATATAGAAGTCAGTTAGGAGGAAACGTGCAAGTAAAGCCCCAGATAGCTCTCCTTAAAGGGGTTATGATTCACAATACTTGATACTGTCTTAAGTAAAGCAGACTTAAATAATTCAGGCTACAGCTTCTGTCTTTTAGCTTTTAATCTGTTGTAAACTGCTTGGCAGTAAGATTCTGGGGAATTTTTTGTTAGATGTGTTTTATTGTTTAGTTTTTGTTTTAGTTTGTTTGTGCTTAGTTAGTTTTTTGTCTGGTTTTGATTTGGGGGTTTTGGGGGAGTGTTTTTGTTTTTGTTTTTGTTTTGAGCAGGGTCTTACTATAGAGTATTGGTTGGCCTAGAGCTTGCTGTGTAGACCAGACTGGCCTCAAACAAATAGAGATCCGCCTGCCTCAGCCTCCCAGGTACTGGGAATAAAGGTGTGTGCCACCCTTAGTAGGTTCTAGGGTTTTATCACAATGTGTTATGGGGCTTGCCTGCCTGCCTTCCTTCCTTCTTTCCTTCCTTCCTTCCTTCCTTCCTTCCTTCCTTCCTTCCTTCCTTCCTTCCTTCCTTCCTTCCTTCCTTCATTTATTTATTTTTGAGAGGGGACAGGGTACTCTGTGTAATTTTGGTGCCTGTCCTGGATCTCACTCTGTAGAACAGGCTGGCCTTGAACTCACAGGCTTTAATTTTTTTTAACTCATTTTTAGTTGCTGTTTTTCCTGTGTTTTGTGGATCAATACTATGTTTCAAGAGAAAAAGCTCCCTAATGGCATGAAACTGTATGCATCAAATTTTCATCATTTCCAAGTTCTGTGTGCATATTCATATGTGTGTGCATGAGACAGTGTATGCCTTTACCTGATTTATATGTCTCTGTGAGTAATAAAAAGTCAGAGTGAATTAAGACTTGCGGATGCCGGCAGCCTTCCACTCAGGTACCACCAGGAAGCTCCTTTGGCAACCAGCTGGGTTAAGGAGCTTGTGATATCATGGGCAGGGCCCTTTAAGACTTCCTCCATTTCCTCTGGTCACTAGCTCTGCTTAGTTTGTTAACATAGGGACATTTGTATCTAACTCAGTGTCCTCCTGGTCAAACGCTGGCAAAGGCAAGACATGCCACCACTGGCAAATGAGCAGTGAGAAGCCCTGATGGGCATATTAGGTAGCAGGCAAGGAGCAGCTCCCTCTAGGGAACTGGACTGCACTGGAACATACACACAGCAGCATAAAAGAGGGCAATCAGGCTTCCTTATTTGGAGAGCTGTGGGATTTTGCAAGAAACTTCAGCAGACTGCGGCTTCTTTTTATTGTTTTATTTTCATTTTCAGTGGCTCCCTCCAAGTGTAAGTTATCATATAGTAAAATTTGGGAGGCAGCATATTGGTCTGCGACTCCAGCCAGAGATACTTAGTTACTAGAGTCCCCCCAAAATCTTATGGTACTATTTTGCTTACAGTCCTTTATGTGAGAGGACCAAGGGAGACTGTACAATGCTGTACGGTGTCACCACTACTGAGCTCCTGGGTTCCTGGAGTATTTCTTCTCCTCGTGGACTGTACTCCCTCACCACAAGGCTCCAGGCCCTTTTTGCAGCAGCCATTGGATATTTTCTTGTGGCCCCTAACTGATGTCCACAAAACTGAGCAGCGTTATTTCAGTTAATGCTTCGTGGGCTGCCTTCCCCCGTCATAGCCCATAGCGCCTTTGGGTGTAAAGACCCCCTTGTCACCATTCATTTCATGGAAACCACAGCCCCCAGGGGTGTCTGGGATACCTGGGACCACTCAGCAAGCTTGTTTAGTAACTGCCCTCCTTTTTTCTTTTTCCTTCCTTAGCATCTGGTGCTCCTTCTTGTCTCCACTCTTTCTAACCTGGTTCTCTTACCTCCCACCCCTGCCTTTTAGACAGAGAGCACAGTGGGAACAAATTTGAGAGTTTAAATTACAGGAAATCAAAACATGAGTAGTGACTACTTCTCAGTTTTAGTGGCCGGAGGCTGTAGATTCCCACCATAGCATCAGTTTACTGTAACTAACTTCCAGTGTCCAGATGGCTTGAGACCATACTGTAGAGAATGTTGATTTTCATATGGCTTTGGTGGGAATGTCTTTAATGACTGAGACAGAGAAAGATGTGCAAAAGTAATTTGGAGGCTGTTGACTCTTGGGACTTAGCTAGGATTCATCTCATGAGATTTCACCAGTCTATTCATTTAACTCTCATGTTTGACTAATTGGGGTACTCTGTAAAAACTGGTTTGGGGTGTACCTGAACAACACATTTATTGTGGTCTTGTGCTCATATGTCTTCTGATGCCTACTTGCAACAGGTTGGTTCCCTGCCGCCCGAAAGCTGAGTGTTAATGGCTTACATCAAAGAGGTGTGGCTTGTCTAGCATCGCTTGGCTAGGAAGTGGCAGAGGTTTCAGCTCAGCTTTCTCTGCCTCCAAAACTTTATCCGAAACACTGATTGCAGAACAGATAGATTTGAAGGTCAAGTTCAAGGACCTGCTAATGGGCCAAAATAATAGTTCAAAACCTAGGTAGCTGTAGGAATCTAAAAGTTATCCATGGTAGGGATACAGGAAACTGAAATTGCAGGGAAGAGGAACACTGTGTCTGTGGACCAAGGGAGGCAACTGACAGGCCATAATTGAATCCCTCGTGACTGGTTCTTAAATTCCAGTCATGCCCTCTGAGGCCAAAGACACCACAGATCCTGAGGCCTCGTAGGCCTCAGATTTCTCTTAAAGAAAATTACTAGGTCTTTACAGTAAAGACATGGTCAATTATTCTATCTTCAAATTCCCTCTCCCCCCGTAGTTTTTAATCAGCTAGAGATTGCATCATTGGAAAGGTGCAGTCCCTGATTGATCCAACATTCTTCAAAGCAGGACTGAATTTTTGAACAAGTGCTTAAAAGTTTGTTATTATTCTAGTGGTGGCAAAGGAGCTAACTATGAAATGCTTCCATGTAAGGAAAATGTCCTCAGAGAGGTCTTAAATAATGGCTGTTTACCTACAGAGTATTTTGGACATTTTGTTCTTCAACAAATGTCAGGAAACCCTATGGATCAATTAAAACTAGCTGACTAGATATTATTTTTAACTTGTGAAAACAAAAGCAGCATGATTTTTAGTGAGTGCCGAACAGAAACTATCTTATCACACACCTTTACTTTCGAACTCTTGGCAGTAGCTGATACTTTTTGAATTACGTAATGCCAGATTTCTGTACTCAGTAAGCCTGCGACCTTCTTAATAATATAAGAGTTTAAATCCAAGGCCAGCAAGATGGCTTAGCAGATTAAGACACTTCCCACTAAGCCTGATGACCTGAGTTTGATTCCCAGGAAATGATGAAGAAGAGGACCAACTCCCACAAGTTGTCCTCTGAGCTCTGTACAAATGCATGTGCACATACACAAACAGTAAATAAATAAATAAATAAATGTACAAAACAAAACAAACAGACCTGCCTGCCTGCCTGTATATTGTGTGGCTTTCGCCCCCATGAAGTATCACTCATATCTGAATAGAAGAAAGTACATGTCTTTAACAGTCAAGATTCATGTTTACTTTTGTTCATTCATACTTTTATTTTTATTCTCTGAACATAAATTATACTGTTAAACATGATTTTAAAAAATACCCCCTTAAAGGCTGGAGAGATAGATGGCTCTGCGATTAAAAGTGCATATTACTCTTATATACATATATATACATATATGCAAATTACTCTTATATACAAATCTACATATGTAGATATGTATATACACACACACACATACATACATATATATGTTGGTTTCCAGCAACCACATGCTGACTCACAACCATCCATAATTCCAATTCCAGGGAGTCCAGTGACCTCTGTGGATACCAGGCATGCACATGATAAACATATATACACGCAGAAAAAAAACATTCTTTCAGATAAATAAAATAAAAAAAAAACCCTGGTGTGAAGGTGGCATATGCCTATAAACCCAGCTCTCAGAATATTGAAACAAAAATTCTAAGATCATGGGGCTGGAGAAATGGCTCAGTGGTTCAGAGCCCTGGCTGCTCTTCCAGGGGACCCAGGTTCAATTCCCAGCACCCACATGGCAGCTCACAATGGTTTGTAACTCCAGTTCCAGGGGATCCAACATCCTCCCTTCACACAAACACACATGTAGGCAAAACACCAATGCACATAAAATAAAACATAAATATAAAAAGAAGAAAATAATTCTAAGATCAGAAATTTGAGACTAGCCTTGGCTACATAGTTTAGTTCAAGGCCAGCCTCAGCTTGTTTTCTCTAAAACAAACAACCACCAGCCTTCATCCATCCGTCCTCTTCGTCCTCCTAAACCCTGCAGCCTACACTGAGAACGGTCGTGGCATTGCAAGTTTCCTGTAGATTAATGAAATAACTTCTTTAATGAGTTCCTTGGCATCTACACTCATTTCTCATAGTTTAGCATCTCTTGTATCTAAAGTATTTAGTCTGGATTGCTTCAGATCTAACATCCCTCTGAGCTATTGATCTATCATCTGATCTGTCACTCTGGAGAAACAGAACCATGTCTCTTTGTAGCAGAAACTCTCTTCTCTTACCTCGAAGCAGCTGGAACTTAAGACGCCCGGTTCATACAACCACCAGAAAGGCTTCTTTTCAGAGCAGTTTTTCAACATTAAAATGCTAAGCCGGGTCTACTTGTGATCTCAGCTGCTCAGGAGGCAGAGGCAGGAAGATCAATAAGTTCAAGGACTGCCTGGACAACTTAGTGAGACCCTGTCTCAAAATAAGGAAAAAAAAAAAAAAGCCAGCACTGAGGAATCCTAGTCATAAAGTCTGGAATGCACAAGGCCCTATGTTAAGTCCCAGTGCTACCAAAATTTAAATAGAAAAAAATTAAAAATTCTGAACACATATATTTAGTACCAAAGTATTATTTGCTGATTAAAATATGCCCCTTTAATATAGTATGACGTAACTGAGAACAGCTCTCAGGAGACTGAGGCAGAAGGATCACAAGATTAAAGTCAGTCTGCCTGACCTATATAACAAGACCTAGTCTAACCTACAGCCATGTAGGCTCATTATTTTGCTAGGTGGATGCTACTCTTCCTCAAAGCAATACAAAGATTTTTTTTTAAGACTTATTATACTTTCATTTACTTCACAATTTAATTTCAATCTAAAAATACTTAGTGTTTCACACAGTCTTTAAAATAGCTACTTATGTTTTATATGGCATCATGCAATCAAAGAAGCTTGTTGGATTGGAGGAGGTTGTAATGACATGCCACTGTCAGATAACCAACACCCAGTGCATAAAAAGCAGGTCAAGATCAGAACCAAGAAAGAGCTGAAAAAGAACAAAGGGCTGATGAAGTCCAACTCCATTTCCCCTCGGCCTTCTGAGTACAATTAACTGTCAGCTCACCCAAACATGAGATAGAGAGAAAAGCCAAGCCAAGCCATGTGAATGGTCTGGGAACGTCTTCAAACTCGAAAAACACAATCCCTGGCTACACAACCATTATGTATCGAAAATAAAACTAGAATTCAGCTGCAAACTCATAACCAATTGACTCTCAACTTCCTAAATTTCTGGATCCTTTGAGAACAGAACTTATTACTGTAACAGAAAGCTGACTACAGTGCTCCCAGGCAAAGAAAGCAGACCCAGGGCCTGCTGTCTCAGTGCATACGGTTCCCGTCGTAACTGCAAACAGCCGGCTGTCACTTCTGGTTTACACTCAGTCCTTTCTTTATGGGACCTTCATTCCTTAGACACATTTATCTCTCATAGCTTTCATCATTACTGTCAATCTTTTCAGCCTGTAATTAATTTATTATGTACTGAGCTCTGGATCAACTATAGGATTAATATCTCTTATCTGCAATGTACAGGATCAAAAGTATCTCAGATCTCCATCTCTCTAGGGCGTGTGTGTGAGAGAGAACGTAACTGTAGAACACACACACACACACACACACACACAGATAAATGCTAGCAGATAGCTAACGTGTAATGCTTATTTAATAATAACTCTGCTAACTACATCTTGAAGTAAGTGGATCAGCATCTGAATATCTTGAGTTCTAGAAATCTTTTAATTATGCACTTGTTCATTGGATTGCTCATTTATGATACAAGGATCTGACCTGTATTTATAGCCCAAGATCACTAGCATTTAGTCTGAATTGCTTCAGGTCTAACATTGAAATTGAAAAGGTTTTACATAACTATTTTTCATACCAACTACTAGTTTACACAAAGGGAACAGCTAATCTGTTTGCCTTATTTTATAATCACCCCTAATCATTACATTAGATAAATTGAATGATAAAAGGTTGCAGCTTAGCCGGGCAGTGGTGGCTCACTTCTTTAATCCCAGGTGGATCTCTGTGAGTTCGAGGCCAGCCTGGGCTACAGAGTGAGTTCCGGGAAAGGCGCAAAGCTACACAGAGAAACCCTGTCTCGGAAAACAAAAAAAAAAAAAAAGAGAGAGAGAGAGAGAGAGAAAAGGTTGCAGCTTTCATAGGTGCTTATTTATGTAAGGACTCTGGTTTTCATGGCAAAGGCAGTCTGCCTCTCCACTTTTCATCCTTAGGTATTATCAATCTTGAGAGGTGCTTTGTATAACTCTGTCCAACACCAAATACTTTAATAGTATATTATTTTATGCTCTTTACTTAGGATACTACATCTGGGGCATTACCAATCTGGAATCCTTTTTGTTTTGCTTCATTAAGCTCACTTTATAATTCATTATCAAGGAATGAGAAACATTTTTCTGGGTGAATAATGCTAATTAGGGTGCAATCTGTTAACCATTTTTTTCTGCCTAATTAAAGCCACGATCCATTTTTGTTTGTTTTATTCCACTCAAGAAAAGTCAATAAACTGTGATTCTTTAGTCCGAGGAATCCTTCTGGGTAGTGCTGATAGTCTGTAGGAATGAAAGCGGGTTCCCCATTGGAGACTATTACTGAAGTTCTAAGGATGTGAATGCCGGCTTAGTTAATCCATGCCCTACATAGAGCCTTGAGAAGGTGGCTTCTGAAGCCAGCGTGTATTGAGCAGAAAGACTGGGGGTGTTGAAGACATTAGCTCCTTTTGTGTAAGCTGTGGCCTGCTCTTGCCTCTGTAATACCACGGTTCCGTGGTAAGTAGGTAATAGGTCATCTGCTGTTTTGGATGTGTGGTCTCATGTGGGCTAGTCTTGATTCATGGGCAAGCCTCCTGTCTCAACTCTGGGCTTATAGACTGTGCCACGTGCCAACCAATCTGCTCTATTAGTAATTCTCTCACAATTAATATCTCATGAGCATTTGCTGTGTTATAGCTCCTGTTTTGTATGCTGGAATTCATAAATGAAAGACATATTTTCTAATTGGAGAGATGAAAAACAAAGTTCATATCCAGGGAGATGAATTTTCTAAAAGGACATAGGTTCAGAGTATTTTTGTTGACTCAAGTAGAAAAAAAAAAATGTGTTAGCTTGATGTGCGAAGGACAACAGAAGCCAGATAGCAAAGAAGACCGACCCGTATTACAGAGGCAGAGGGGAAAGCGTGAGAAAATACGACATTGTTTTGAGAGCTGCAGTTCAGAGCAGCTGGAATGAAAGATACATTTATAATAGGAGAGAAGGGATCATGCCATGTGGCTCTTCGTCTTTCACTCTTAGGATTTGCGGGGTTAGCCAGTGGACACAGGATTGAGGATCTGAAGTAGAGTTGTGAGCCAAGTTGCATATTAGAGAAAGAAGCATCAGAAGCTGAATGCTGGAGGCCGCTCAAGTCAGTTGTTCCCCGATGGCAGGGGTTGGGGTGGGACATGGCAGGGGACTGGTCTGAGATGTTGTTCTCCAGGACACAGGAAGCATTCTGCTGTTTAGATGGCGAGCTGACAAAGCCTGAGGGCTGATAGAATGGGAGCAGGGATGGCCGTGCGAAAATGACAGGAAAGAGAACAAACTGAACTGTCAACAGCGAGAGGCAGAAATGTGTTTTCATGTCAGGACTGACTGGATAAGAGGCACTGCGGGACAGTCAGATAGTGACATTCAGAAAATGTACCGTTAGCATACCTAAGCCACAATCTGAAAGGTTCCAGAATTGAAAACTTTGAGGGCCAACATGATGCCACAGGAGAAAATCCCATTTCATGTCACATTAAAAATGGAGGAGTACAAGCCGGGAGGTGGTGGCACACGCCTTTAATCCCAGCACTCGGGAGGCAGAGGCAGGCGGATCTCTGTGAGTTCAAGGCCAGCCTGGTCTACAAAGTGAGCTCCAGGAAAGGCGCAAAGCTACACAGAGAAACCCTGTCTCAAAAAACCAAAATAAATAAATAAATAAATAATTGAGGTGTACTAAAGATTTAGTAAAAAATAAAATAAAATAAAAATTGTCTATATACTACATGTTTAAAGTGTATAAGAAACAAAAGAAGTTTTTGTTTTGGGATCTATCTCCAACATTTCTTATTATGCAAATGCCCCAAAATCTGGAGAGAAAGAGAGATGGAGATCTGAGATACTTTTGATCCTGTACATTGCAGATAAGAGATATTAATCCTATAGTTGATCCAGAGCTCAGTACATAATAAATTAATTACAGGCTGAAAAGATTGACAGTAATGACGAAAGCTATGAGAGATAAATGTGTCTAAGGAATGAAGGTCCCATAAAGAAAGGACTGAGTGTAAACCAGAAGTGACAGCCGGCTGTTTGCAGTTACGACGGGAACCGTATGCACTGAGACAGCAGGCCCTGGGTCTGCTTTCTTTGCCTGGGAGCACTGTAGTCAGCTTTCTGTTACAGTAATAAGTTCTGTTCTCAAAGGATCCAGAAATTTAGGAAGTTGAGAGTCAATTGGTTATGAGTTTGCAGCTGAATTCTAGTTTTATTTTCGATACATAATGGTTGTGTAGCCAGGGATTGTGTTTTTCGAGTTTGAAGACGTTCCCAGACCATTCACATGGCTTGGCTTGGCTTTTCTCTCTATCTCATGTTTGGGTGAGCTGACAGTTAATTGTACTCAGAAGGCCGAGGGGAAATGGAGTTGGACTTCATCAGCCCTTTGTTCTTTTTCAGCTCTTTCTTGGTTCTGATCTTGACCTGCTTTTTATGCACTGGGTGTTGGTTATCTGACAGTGGCATGTCATTACAACCTCCTCCAATCCAACAAGCTTCTTTGATTGCATGATGCCATATAAAACATAAGTAGCTATTTTAAAGACTGTGTGAAACACTAAGTATTTTTAGATTGAAATTAAATTGTGAAGTAAATGAAAGTATAATAAGTCTTAAAAAAAAATCTTTGTATTGCTTTGAGGAAGAGTAGCATCCACCTAGCAAAATAATGAGCCTACATGGCTGTAGGTTAGAAGGATGAGTAGGAAGTGGGCTGGATCCACAAACACAATGTTTCACTTGAGTGCTAAGGAATTCATTTGACCTTGATCCCTCTAGTAGTCATCAAGCATTGGGAGACTCAAAGGACCAGAAAGAGGAACAAGAGAGACAGCATGGGAACTTGGGAGAAACTAGCACTTTGAGTAGCTGTCATTTACAGAGCATGTGCTGGCTGGCGCGGTACCGAGGACTCGCGTTTGTTACCTTTCTTAGTGCTATCAGTAACCTTCAACACTGAGTGCCGTTGTCCGCATTTCACTGATGAACCCACTGAAACAGAGGGAATTGGTTATCTAAGATCTCCGAACTGGAGATGCTGCAGCAGCAATCAGGGTCCAGAGTCTTTGTCTAACCTCAGGATGTGCACCTGCCCCAGGGACACCGCTGTGACTCCCTGAAAGAGCTCCTAGACGATTGCCAGTATTCCGATTATTGGGGTTGATTTGAAAAAGAAAATGAGAGCAAGTCAACCTATTTTAAAGGAGGGAAACCCTTGCAGAATAATTGGGAAAGTGACAATTAAAAAAATTTTAAAGAATTTTATATCATTTTAATTTGGAACTTTAAAATTAGAATTAAGATCAAATAAATTCCTTAACACTCAAGTGAAACATATTATTTGTGGATCCAGCCCACTTCCTTCTTATCCTGTCTGACCTAGAGCCATTTGAACTCACTATTTTGCAGTCTGGATGCAGCGATTGTCTTCTTCCTTTAGATAGGAGAAAAGAAAATGTGCCATGCCTTGTGGTGGTATGACCTCACATCATGTCTAGTGTGTCTGTCAATTATATATAAATTGTTTCTCTAAAGCCATTTTTAGCACTCAAAAACAGATCCTTGTAGTCAAGTGATTTTATTGTTTTGTTTATATTATTAATTTGCTTTGTAAATAAATTTGAAACAAATATTACAACTTGGAACCTATTAAGTTGTAACAAGTTCGGATAGAGTAGAGCATGAATTCCTAAGGGTTTTCTTCCCGGAAGGACCCTGCCTCCAAGCAGGCTACAGCATTTCCTCTGCTGAGGTCTACATTTTAATAGACCCAGTCAGCTCTGGGAAACCCCAAAATCCAAACAACTGTGTACTTGAAGATTTCATTCCCTGCAGTAGAATAAAAATGAAATAGTAATTTCTTTAATTCAGTTTTGTTTTGTTTTTACCTTTTGGAGTCCTGTCTTTCAGAGCAAAGTAACATTATGGGGTAACTGTAGCTCTAGCAAAGCCATAACCTGTGGCAGAGTTCCTATAAGTCACACATGATTGTGTCATTTTTAACAACTACAGCTTCAGACTCTAGGATGTCTGTGACCTTCCTTAAAGCCTTGTCCAAGATCTCTAGTTAGTCTCTCCTTTTTAGTTTACTGCAAGAACCATATACTCTGACCCTTAATTGCATTCAGTTTATTTCTTGCCTTGCTCGGTTTTGTAAGTGTGCTTAGAAGATCAAAGAGTTGTGTCTTAGATTTTGTAATTGTATTTCTTACTCCATGTCACTGGCAAGGCTGGCAATACACAGGCACTTAGTGAAAATGTAGAGTGAACAGGCTGTCTGTCTAAGATTTGGACACTCTGCTCTATTCCCACTCGACCGTTTTGAAGTCAGAGGCTGCATGCTAGAGAGTGCCATTTCTGAACTGAAAGCGGAACATAGGTTATCCCAAGGCAATTCTACGATTCCTGTTTATCATGCTAGTACATCTGTAGCTCCAAAATAAATGATTTGATATTTTGGTTTCTGTACGACAAAAAGAAAAAGTTAAAACAGAGGAAGTCCCTGGCCTGTAGAGCTTACTAAGTTTGATCACATGTTACTTAGGCTAAGGCTCTTGGGATTATTTCCCTCTTGAATTTTCACTGTTACTGTGTATAGTGCTACAGTGCGTGGATAGCGGTCTGAGGACAGCCTGTGGGGTCAGTTCTTTCCTCTGACCTTTTCATGGCTCGGGTTGGCAGACTTGAATCACTCTGGGGCAAGTGTCTTACCACTTGAACCACCTTGCCAGCGCTTTCGCTTTGGGATGTGAAATCTAGGAAGACCTTCTCAAAGTTTTCATCAATAGCTTGCTCAAAATTAAATTTAAATGACTGCTTCCCAACAAGCTGTGACATTTACTATGTAAAACAACAACAACAACAAATCCATCTCAGCGAGGCATGGCATCACAAATCCATCTCAGCTAGGCATGGCGTCACAAGCTCGTTTTCCCACCATTGGGGAGGTAGAGGCGGGAGGATCAGAAGTTCAAGGCTCCTTAGCTGCACAGTGATTGTGAGGACAGTCTCGGGTACATAAGACCACGTCTCATAAACACAAAACACACTCACATGCACACATGCACACAAAGCCATGGTTGTTGCATGCCAGTACCTCAAGCATTCAGGAAGCAGACAAGATTGCCACAGTTTGAAGCCAGCCAGGAATACATAGTGAAACCTTGTCTCAAAAATCAACAAAAGAAAAGTATCTCTTCTTGAGCTTTGAGCATGGGAAGTTTATTGCCTTGAAGAGGTGTGATCTCCTGAAGATTCTCAGGATGAGACCCAGGCACTCATGAAGACACAAGGACACTTGAAGACTGGGACTGCTGGGGGCTTAACTCTGAGCTGGGGATTTGTAAATTCGTGGCTTTTTTTTTTTTTCCTGTGCTGAGGATGGAGCTTAGTACATGCTAGGTAAGTGCTCTGTCACTGAGCTACAGCCCCAGAACTAAATTTCTGAATGACTATATGCAATGTTAACAAACTGCTTTTGGAGGAGCAGTCAGGCCTTACCAAGCCCAATTTTTTAATCGTTGCAGTATATATTCAAGCAGCTGTGCACACTGGTATATCCAAGCCATAGGGAGAGGATGTCTGTGGTGTGTAAGAAGTGCAAACCACGTGCTAGAGCCATGCCTTTCAGGGCTTCTCATTTCTTTTGTCCATCTTCATCATATAGCATACATAGCACACAGATGCCTAGGTAGAGAGCATGTGTGAGCTTATAAAGGTATATGTGGTGTCTAAGGATTTTAAAATTATCTTTAAATTTAAAAAATGGTTTGCCTCAGATATTTTATGGAGGACTTGGTATATTCATATGATTCCTTCTAAGGACATTTTATAATTCCAAAATAATCCAGACATTCTTCAGGAACTGTAGAAACTATGAGCTGTAAAATCCCAATAATATTTTGCTTAATAAATACACCAGAAGATGAGTATATCTATAATATAACGAACTTTTTTTATTTGTTATATTTACGTGGAGATGGTGCTCACGTGTTGTGCGGCATGAGTGTGGAGGAACCAGTTCTCTCCTTCCGTGGTGTGTGTCCTGGAGAATCACATTCAAGTCATCAGGCTTGAGAGCAAGGGCCTTTACCCACTTGCCATCTTGCCAGCCCCAGTTGATTTTTATTTTAAAATGTGGTAAGATGTAGTAGAATATGCAAGCTAACACCACTTGATTTCTTTCTGCCTGCAGTGTTATAAAGTTTATAGGATAGATATGTTCACATTTACTCCTCCACACTAAACAAACAAGTGAACACCAATAGGGAGTCATTATCTAGCATGTGACATTTTCCACGAATATTTACAGTGAGGGTCTGAGAGATGTCTCAGTGGGTAAAGCACTAGCAAGCCAGACAACCTGAGTTTGATCCTTGGGACCCATGTAATGTGGAAGAAAAGAACCAGTGCCACAGAGTTGTCCTGTCTCTACACATGCACATCGTGCACACCCATGCACAACAATAAGTACCAAGTTAAAAAGAAATAGCTATAATAGAAACAATGTTAAGTGGGGAATTTGACTTTCTCATTTAGCTATTAGCCCATATGTATTTGGTAATTGATAAAAAACAAACCAAGGCATTTAATATGATGAAGATATATGTAATTTAATAGGTGCTAATTTTTTGCTTAGAGGTCTACTGTCTCTCAGACATATGAGCACTTTGTTCTAGCACAAGGCAGTATGCTTAGCATTGTTTGGATGTGGACTGTATATGGTCACTCATTGCAGCTGAGAGGCCATGTTTCTTCCAGGATGTTATTAACTGACATGTTTTGTTGTTAAAGGCAGGAAGTTGGAAATGGCTTTCAGATTATATCCTGGTCTAATCTCCAGACCCTGTATTTATGAAAATGCAGATTTGCTGTGAATAGGTAACCATCGTCTGCACAGCTGACCTTATGATAGGCAGATGTTTTCCCCCAGGTGGGCCTGCCTGGTCTAACCGTGTGAGCCTGATGGCACAAAAGGTAAAAGGTATGACGGGTGGAAAGGACCCGTATGCCATTGCTGGATTGGAGAGGGCAGGGATGGAGTGAGAAGGGACATGGAGACCCCCCAAGCCCCAGTGGCCACTAGCTGAAAGCAGGAAAGCACGGGCCTGCAGCCTAAGCTGCAAGATCCTGGAGTCCCTGGTGGACGAGCTCAAAGGCAGAGAACACAGAAGCCGCTAGAGCTGTACCAGCCCTGCTACCTATACAGCTGAGATCATGGGTGTTGTAAGATCTGAGTTCTACGGCAAGAGAAAACTAACACAACTGAAACTTTGGTGATAATAAGGAAATAATGGTTTTTATGCACATGTAGGGGAACTGATACTGCTCTCTCATTGTCTTCCCCATGATCGCATCGTTACACAAATCTTGTTCTGTGTCCATCTGTCTATTTTCAAATTGTACAAGATCTCCACTGTTTTGTTGGGGATACAGACTTGGAAAGATCTATTCCAACACTACAGACCAGTATACTGTCTTTATTTCAAGTTTCCTTGAAATCTTATTCCTTTGCATTATGAAGAGCATTCCTTAAGATACAAGGCTAGGTCACTGTTGTCTCTCCTGGACATACTGATGAAACCAGAATGGTTTGTAACAGTATGTGTGTGTTATTATTATGATGAGGTTTTCAGAGGTTCTGAAATGTGGTCTTAAATTCTATCTTTGCAATCTCACTTCTGTTGGCTTGTTTCTCATCAGCCTGAGAACTCTGAAATGAAAGGGTGGTTCTCTGTGGGGCATCCCAGAATAGCTCAACTTGTTTCCCCTGGCTCAGCTAGAATACAGAACATGATATAAAATGTTCCTTCTACTTTGTCCTTCTCTTGGAAATGTAAATAGATTTTTTTTCCCATCGCTGTGGGGTCAGACCCTGACTCCAAAGGAACATGAGTTAAAGCAGTTTCAACCTTGGCAGAAGACATGTGACTTGGTCTGTTCCTTTCCCTTGGGCCCAGCTTTCCAGAGCCATGACTTTATTTTAAACGTGGTAGAAAGAGTTTGGTTTTGATTATGTGCCTTTCTGACTCCTGATAACTTTCCAGTTAAAAGCTTTTGTGGGGATTTTCTATCCAGCCTCATTTCAGAAATCAAAACCATCCTGGTTCCTGTCCCTTTCTAGGACTGCCATCTGCAGTAATGGCAGTCTTCACTCGGCTCTCTTATTAGAAGCAGGCCTGAGCAGGGAGCTCTTATGGAGTATTTCCAGAGGCATAAAAAGAAGGAGCCTGCTTCTTAATTTGGGACATTTTCCAAACCGTATTTTAAGCTCATTGGATTCTTATTGGTTTCCCAAAGCTTTAAGTCTCTTCTGCTCAAGGGTCCGATTCCCAGTTTCTGCTGCCTCCTCTTAAGCCATTCAAGCTGTGAAAAGTAATCCCTTCACTGAACAGTTTTATCTAGTTCAAACACACCAGAGACCCATCTCAGTGACCATTATTCATTTGTCTTGAGTGAAAGGTAGAACAAAATGATCTTTAACAAAACTCTTAAGGACTTTTCTTCAAGACTTCCTGATTGAAACATATGGTATATTTGTGTGTTAACCTGCAAATTGGGTAGAAGATTCACACCTCTTTTGAAATAAGTAATATTATTTTATAGAGATAAGATATCTAGACCCTAGAGTGGACCAAATGTAACTCTTCTGCTTTTAAAAGAAAAGCTATGCAGAGGACAGAAGTAAGAGAAGCAGGCCATTCCTAGAACATGGGTAGCCACAGTCACAGTCTCCATAGTGTCGGAGATTGAGCTGAGGTTTCTAAACTCTGTGTCCTAGAACTTCTCCTTCTTCCTGCCCTCCTCTGTGGGAGGTTGGTGGTGGTCACTTCTGCGCTGTGCTCATCGCTGATGACACTTTTTTGCTCCTTGTTCCCTGGACCACTTAGGCACATCCCGCCTTACCTATCTCTACATTTACTCAGCAGTCTCCCTGTAGGATGGGCAAGCAGCTCTCTACAGTGAGAAGCCAGTCAACCTAACAGTAGACACACACGTGGTTTAGGTGACAGCAGGAGGAAGAGCTGACTACGTCTCCTGTGTCACCCAAGATCCCTGAAGCTTTTTCTCCCTGGGCCTAACCAGTTGTTTTTCACCAACCTCCAGTTATCTAGGATATCAAGCAGCAAAGCAAACCAGTATTTTCTAGAGGTGTTCATTAGTGAAAATCAGTTAGGAAGCATTATTCAAAAACCTAAGCCATCTTATCAGCAGTTAGTCAGTAAACATTAAACCCTGTATGTTTCAGGTCTTACCTTGCAGTTTCTAAGCATACTCTTCTTTTTTTTTTTTTTAAATTAATTTATTATGTATACATTATTCTGCCAGCATGTGTCCCTGCAGGCCAGAAGAGGGCACCAGACCTCATTACAAGTGGTTGTGAGTCACCATGTGGTTGCTGGGAATTGAACTCAGGACCTCTAGAAGAGCAGTCGGTGCTCTGGACCACTAAGCCATCTCTCCAGCCCAAGCATACTCTTCTTAAACTATAAACTGAAGCCTTTTCTTCCTTCCTTTCTTCCTTTCTTCCTTCCTTTCTCTCTCTCTCTCTCTCTCTCTCTCTCTCTCTCTCTCTCTCTTTCTTTCTTTCTTAGCATTTGTATGATTTTTATTTTTTTACTTAAGAATTTTTTTTATTCATTCTATATACCAATCACAGATCTCCCTCTTCCTACCTCCCACCTTTCCAGCCTCCCCCCTCCCCCCCTCCATTCCCTCCTACAAGAAGGTAAGGCCTCTCATGGGGAGAGCCTGGTACATTCAGTTGAGGCAGGTCCAAGCCCCTCCCTACCCCCTGCATCAAGGCTGTGCGAGGTGTCCCACTATAGGCAGTGGGCTCCAAAAAGCCTGCTTATGTACCAGGGATGGATCCTGATCTACTGCCAGGGAGCCCCTCAGACAGACCAAGCTACATAACTGTCTCGCCTATGCAGAGGGCCTAGTCCAGACCGGTGGAGGCTCCACAGTTGTTGGTCTAAATTTCATGACTTCCCACTAGTTTGGTTTGGTTGTCTCTGTAGGTTTCCCCATCATGATCTTGTTGCCCCTTGCTCATAGAATCCCTCTTCTCTCTCTCTTCGACTGAGCTCAGCCCTGTGTTTGGCTGTGGATCTCTGCATCCAAGGAAACCTTTTCTTTAACAAAGAAAATAGCATCTCCTTTAGAAGTCTGTTTATATTGAGATAACTAGTTTACCTCTGCTACACCCAAATCTCACTGACGTCTGAGATTTAGGAGACTTTTATATCCTAACTGGCTGGGTTAACTGCTCCAGGACATTGCTAGAGCTAGCCTTTGAGTGCAGCAACCGGAAACCCAAGAATCCACATCGCTCTAAAGTCAGGTCAAGCCTAGAGGGGGTGTTCTAGGAACTGTCAAGGATTGACTCAGAGATGCTCTTCCCAAACTGCTGGGGGCTGAGTGGACGTCTACTGCCTTCTCTGGAACACTCCTCCCTTGTACATTCTATAAAAGGTCCCCAGAGAGGAATTGGTAACAGAGTCTTAACATGCTTATTATTAGCTTGTAGTGTTCCAGGCAGGTAGGAGTGTCATCATCCGCCAGCTTCTTAGATGGCCGTCTGTCAGAAGCTCTGTAGGAAGACTATAGGGGCAAAAACTGTTGTGGCCATCACAGGTCATCACTGGCATTGCCTTTCTCACATGCTCTCCCATCCGTGAGAAAATTAGCCCCCGTGGAATCTGCCTGCTTCTATCCAGGTACCCTGTGGGCTTTCTCTGGCTGTTCCTTGACCGTACTAACCTATTTCTTACGGTTTTCTATGTTTTTTTTAATTCCGTAGAAAGCCACCTGTGGTGTGCTGTGATGACACTACACTTCCCAGTACAACTTGAGGGTGTGATGTATGAGACTGGGCTGACGAAAGAGTGACTAACTCCAGAGAGGTAGCAAAGCAGGGCAGTGGAGTGTTACTCCCGTTTAAGGGTTCCTTCTTCCTTTGTGGACCACTGTACACTGCTTCTCTTCATTCTTTTCTTGTCTGACCTTTGGATTTTGTTACTCTTTTAACATCTCAGAGGAGGAAGTAAAAGTAGATAAACTCATGTAAATCAGGTAAATGCTTGTTTGTTTGAGTTCTCTCTTTATGAAAGAATAGAAGGGCAAAGGTCATTTGTAATTTTTTAAAAATGGAAGATGCAGACATAGTCACTGTTGCTTTTTTAAAAACAAGGACTAAGCTTATAGTTTCCATCTATGAAATTCTTTTCTTCTGAGATCTCTAAATATTATTCTTTTTAAGTTCTTAGCAGCATCTAGGGACTAGGGTAGGACTTTGCCTCCTCCCCATAGCTCCCCATTCCTTCACCTTTGCTGTAGATCTGAGAGGAAGCCAGGAACTGACCTGCGTTTTAGTGTTTATAATTTGCAGTGTTCACTCAGGGAAGGCTTGGGAACGGAAGGAAATTAATAGGATGGATATCACACTGCAGATGGCTCAGTGTCACACGAAAGCCAATGGCAGTCACTCCTGCAGCGCAAGCTTGGTTGTCACGTTGGTGGAGAGGGCAGCATTGGATGGCTCGGTATGTTGGGGTCTGCCAGTTCGAAAGGATGCTGTCCCCAGAGCCTCAGCTCTGTGAGTCATAACGCAGAGTGTGAGTTAGAGCTAAGTGGCCTTGGGCAGTCAGTCCAATTGGTTCCCTTTGTTGACTCAGCAACTCCTGTCTCCACCGTGAGGTTGAGACGTCAGATTTGAAAAGTGCATTTATGAATGGAAATATAAATTAGTCTCTTGCTAATGCTATTTTCTTTTTCTTTTTTGTTTTTGTCTCCTTTCTCTAGCATGAAAGACTTTCTAGGTAAGAATTCTGTTTTATATGCATGCTTAATTCCTGTGAGTGAATGCATGTCCATTTCAATTTAGTGTTGCATAAAACACTAGTAGTGCTCTTCATATCCTTCCTTTTCAGTTCTTCAGTCACCACAATAATTCAGACTCTTGCCCAGAATTCTAGAACAGCTTTCAATTCACCTTCCTGCCACCAGATTCTCTTCTTTCCAGTTCACTTTGTATATTTCCAACTGATGAACTGCAGCATCAGTTCCAGACCTTGGCCTTCCCTGCACTTAGTTCACAATCTCCTAGAGCAATAGATCCTTTTAGAAGAACACAGAAAGTGCCATTTAGACCTGCAGGCAGGTATTGTAGGTGCAGGGAAGGGGCAGTTAACCCAATCTCATAGTTCAGAAGACGGGGTGATTGCCAAGTAGAACCCTGAAATGAGTTTGAGATGATATTATCACTTTATAGTGAATCCAACCATATATCTCATATCTAAATGGTGCTTGTGAATAGTTCGTCACATGAACTAAAAGCCTGTTTTTCAATTACTAAAATAAATAAGATCCTCTGTAATTTTTTACATAGTATCTAAGGTACAAAACTGATCTTCCTAAAGAAGAAAATAAAAA
This sequence comes from Peromyscus maniculatus bairdii, assembly GCF_049852395.1. NCBI lineage: Eukaryota > Metazoa > Chordata > Mammalia > Rodentia > Cricetidae > Peromyscus > Peromyscus maniculatus. Next base: position 44,399,568 of record NC_134862.1, on the reverse strand, counting down.
TCATAGCAACTTTGGAACTGAATGTTTGAATCTCTTCTTCTCCACTATTCCTGTGATGGAAAATTAAAAGGAGGTGATCCTTTTAAGAGAGACATGTGGGTCTAGAATGGCACAGGGCAATTTGATCTCAGAATCTGCTTGCTAGTAAAGCTAGCTCTGCTTGTTGACATATGCTAAGACTTAGATGTATTTTTCCTCCATCTGCCTCTCACCAAGTACCAGCCAAGAATAAATATTTTACTTGTAAAGTAGCTTAGAATGACTTAGCTTTGCAAAGTAAAGAGTAGTATTTTGCTGTAGCTCATCTTTAGAGAACTCAGTTATTCTACAATGACCACATTGAAGGACACTTTCTCTCCAGACTTCAAAGGATAGCCTAGGCTTTTCATGATTAAAATATGGAAGTGCCAGTGCAAGAGTAAAGACGGGCTGGTGGGAGGGCGCAGCTAGAGGAGGTGTTTGCCACCACACCTGACAGCTGACTGGGACGCTGGGAAGAACCAGCCCTCAGAGCTGTCCTCCAACCTCCACACACACACACACACACACACACACACACACACACACACACGCACGCACGCACGCACACACACACACACACCCATCAGTGAATGAGGAGGTGTATAAATATATAAAAAATAGTAAGCCGGGCGTTGGTGGCGCACGCCTTTAATCCCAGCACTCGGGAGGCAGAGGCAGGCGGATCTTTGTGAGTTCGAGGCCAGCCTGGGCTACCAAGTGAGTTCCAGGAAAGGCGCAAAGCTACACAGAGAAACCCTGTCTCGAAAAACCAAAAAAAAAAAAAAAAAAATAGTAAGCAGAGAGATTGCCAGAACAGTTCATAGAACCCTCAAAAATCATGTGTATGATGGGAATTTTCATCTCATGGGTGGATAGAGACTTACTGATTGAGAAAATGAACTATTTTAACTTGTTTGTTTTGAGAAAATACATCCTTCCTTCAAGCCATACCCCCCCCCAAAAAAAAACCAACAGAAATATATTTCAAATAGTTAGATTTTTAAAAAGAGAAAGACCTTTTCTACAAAAATAGTACAAGACAGTACTTGTATAGGAAATACCTTCCCAAACAGTACCCTAAAGATTATAAGTGTCAAGTTTCATGACATATAATTTTACCTCATTGCTATTAAAAATAACTGTAAATAGCTGGGCATGGTGACTTAGACTTCTAATCCCAGCACTTGGAAAGCTGAAGCAGGGGTTCAGGAGTTCAAGGTCAGCCTGGACTACATAGGAAGTTCTAGGCCAACTTGGGCAATATGAGGCCCTGTCGAGAGAGAGAGAGAGAGAGAGAGAGAGAGAGAGAGAGAGAGAGAGAGAGAGAGAGAGAGAGAGAGAGAGAGAGAGAGGGAGAGAGAGAGAGAGAGAGAGAGAGAGAATATTGATGCTTTTAAAATTTAAAAAAAAAGTCACTATAAACAGATAAAAAGTGAAGAGAGAAAAAAGTTGTGAGATGCATTAGACGTTTGTAAAAAGCCCTGATGTATAAGAGCGTTATCTCAGGGTGTGACAAGAGAAAGGGAAAGCTGCCCACCTTAATTGTAAGCAGAGTGTGACTAGCCGTCCAGGGACAACAGCACTGGATAAGCACACACCTCGCTCGTGACTTAAAACACTGAAGTAGGACCATACAAATACCATTCTCCCCACAGCAAGTTTGAGGCTGTTCTGTGCTGTATGAGGCCCTGTCTCAAACAGAAAACAACCACCACCAAAAAAGGTAATTGGCCAACTGTACCAAGACTTATAAATAAGACTGCACATTTTATTATTGTTAATAGATGTATTAATAGCTAAAAGTTTTGAAGCAATGTGTCTATTAGCCGAAATTTGATTAAATTACCGGATAACATGGAATGAATTATGTAGTCTTTTTTTTTTAAGGAGGAAGTATATTTTTACTTGCATGGTAAAATGCCCAGAGCATCGTAAATATAGGGGATAGGCGTTAGACAATGTAGGTCTTATCTGGCTTTATGGGAATATGCTTTTTAACATTTTTGTATATGACATTCTAGAAGTATATGGAATCTACTGTTAACGGCAGTTATTTCTTGGGCAAGATTATGGGGTAGATACTCTGGTATTACTTAATGTATTGCTTTTGTAGTCAGAAAAATCATCAGTACCAAGGTCTCCATGAACAGGGAGTGGGAAGGTGAGAAGAACACAAGTTCTGGCGTCTCTAGACGTGGCCCCAGCTCCCTTTGCAGCTCCCACCTTACTCTGGCCACACAGCCTTCGCTGTTACCATCCTCTGCCTCACTTCAGCTCCTCCAGCTTTGCCAGCAGCTTCTGCAGAAACCAGACAAGGTCACACAGCTGTGATGGTGCAAACCAGGCCGTTCAGGGTTGTGCTCTGGAAGGCTGGTTTGCACACAGCACTTGGATATGTGCTACACTTGGTGAGCAAAGAGGAGCTCAGGCAAACAGAAGCTGGTGTGCAGCGTTAGAAGACACTAGGGCACTCACTCCACTGGTAGTCAGCAAGAGGCGTCTCCCCGACACTCTTAGCGGTGCTGGAGGTAAAGCAGCAACAGCTCTAGAAGCTCCCTGGCCGGAAGGTATGGAATCTTAGCTGCAAGGACAAGTCTTGCCATGGAACACAGCAGAGAGAATGGGCTGCTAGAGAAGGACTCCAGCAGACCTGCTGTGCACCCGACACCCCTAGCGGCTTGCCGTGGCCGCCGTTCCTCCCCTCTACCCGCTGGCTCACTCTCCAAGCCCATGTGTTTCTGATTCATTGACAGTTCATTATAATCATTTTCCAAGAGCCCTTCAGACCCAAGAAACTTCGACTTTTAAAGGCATGCTCTTCAGGGAATCTGTTCAACTCCAAATTAATTTGAAAGCTCTAAGATTTCAGGCAGCACCTGGGTCCAAGCCACCAATTTTTCAAGTGAGCTCCACTCTTGGCAAATGATGGCCTCTCTCCCCAAGCCGCCTGCTTGCTCGTGTGCACACTTTCTCGTGCAGTGTGACCATGAGACCTGGCAAGCTGGCTAAGAGACTCAAGGAAGGCAAGTTTCTGGCCAGAGCTCTCAAATACCTCCAAGATAGAAAAGGTACACACTAGCCTTAGACTTTACACACACACACACACACACACACACACACTTTGTTCTCAAGACCAACTTTTATCTTGAACATTTATCTTATAGGTTGGAGTCAGGAGGCAGTAACCCAACCAGCAGCGATTCTTACAGTGACCGAGCCTCAGCAAGAGCCCGTCGGGAGGCCCGGGAGGCTCGCCTCGCCAGCCTGACCAGCCGGGTAGAAGAGGACAGCAACAGGGATTATAAAAAAGTAGGATCTCTTTCCAGATGTCCTGTTCTTGCCTTATGATGTATAAACCTCTTAGCCTTTCCCCCAATAGACAGAAATGAGCAAACTTCTAAATAAGGAGTACGAAGGTAATTAATTCTTTGCCTCACCTCTCTCCCCACTAAAGACTATTTGTGTATTGTTTTTACTGCAGTAAGTGTATGTGTGCCTAGAACCAAATACTTAGAAATATAAGGGAAAGTAAGAAATTTGCTAGCTTAAGAAGAGTAAAAGTGTACTGCTGTGGGTCCGAGCCCATAAGAGTTATTTGGTTAGGCCTATTTTTAAGGAGCATGTACTTTAATAAGGTGTTTTGAATATCCACCAAATACTTTTTGGTGTGAGTTTTTAAAAATTCATTACCGTCCATCTCTGGCTTGGAGAGGAGTTAAGTCATTCCCATCCCATTTCTCTTGCTTCTTGCTCTTTGGACTTTGAAAACAACCCTTTCCAGGTGTTTGAGATAACATTTGGTTAAGGAAATTTTTCTTTGTTGATGTTTTTGTTAAGCAGAATTTCAGGAACATCAACACACTGGCTCCAGAAACAATAATTCTGTTTTGTCTGGAAGTCATACTTTAAGCAGTGCAGAGACCATGTGGGGGGAGTGGAGGACTGGTTTTTCTCTAGAGTTGAGCTTCCTGCCATCGGAGTGTCCTGTCTCCCTGCTGGCCAGATCGTGCCATCTGAAAGCCGGAGAAACAGGGACTCTCCATAAACCACCCTGCCCTCCATAAACCACCTTCCCCTCTCCGCCCAGTTGATCATGGTGGCCCGGAGCAGAAAGTATGAGTTCTCCTGCTGGGAGCCCACTCAGTGGCCTGGTTCTCTCCCCTTCACAGCTCTACGAGAGTGCCCTGACTGAAAACCAGAAACTGAAGACAAAACTTCAGGAGGCCCAGCTAGAGCTAGCCGATATCAAATCCAAGCTTGAGAAGATGGCTCAGGTAAGGGGGAGGGGCAGAGCCAGGCGGGGCGGTGGGGGCAGCAGGGGCGTTTACAAGGAGACAGGCTAGGTATCCTGGGGGCAGGTGAGGGGTAGACTCAATGTGGCACTTCCTCAGAGCCGATCAGATGGAAGTTTTGTAGAGTCTAATTTTAAGGTTTTAGGGTTCAGTGGCTGTTTAACTTAACTGAAAAACTGATAGTTACGTTCCCTCAACAACTTACTGATGTTATGAATGCTAGTAATGAATATCCACATAACTCCTCACTACCAGTACAAGTCAGGCCAGTCCTGGGTCAGTGCTAGGTCGATCTTCCTGTCCTGCTCACGCTTCAGTTCCTCTGCTCCTCACCTCCTGGAGCGAATGAGCAGAACACTGTACCCAAGGACAGAGAGCCCCGACAGAGCCCCCAAACCTCTAAGTGCTTTGTTTACACTGGGGGTGAAGCGGTTCCAGCTTGGGTTCCGGGAGGACTCCACCCTGGATCGGAAGTGTCCCCCCTTGCATCTGGCATTCCAGAACTTGTGGAGGATGAGTGGGTAAGCCACTCCCTCTCACTGCCAGGCCGGACTTAATTACACAAAGCTTCGAAGGCTGCTGGGGTAGTGATCTCATTGCCCATGAAACAAGCCCTGCAGCGGAAAGCTACAGCAGCCTGTCTTGGGTTATTGCAGAGTTAAAAGGAAGCCTATCGAGTTATTGCCCTCCCGAATGCCTGGGGACTAAGGATTTCAAAAGCGGAACTGAGGCAAAAAGGGCTCTTTACGAGGATATAAAATGAAAACCAGAGGTGGCTATTTAATGTGGTAATATGATATAATCCAAAAGCAAAAATGAAATTACGGGCTCATGGTGTTGCAAGCACATGGCATGTAGTAGGGGAGGGGTTGAGTACCTACCATCTTAGCATCTTATTGTAGCCCCTCTGATATGGGGGACACAGGGAGCAGAGAGTGGCCGGAACTAAACATGGCTCTTACTGGACTTTCTGAGACCTGCAGCCAACACATACTAGGTGTAAGCAGGAAGAAAAGTCCACAACACAGTTAGAACCCACCACAAGTGGGGAGTGGGCTAAGTAAGCCGGCTCACTTCCCTTTGCATACTGAGCCGGGCAGTGTGACCTGGTTCTGAATAGCTTCCAGATGGACAGCAGTTAGAACTGAGTGCGGCCCTTCCGCTGTCCCCAGAAGCTGCACCCCCCACAGAACACACAGGACCAGCCCCGTGGAAGACAGTGCAGCCCACTCCTCAGCCGGAGCTGCTGATGCTAGCCTGCTGAGCTCATGGAGGTCTTGCTTTTCTACTGGCCGGAGAGGTGTCCACAGCAGCCCACACAGCTGTGCAGAGTGACCCCCACAGAACTTCAGAATAGAATCAGCCTTTCCCAGGCACTGGGGCAGCATTGCCTGCCGCTCGCTGCTTTGCTCCTCGAGCCAGGATATGCTCAGTTTTACCAAATGCAAGCTATTTGAAGCTCAGAAAGAAATGATGGCACTACAGCCGAGGCTCTAGTTACCAAAAATGGAGATGTTTGGTAGAATGGGGGTGGAGGACTGTCAGCCTCCTGAATTTGTTTGGAGACAGTTCCCACATGGACACATGCAGCATTTCACATAAAAGGTCGACTCGAAGTCAAGGGAGTTATAATTTAAAACTAAGCAAGCAAACAAAAAACTAGTTCTTGATATTCTGAACTTTGCAAATCTCAAAATCTTCCCACTTGTCAAGCTTAGGAAAGAGATGAAGGAAGATACAAACTCCAAGATCTACTAATGCATTTTCCCCTGTCCTTTCTGCCTCAGCAGATGCAATATAGAGGCAGACAGCCATGACCTTCAGAGCAGAAGGGAAAGTCTAGGATGAGAGCCAGAATTCCAAGTTTTACTGTTAGTTTTAGCTCTTTGGTAATTGAAAAGGAAAGAAAAGGAGAGGAGCGGGAGGAAACCTTCTACAGGACCAGCCTAATGTCTCCAGTTATTGCAAATGTCTGGGCATTGTGCTAGACAAGATAGAACAATCATTCTTTATTCATCGAATGTCTATTGAATGTATAAAACTCCGCCCCGTCCTATAATGCTAAGAGCAAAGGAGACCGACAGGTTCCTCTGTTCCTTGATTTAAGGCAGGACCTTAGCTGAAGTTGCTCTTCTTGTTTAGTAGCCAAATCTTTTCACTCCTCTGAAGGATTGAAATTGAAAATATCTATGATGATCTGAATATGTATTGTAAAGCCTTTATTCAAATAAAATCTTGTTAAGAGATTAAAATAAAGGAAACAGCTCTGTTCAGACACCAGAAACTGCCTGAGAAGACTGCCTTGTGTGAAGACCACCGCACTAGAAAGAAAATGGCCTCAGTGCTCAGAAGAGAGGTGACAGGGAAGAGCTTGTTTACAGGAGTGCTGCTGGGCTCAGGCACTAAAAAGTTCAGGGATTTCCAGCCTTTAAAGAAGGCTGGGCGGGCGGACGGACGGGGTGAGTCAGTAAGAAGGAAGGTAGTATATGGAGTTTGGAGTCTAAAGGAGAGGGAAGGCAAGAGTCAGGTGTGTGTCAGGGACTTTTCCTTCCTTCCGCTCCCCAGTGGCCATCCTACATTCTGTTCAAGGCAGATGTTTGCCTTAGCAACCTCCCAGTCTGTTTGCCGAGACCCTTGCCAAAGGAGAAGCCCAGAGCCCTGCTGTCTCTTGTCTGGATGTCGGGTGGTGAGCCAGAGCAAAACTGCTTCCTACTACACGTGAAACAGCCATATAACAAGTGTTTCCCTTCCGTCCGCACAGCAGAAACAGGAGAAGACCTCTGACCGGTCGTCGGTGCTGGAGATGGAGAAACGGGTACGCACATCTCCTTGGCCGCCTGCTCGTCTTCCTTTGACCTTCTCTGACTTTGTTGTTGGTGCCAATGGAAAAAGTTCATCTTAAGAAGGCGGAGCTCTGCCACATTCCATTCCCAGCGTAACGATCATTCTGTCTGACTCTGGACAGTAATCTGATGACCAGTCCTTTTGGCCTTCTCATGTAGTTGGTTACTTTGAACACGCCAGTTTTAGGGTGGGAAGGAGTCTTAGGAAGTCATCTCATGAATTCTTCTGTCTTCAGAACTGCATACATGCACAGAGCTGTAAGATATTTGGTTATTTACGTGTGTACACAGCTCTAAGGCTTTCTGCCCTTTCCATGGCCTTGGACAGAACGGAAACTTTCAGCTGGTCATGGTGACACGAACCTGTAATCCCCACATTTGAGAGGCAGAAGCAGGACTGTTACAAATTCAAGGCCAGTCTGCACTACATAGTGAGTTCCAGACCATCCACGGCCACATAGCAAAACCCAGTGTCACAATGACAAGGTAACTAGTGAGGTGGCCCAGGAGAAAAAGGCTCGCTGTATACAAGCCTGGCAGCTTGGCCTCAGTCAGCAGGACCCACGGAGGAAGGAGAGAACTGGTTTCCAAAAGTCGTCCTCTCACCTCCACGCACACGGTGGTACACACGCGTGCATGCACACATGCACACACCACAGATGCACACACAAATGCCTTGTGTGAAGACCACCGCACTAGAACGAAAACAATAGAAATAACAGGGGAAGAGCTTGTTACAGGAGTGCCCCAGGGCTCAGGCACTAAAATAAACAAGTAAACAGTTTCAAAGGAAGTTTCTCATCAAGATCCCTTGCTGTTGATTTAGGTGTTATGATTGAAGACCTGAGAATCAGCCTTCATCGGCCCTCTGGTGGGGCACATCTGGTCAGATTCCTGCCCTGGTCCCAGCTGTACTCAGATGTTTATCTGGGACTTGATATTCTTGGATTGGGAAAACTCAGTGAGATTTAGTGATGAACCCTAATTCCATTTTGACTCTAAGAATATAGTATGTTACCATCTTTCTTGTCTAATTTGGAAAAGGCTATGTTTTATATTTCATTCCCTTGGCCTGTAACTCCTCGGTATCCCATCTAATTAAAGGCTCCTCATTGAGTTCAGGCTAAATTAAGAGTTACTAGCTGGGAAAGAAATGGAGGGGGAGGGGAGAAGCTGGCAGACAGACAGGGATGTCTCCTTCCCCACTGACCATGTGTTTGTGTCCCCATCATAAAGGACGCAGTTACTAACGACGGTGGGGTTTTTGTTTCTAGAGCAAGGGCCCTAGTTACTTGCAGTCGTTTGAAAACTTTCACTTGCAAGGAGTAACTCAGGATGCTGGTCTGCTTGTCTGCTAGCGGGTTGCCGCCCTGTGTCTTCCAGCTTTCTGAAAGAAGACTTGGGTGATCACTCCATCCCATGGCGGCAGGGCAGAGGGCATGTAGAGAAAGGTTTGCCCTGGTCTAGACAGACCCCGAGACCAGGAAGCTGCTGATGGTGCGACACGTGGGAGGGGCTTTGTGATTGCTTCCTGGCCCATTATCTCCTCAACAGGCTCATTGTTTCCAAACAGGAGAGGAGAGCATTGGAACGGAAGATGTCGGAAATGGAAGAAGAGATGAAGGTATGCGGAGATGATCTTTGTCTTGGTGTGTGTGTGTTCTCTGTATGCCTGCCTAAACTAGATGCTTGAGCCTAGGCTTGCCCATTCTAGCTGTCAGTGCCACCTGAGCACCCTCAGAGGAGATGATGTGTTCGAGGAAGTGAGCACGTCTTCTCAGCCATCTCTTAGGCTCTCTCAGCTCATGCTGCATCCCCTGTGGCCACCTCAGATGCCTTCTAGGAGCAGTCGGCTGGTTTATGAGGAGACCAAGTTCAACGTCTGAGGTTTTCAAAGCAGTGGCTTCTCCCTCGGGAGGCTGATGGAAGGGCTAGGACAAATTCTCCCTGCTCTGCAGAGACCCCACTAGGGGAGCTCATGAAACCTAGGCCCAGCCACAGGCCCTCCTCCCTGTATGCAGCCCCTGCAGGAGGAACACAAGCTGAGTCATGGAACAGCAGTGTGAGGTGTATTTGCATATTGATTTCCCGTCCTAGGCCATTTCCTCTGCAGTACTTCAGTTCTTGGCCTTCACCCACTATTGCCAACTCATGCTCCCATGTGCCCCCCCTGAGGACTCACGGCCTGCCTTTTCTCAGGAAGACCAGCAACGACCGTCACCTCCTTTAGCTGCTTGGACGGCCTGTTGCCAATCTTGTTGTCAGCCCATTGCTAGAGGAGGGGAAGATAGGGGCTGGAAGGAATGTGAGCCCGCTTCAGGTAGCCTGTCTAAGATATTGGAGCAGCTCATCCCTGCAGGACATTGTGCTACATGGCCAAAGTCCCTCAGTACTTGCCCAGCTTTTTTCCTTTCATCAAGGATCTTATTTTGGTGGATAGGTAAAGCCAAGTCAGATGTAAATTTCTATAGCTAAGAAGCAGAAACCCTGGGACAGCCTCAGACAAATCTCCAAATGTCCTCGGTTGTGAATAAGCATCTCTGGTGTACAATTTGATTACTTTTTAAGAGACAGTTGTTTTAATGGTTTAAAAAGATGTTTATTTATGTATACCCCACCACCACACACCAAGTTTTCAGGGCCTAATCAGGTCAAAGGTCGTGGTTTTACCAGATCCTGAATTCACAATCCTGTTACCCCTCAGAGTTGTAGAGTGGAGGGAAACCGTCAAGTCCTGCCCCTCATTTCCTAGTCACCAACCCATGGCTGGGACTGGTAATAGTCATGTAGAAGATGAAGCAATTACTACTTACCCCTCAAACGCTTTAAAGTTCCCGGGTTGACTCAAAAGTAGTGGGAAGTAGAAATAGTGTTCAGTTCTCTTGAGGACACAGAACACTGCCCTCACAGACACCACTGAATGAATGTTTCCTCCATCTTCCAGATTTCCCAAACCCACCAACTCACAGACGTATTTTCTTCCTCTTAACGCAGTGTGTTCATGTTGCCAAACAGTTCTTCATGACTGCACACAGACAGTTCTGTGTGCATGAGGGCTTCCCATCTGAAACCCCAGCTCTACCATCTGTTCTCTGCGGTTAGACAGCTGTCAGTGATGCTTAGTAAGAAATGGCCTGGGCTAGAGAGATAGAGAGAGAACTCAGTGGTTAAGAGCGCTTGCTGCTCCTGCAGAAGACCCGGATTTGGTTCCCAGCACCTACATGTTGTTTTACAGTCATCTGCAATTCCAGTTCCAGGGGATCTGATGCCCTCTTCCAACCTCTGTGGGCACCAGGCACATACACTGTGTGCATATATATGTGCAGGCAGAATACTCATACCCATAAATTAATACTTACGTAAATATTTTTAATTAAAGCCTATGTCTGGGTATAGTGACATATACCTGTAATCCCAGCACTTGGGAAGCACAGGCAGTCTCTGTGAGTTCAAGGCCAGCTTTACCTCCATAAAGACCCTGTCTTGGGGAAAAAATAAATAAATGAAGGGCCTAAGAATGTAGCTTAGTAGATAAAGTACTTACTTAGCATGCAATTAGCCCAGGGTTTGATCCTCCAGACCCCATAAACCAGGCATGGTGGTGTATACCTGTAACCCCAGTATTCAGGAGATAGAGGATGGAAGTTCACAGTCATCTTTGGCTACATAGCAAGTTCTAGGCCAGCATAGGATACATGAGATGCTGTCTCAAAGAAAAGGTGGGGAGAGAGAGATGCTGGGAATGGAAAGAAAGGACCTAAATGCTGCTCTGGAGCATATAAATCAGGCCAACGCTCACACTTCCCATGAGTACCCGGAATCCCATAGACAGGCCGTGCACACCTTGTGCCATACAGGACCCACACAAAGACTTTTCAAAGGGGGAGTTTGGGCTTTTACTTCTATTCCGTTCTAAACTGGCAAGGACAGAAGTTCTTCTGTGTTCTTAGTTGCTCTGAATCCTTTGGGTTGACACAGGTTTGCATGCTTCTTTCTATGTTCTTATCCTATCAAGCTGTGGATTTCAAAACTAGGCCATGAATTCATTTCTTCAATATTTCAATAGAGATAGCAACACATGAAAATATTTATTCTTTCTAATCAGAAGTCACTTACCAACAAGTTTAAAGATAAATTGTTTAAGAGGCTGGAGAGATGGCTCAGAGGTTAAGAGCACTGGCTGCTCTTCCAGAAGATCTGTGGTCAATTCCCAGCACCCACCTGGCAACTATCTATAACTCCAATCCCAGAGGTTCAAGTGCCCTCTTCTGGCCACCTCTGGTACTACACACATGTGATGCAAAGACATACATGCAGGCAAGACACCATACACATAAAGGGGGAAATTTTTTAATTATCAAGTGGAACCAGATCATTACTGGTCCTCAAATCAGTAATAAGCTGTTTTGAGACTTTGTTAAAAATCCACCTTATCACTCAGTCCCCATTATTTACTACTGCTACTTAAAAAGCCATATGGAGAAGAAGTGCCTGAAAACTGTGTTGCCCCTGAACATAATTTGCTCAGTCTTAGTATAATATTCTAGATTGCAAATTGTCTAGCTCCCTCTAAAGGACTATGGGGGAATGGTAGCTTCTGTCTGTAACCTCTCCAGATTCACAGCTATATTATGAAATTGGTGTGTCTGCTCTAAAGGAGTTGGAGAAAATGGTTGTTTATCTCTCAAGGTCTTCATTTAGGCTATCATTTGTGCTGAGCAACTTTTCTAAGGACTAGTGACTAAGATCTTTGTACATAAGATAGTCGGTGAATGGTGTATTCGTCAAGTCTGGGAAACCTTAGCAGATGTGGCATCTAGTGGCCTTGGGACCAGCTGCTCTGCGTTTGTGCACATCCCCATTACTGCAGAAGCTCAGGCTTTCCTGGAGCCTCAGTAGGGCGCTATCTGTGGGGGTGACTCCGTGAATGCTTGAAGGATCAGGAGGCACTCAAGTCAGAAAGTGACACCAACAAAACACAGAGGTCAAGGGAAATGGGAGGCGTGAGATGGGCTCCCTGGTGTGGGTTGGGAGGTGGGCATGGTCTCTGCCTGGAAAGGTAAGTATGAATCCTCCCCAGGAGAAACTCCACTCCTCCGGGTTGGAATAGAATCTCTGACAGATCTGACAGGTGTGCATGTCTGTGAGCTGAGCTGGCTCTGCACTTGTCTTGGGATGTCCATATCCAGTCGGACTACTTTCTGCTTCTGCTTCCTCGCTAGACCTAACCCGGTCCTTCCCCAAGCCCTTGCATGAGGAGGGCCCAGCAGCCATTCCCCTGGAAGTTGCTTCTGGGATCCTACTTTGCTTACTCTGAAGTACCACTAGCCAACTTGCCCGTGCTCTGCCCTTCCCTTTCTCACCTCCTTATCATGCTCGTTTACATGACTGCTTCCTACAGAACATCCCACCAGACTGCTTCCTACCTCTCTCCGTCAGACTGATAGCTTCCAGATTCTTCCACCTGGAGCTGCGCGTGTTCAGTTGGTAGACTAGGTCGCTCTCCTAGTTCATTGCAGTAATGTCCCTGGGAGGCAAAGACCACTTCATATAATGACAGGGAGTGTATTGAAAGCTTTATCAGATGTCAACACAGTGAAGGACATAAGCCAGGGGGTTTCTGTGGTTCTTAAATTTGGTCCTTGCTCATGTCTTTAAACGACTCCGTGTGCTGTTATGATCTCTCTCACCTGTCCCCTCCATGGTCAGGATGCTGACAGTCAGCAGAGGATGGCCTGGTGACTCTCTGGCAGGGGGAGAGTCATTCTTCATCTTTGGACAAAGCTGTCCAGCAGTTTGTCTCTGCTTGTTTTTCCTTTTCACTGTTGTCTCTCATGCTCCTTTCATTTTCTTGCTGGTTCACTCCCAAACCATTGCCCACTAATCTCCCACTCCTGCCCTTTCTCACTGTGGAGTTGAGAGACTCCCCTGATACTTGGCACCTCTCTTTCAGGCCTCACTATAACCCAACCCCTGTTTGCATAATATAATCGTTTCCCTTTTCCAGAAGAGCTGATCATCTGTTTCAAGGTCAGTTCACGCCTTAGGAAGGCATGCAGCAGAGTTGGCAGGCCTGTGCCGCAATCACTTTATTGAAGTCTTCAAGGCACTTGTGAACTATCAGGTATTGGGAAGACTGTCAATACCCATTATCCTGTTCATTTGTAACACTGATGCACAGGTGGGATTAGACTACCACAGTGATCCAGCCAGCTCCATCATCACCTGGCATTTATGATTCCCAGAGTGCATGTCTGTTTGAGCATATTTAAGCAGCTCCTAGCCATGACATGAACTAGGGCAGAGAGCACAGAGTTAGCCGTGAACTCAGTGATACATATAATCATGTATAGCAGGTAGAAGCCAGCTGGCTGTTGCAGGACCCTGAACAAGCTCTGTGTGCTATTGAGAACTGGGAAGGTTAATTAAGCTTCCTTCCAGTCATGTTACAGGTCTACCCAAAGAGCTGGCAGGTGTCATATCAGCCTTCTAAATAATACATGTTCTATGCAGAACGTGCTTAAGGAAAATGCCCCTCTTGTATTGTTTTAGTTAAGTAATAAATGAAGAGAAGAACAGGAAGAAACAAATAGGGATGGGGCAAGTGTGAGGCCAAGACAAAGGAAGGGAGAAAGGGTGGTGTTTAGATTTCGGAATCCTCGGCTCCAGTCCCAGCGACAGTGAAAGAGCGTCCCCAAGGCTGCAGCTCTGCATGTGACTGTCAGAAGGCCCCAAGCCGGCCATACGGTGGCCTCTCACTCCCCAGTGGCCCACGTGTGGGTTTTGATGCTTGTCTAGCCAATCGCAGCATGCTGAGGGCACATCCAGGAACCACAGACACTGCTCTTCCCTGCTGCATCCCCTCCCTCCCTGTCTGTACAGCTCGCTGTCCTCACTACTGCCTTTCCCATTTCCTTTCCTGCATGCAAACTGAAAACAAAAACAAAAAGTCACGGAGTTTCTTTGTCCTACTTTTTCTCCTCTGCTCTGTCTTGTCTCTGTCTCGTCTGTCTCCTTCATGTCTCACTCTCTGCAGAACCTTCACCAGCTAAAACAGATTCAAACCTTGAAGCAGATGAACGAGCAACTGCAGGCTGAGAACAGGGCCCTGACCCGAGTGGTGGCCAGACTCTCCAAGTCCATCGAGTCCTCGGACACCCAGGCGCTCTAGCTATGGCCTCCCTCTCCACCTCACTTCCCTCCTCCACTTCTCCAGGCAGGTTTTCTCTCCTTGTTGGTCCCAGAAGTCCAGTACCTACCCCTTCCATCAGAGCCTCCATGTCCAGGTATCTGTAAAACTTTGTTACCTGGAGATGGAGCAGGACTCAGACCATCTAATGGGACATAAGCAAGGGTGACAGTGGGGAGACCTCTCTGGGCAAGCGGAGTGTCATGTTAAAGTTGCCGCGTTACCTTCTCTTCCTCTAGAGACTGAATGTAGATTTGCTTCCTCAGCTGCACATAGATACACAGCTGTGTATATTTGCCTGTGTGCATACATGTACACATATCTATTTCATTGATGGGGTCTTTGTCATCCTGAGAGAGAGCTTTCTCAGCTAACAGCAGCCCAAATGCACCTGTACCAGTTAGGGCCTGGGATAACTGAGGGCAAGAATTCTCAAACCTGACTGCATGTTTGATCCAACTGGGAGCCATTACTATACACCGCGTCTGGGCCCTTTCCAAATGCTCTGTTACTTGGATTGAGACCTGGGCATCAGTATTTTTCTAAAGCTCCTCTGTTGGTGTATGTGTGACCATGGTAGAGAACCACAGCCCACTGAATACCAGATGGAACTTAATCCCCACAAGTGGCAGCGCTGCTGGATGGAAAGGACTGGGCCGAAAGGCTAGGCTCCCCTGACCCCACCTCTGCCGCTAGCAGAGACCTCCTCCTCCTCCTCACCACTGGGACAGAGTTAGACAAGCATTCTTCGCCTCCTTCTGTAAGTCTTTGCCTTCATCCTCCTCTTTCCAAAACATTTGTCTCATTCCCCTCCCGAATCTCCTGGCTCTGGGGATGTAGCCCTCCCTGCCCTGAGTATGTGGGCCTGGAGGCCGAACGTAGGCGATATAAACAAGCCTTCTAATGGGCTTGGCTTTGCAAAGGAGATGGTAAGCAGTGGAGCAGAGCAGGATTTATTTTCAACTGAAAACTGCGCCTGGAAAAAAAAATGATTTGGCAAACTAGAACCTACCTCTGGCTGTGGATCTGAAAGACAAGCTCACACACAGTTTGTTTCCCCATCCCAAGGTAGTGTGACGGGGTCACCACTTCCCTGAAATGAGTTCTTGATTTTCAGCGACGATCTAATTAGTCTTGACTGGAGCCTCTCCTTTTTTCTGCCTATTTGCATTTGCCTTTAGGATCAGCAGCTGGCAGTGAATACCCGCTAGTACTGCAGCACCCAGATTATCGTAAGGGCTGAGCTAATGTCCTGCTACAGATGCTCTCCCAGGCAGAAAGAGATGGAAAGGGGTGTGCCGCCACAACAGGGAAGTGAGCAGTCAGCAGGAGGTCCAAGCTGTTTCAGAGTTAGCCTCAAAAGTCCTGGAAGGATGCTAACATGTAGCTCTGTGGTGGAGCATGTGCTTAGTGTGCACCAGGACCCTTGGTTCAGTCCTAGCATGCATGCACACAGGTAGATACATACACTCTAGGAAATTTTGACTTAGGGAAAAGTAGAGGCCCCCCAAAGTCCCAGTTATTTCTGTTTTCCCAATTTGTTGCAAGACAATGTAGGATATGGGGCAAAATTAGATCTCATCCTTTCAGTGATTAATAACTGTAATGCTTGGCTTTTATTAAAGCCTGTGCTGAGTGCTGTATGTTTTTCTGATTGGTTCCTCAGCACCATTGTATACATTTTTAAAAGCCGGTTACAGAATCAGAAACAAGCCCAAGTCCCTTGGGAAGTAAATGGTTGAACAAGAATTGAAACACTGTTAGACTCCAGGATCTGCACTCACACCGCGTGACACAAACCATCTGTATATTTGCAGGCTTAACCATTCATTAAGCAACTCCAGCATTGCATCAGAGAGTAAGGGCCAGAAATCTACCTTTTCAGTTCTCTGACTTATTTAAAAGGCCAGTTTCAGCCAGGTGTGGTGGCACATGCCTTTAATCTGAGCACTGGGAGGGCAAGCAGGCATAGCTCTATAAGTTTCAGGCTAGCCTAGTCTACATAGTGAGTTCGAGGACTGCCAGAACTGCAAAGAGACATCCCTTCTCAAAAAAAAAAAAAAAAAAAATCAGTTTCCAAAAAACATTTACCTGCCAAAAGAGTATGTCACTGTGATGTCATTGCCTGGCACATGGCCTACAGTCAGGGAGGCAATGCGACCCATGCGCCATGCCAATAGTCGGAAGAAAGAAACCAAAAGAACTGTATTTGGCAAATAAAATTCCTATGGAATTCAGATTTCAGTGTCTAGAAATGAATTATTGGGAGCAAACCTTACACTTGAGTTTCTGCATTTCAGTCTCTGACACCTGCTAGGCCTCAGTCATGGATGAAGTAGCACAGCAGCAGGCTGTGTGGCCTGCAGCCTAGTCCAAAGTACTTGCTGTGTAGCCCTCGACAGAAAGAGCCCGCCCTCTGGCTCCCACCGGTAGGAAAGGTGAGATGACGAAGGCAAGCTGGCAGTGTGGTGGGGAGACTTGGCCTCACTCTCACCCCTTTGGAATCATCCCCTGCAAGTCCTGAGTGCCTAATACCAGCCAGCTCCATCTTCAGAGAAAGGGAAGACTCCCTGACACACCCTGAGGCTTCAGGACCCCTGTCCCTGTCTTTAACAGCGTCCTTCCTCATCATAGGCTATACATAGGAAGTCATCTTGAGGAACACATGTACTTGATTGTGTCTGAGTGTCAACATCGAACTGGGAGGCTAGAGATTCAGCAGTGGAGAAACTGATGTCTAGAGAGTGGGTGCGCTCTCTAAACCTCGTGCTTGGACAGGTCTTCCCCACACGGTCATGTGTAACTTAGCTTAAGGACAGATAGCACTGTTCACTCCCTTCATTGGAGCGTGGAGTCTGGGGCTCCCTTCCTCCGTCTCTGCACGCCACTGGTACTTGACATTCTCTTTAGATGTTAAATGTTGCAGCTGTGAACTTGTCTTGTCCATCTTTTTGCCCCCCCAAGAATTGAGTTCTTAATGTGGAAAAAAAAATCACCAACACTAACAAATTGTCCCTTTTTTTTTGTTTGTTTGTTTGGGTTTTTTTGTTTTGTTTTCTTAAGCAGCTCAGTTCTAACTTGGTGAACAGTGAGTGAGCACAACTCATTAGATACAGCTTCTTCACACCTATGGGGTCCTGCTAAGAAATAGGGTTTTCAGGGGCTGGAGAGATGGCTCAGTGGTTAAGAGCCCTGGCTGCTCTTCCAGAGGTACTGAGTTCATTTCCTAGCATCCACATGGTCTCACAACCAACCTATGCAAGTCCTGTTCCAGAAGATCCGGTGCACCCTTCTGGCCTTCACAGGCACTGGGCACAGACACATGTGCGAGCAAAACACCCATCCATACAAAAGAAAAAATTTTAAATTGAAAGTCCCACCCAGGCAGACAATCCCCCAGCTGGAACAGTAGAGAAGAGAGGAAAGGTGCCAGCCTAGGCAGAGCTCTGAGGACGCCGCTCTGAGAGGCGTGGAAAGGGCTAGCCAAGCTGCCGTGAGCTGGAGGAAAGACAGGGTCAAAGACAAGCTGTTTTCTAGTTCCTCAGAATCCATTCCGCTCTTCCAGACTCCGGGGAAACTGAGTGGTAGCAGGATCCCCAGTATTGCAAAGCCCATTGCAGACACTGGTGCCTCCACATCTCTTACTCCTGTCAGCCTCTCAGAGGCCCATCTGTGCGGGAGCGGGGCGGTTACGATTCTTTTAGCTACCAACACAGAAATACAGAGAAGTGGTTTGTCTAACTAAAGCAGGGGTTCTCAACCCTCCTCATGCTGTGGTGACCCCCAACCATAAAATTATTTCATTGCCACTTCAGAACTCTAAGTTTGCTACTGTTATGAGTCCTAATGTAAATATCTGATCTGACCCCTGGGAAAGGGCTATTTGACACCCCTCCCAGAGGGGTTGTGACCCACAGGTTGAGAACCTCTTGACAAAAGCACTGTGGATCATTGAGAATGACCACTCCTGAATTTGTTTCTGTGGACTTGATCACACGTGGGTATAATGTCATCACTAACACTTAACTAGCTAGCTGCCCTGGACGAGTGATGGCCGTCTGTTCCCTCATTTATAGAGACAAGGACAGCCGCAGCACAGGCTCCTGAGGTGCCAGTGAGACCTTCTAACCCCCTACATTGTAGGTGTTGTTTTCCCTTTGTTCTCTGACTTGGGCTTTGGGAGTGTGTACACACACACACACACACACACACACACACACACACACACACACACTTGCACACGATTGCATAATGTATCTTCCTCATGAGGTTGGGGAAACAAAGATCATATTTCTTCAGGTGCATTATAGATTCTCTAGTTTAATAGCAATTGTCAGAGCTTGAACTACATGGCCATGATTCCTGAGCCCAGGCCACCCTTTTCTGGAGGCCTCGCTTACTGTCTGGATCCTGAAGGTTGAAATGACTGATCAATGAAAGAAAGGGTGTCTGCATGACAATGAGGATACAGATTCCTGGAGCCTTCGTTGTGAAAATGTATTTACCGTCTAACCCCAATCTCCCAGCAAGGCCCACCCAGGAACTGTACCTCATTAAGATTTTTCAGATATACCGAATGTCTGTCAAAGTGCCTGATCACATAATAAAGACTTGGGTATCCAAGCTGGAACTCGCTCTTCCTGTATTCCTTGAGTTGAGCAACAGTATGTGCTGTGTTCTAAGTGGAAGAACTGACAGATGGAATCTTACTCCATCCCTTTTTCCATAAGCCTCTGTTTGCCAGAATTATTCTAACACCGTCCACCGAAGCACTGGGAAAGCCCCCTGGGTCTTGGCCATATCTGTCAGTTCCCTGGATGTTAATGTTGAAAATAGGTGTGTGTACAGTATGACCAATGAGAATTCGGATGGATTCTAGCTACCAAAGGCACCAGGATGACCTAGGTCATCTTGGCATGTGGCAGAAAGGCCAAGTTCTGTTCCTCGGCTTGCATTTGGTTCTTTATGGGGTGGGAAGCAGAGGCGTTCATCTCTCAAAGGTCACTGTCTCTCTGACTCCTTGCTGAACTCCTCCCCTGTGCCCTCCCCAGCATACTTGGGCAGTCTCCCCAGTTTCTCTAGGCCACAGGTGAGTTCAAGGGCAGGAACAATTGCAGGTAGCTACTGTCTCAGTAGACTAGAACTATAGGCTATGTGGAATGGGAAGCTGGCTTAGAGACCACGAGGAGCTGGGTTTTCCCCAGATACTTACATTTCCAGCCCAGTAAATAGGAAGACCGAGGGGGTTTATCCCTAAGCAAAAGGATAGTAACAACTGATCACAGCCGTCTCAGGGGGCCCTGCTCACCTGCTGGGCTCAGCCTGGGCAGGTAGGGCCATTGTGCCAGGCTCTAACCCCATCTCCCCTCTGTCGCCACAGGTGTTAACAGAGCTGAAGTCCGACAACCAGAGGCTGAAAGACGAAAATGGTGCCCTGATCAGAGTCATCAGCAAACTGTCCAAATAGAGGAGGTCAGATCTGGAGGAGGGGACACATTGCTGCCCACCCTTCCTTCCCAGCTCCTCCCTTCTGGTCCTCGTCGGTCACCTCCTCTGCACTCTGCACTGTACATTTCTCTGCACTCTGTGTCCCATTGCCCCCGCACCTCTATCCCAAGTTTCTGACAGTTTTAACTGAAGCATGATTGTGACCATTTCAAGCAGTCTGGAGAAAGCTTTGGGGGCTTCACTAAGCTCAGCTGTGGACCCCCAACTTTCTGCTGCTTTGTCCACATTGGTTTCGGTACAAAATGTAAGGCTTTGACCCATAGCCTTTACACTGACCCGCTGTCCTTTGATATAGGTGAGTCTTGTGGTGGCCCCCCCAGGATCCTTTTTGGGGTGCCAGGAGAGAGGACAGAGTGTGGAGTTGCTCTCTGGACTGCCTCTGGAGCTGTTGTGTAGAGTCCAAGGTGATTGTGACTCTGATATTCACCTCTCAGGGACTGACTTGTTTTAACTTTTCTATCAATAAGCTAGAACTGCCCTGGCTAGTCTGAACCCCATTTCCCCCTTCCTACACGGCTTAGATGGCCCCGGACTCTCTTGCTCCTTTTCTTTCTGTCTCTTTATGATTTCTCCACCCAGCCTGATGGCATAAAGCTGAAACAGAGCTCCTGACCTCAGCTGTTTTGGCCCATTGTGGAAAATCATCACTGCTGCCTTGGACCCATGACCCCTGTCCCAGCAAAGCTGGAGGATGGCTGAAGGGTCAGCCCGTAGTTCACATCTCCCACTTGTCTGCTCACAAAGTGATTTTCTGGACTCTTCAAGTCAGACATAGTAGTATACACCTATAATCCCAGCACTCAGGAAGCTGAGGCAGGAGGATCAGAATTTGAGGCCAGCTACATAGCAAGACCCTCTCAAGAAGAAGGAAGTGTGGCTTCTGAAGACTTGAGTTGGCCTGGCTTCCTGTGGCTTTGTTTCCTTGTCCACTTGTGCACATGCTCCTCATGAGGAACGAGTTGTTCAAGGAGGCCTGGAGGAGAGTGAGGGGGGAGCCAGACTAGGGATGGAAACGGGCTGGAGAGCATGTAAGGACACTTGGAACGCTGGGCTTAGGCTGTGAGGTGGCAGCAGTCACATTTGGGGAGAGAGAGCGAGCCCTTCCTGGAAGCGGACAGGAGAAATGACTGCTGGGGAGAGACAAAGAGGCCGACGTGCATCCAGCCCCTCAGACTCTTTAAGAGTAGCAAGGCTCGTACATCTGGCCCAGCTGCCTTGTGTTTCTGGGACCCCCTCTGCTACCATAGCTTGGACCTGTGGTCAGCCTTTGGTGGCTGTGCATTTATTACTTGAAGGGTGGCCCTCTCTAATAACCAGAGTTTTTATAACAGAAGCTGAGGTCTCCTGCTCCCTGCCTGCCCAGCACATTAAATATGGATGGGTGGTGGTCTCTACTTCTCTAGTCCCTTCAGTCCTCCTCAGATGTCATGATTTTGATGCTTGTCACATCTTGACTACCATCCCCTAGAATCTAGGCACAAGCAGCCCTTTAGATTACCGTGTCTCAGTCTTTAGAGTATCCCATGATTCCAGCACATAGTTAAAGAACTAGTTCTCATCGATGACCCAGTGTTGATGGGGATAATGCTTGATTTCCGTAGGCATTTTGTCCTTTGGATCACATTAAAGGACAGGTCCTTAAAACCTCATTATCTTGGGGTTGCCAGTGATGCGGACCATTCTAACACTACCTCTGTTATTTTCTTTCATGAGGACAGCACTGTCCTTTTCTGTGGCCCTTGCAGACTTCACGTGCTCTTAAACAGAAGTTGTCATTCAGGGTCCCAGTTACAGAAGAGGACCATGCTCACTCTGACACACTTGGAGCACATACAAGATTCTCTTTTCCATTTCAACCCACTCTATTATGGAGCACTGAGCCCAGGTCTTAGAGAGGACTGAGCCACAGTGAGAAGGACCTGTCTTCTGTATAGGAAGCATTCTCTTCTTGCCGGGAAATGTCAACAAAGTGTTAGCCAACTGATTGTCCTGGAGTGGCTAGGATACTGGGGATTGCTGCCTTGTCCTTAAGAAAAGAAAATGAGATGTTAGGAAAACATTGTGAGTTTCTTCCATTCGTAGACCAGGAAAAGGTATTGCAGAGTTCTATGCCTGTGGGACTTTTGAAGTGTCAGGACAGGTTCTCAAAACTCACAAACTGGCATTAATGCCTGCTGCTGTACGTGGCTTTCCATGTTAAGACGCCACCTCTTGCCAGGAAGGCAAGTTATTTATAAGCTTTTCAGTCTCAGGAGTACTGGACTCTGTAGCCAAGAACTTACCATAGTACAAGTGATCATAGGTAATTCCAGGCACTTCTTTTTAGGCCACTAATTTTATTAGTGAATCTGTTCTCTTCAAAATGACATTGACTGAAAGCCCCCATGAAAGACACAGGCCCTCTGGTGGCCAGCCGGACTCTCGGTGCTGGTCTCTTTCCTCTGTTGCTTGCCAGTTTCACACTGGAGGTCTCCCCGTGGTAGCTTCCTGTGAGTAGTCTCACAGCTGGAGCGTGAGGACCACTGCAAGCAGGTAGCCATACAGGATTCAGCCCTGTCACAGACCGCGCTGCCTGGGAAGTTCAGATGGGGACAGGAATGTTCTCACTACACATCACACTCTATGTTCTCATCCACTTGACAGCTTTGGAGTAACGACTGGGCCAGTCCAGAGATTCTGGGGCTCCTGAGCCCTTCCAGACAGCACCGGGAAGTGCTGGCTCCCAGTCCCCGTCTCGAGGGGAAGAGTGAAGCACATTTAAGGTGTTGTCTCCAAAGAATCTAAAGAACAGATCGATCCCGGGCCCACTCAGTCCACTGAGTGCTCAGCTGGGCTGTTCTCATTTCCTAGACCCTCCTGGCTCTGTCCAACAGTGGGGTGGGGCATGTTCTCACCCCGCTTTCCCTGCTTCCGTCCCAGTCCTCAGCCCTCTAGACGCAAGCCTTGTTGGATGAGGTGGCTTCTGCCCAGGAAGTACAGGAGTGGAGTCTATGGGCCTACGAAAGAGTACATAAACCAGAAATGAAGGAGGAACCCTCCAAGTCAGGCCCTTGGCAGCCATTCCTAGCAGAGACAACTGTCTCCACCCAGTATTCAGTACTGACAGTGCTGGCACTTGTTAGGAGGTGAGGCCTCGGTGACCAGAAGCCTGGGGAAGAGAGGTCTCTAGAAAACATCTGTCAGCTGCTTCCGGACTGTCCTCCCTCAGGATGGGGAGGCTCTAGTCCATGGTCCCATGCCTTTTCAGAAGTGGGCCCTGCCCGGATCCATGCCTAGTTATAGGTACATCTCGGTTGCCCTTCTGTTCTGAAGGTAGGTGCAAACCCTCAAATAGTATAGTTCCCTCAACCCAGGACGTGAGGCAGGTTTGAGGGCAGGACAAGGTGCACAGAGCTGAGCTACAGGGAGTCCAGGGTCATCTTAATTTAGCTGTAACCCTTGGGCAAGATAATCTTTTAGGGTCCCATTGAGCTTAAAATTCTGTGATTTATTCATTTCTAGAAAAATGAGAACATTTTTTTGATGCTTAGATTTCTGCTTTTTTTCAAATTTTCAAGATCAGTCTTGTTTTCTTCCCAAATTCAAGCTGTTTAAGATCAGGATGCCAAGGCTGACCCCTCCTCCCTGTTGGAAAGAGAATTTAATGCTGAGAGCAATTGAATCATGTTGTGATTGCTTTTCCTCCTGGTGGTGAGGTAAAGATGTTCCCAACCTGAAGAGGTGGCGATTGGAGCTGGTGGGGGATGGATAGAGCAGTGTGTCGCTAGGGAACCAGCTGCGGCTTGGAGGCCGCTCGGCCACCTCTCCCAGAGGTGACCAGCACTGCTTCTTGGTACCCAGGCAGCAGACTCAACTGCGATTGTGCTTGGCACCAGCTGGTGTCTAGTTTTGAACTCTGCCTTGAGCAGCAAGTGTTCTGTAGTGAAGACCACAGCTGTTACTTCAGCTGAGGTCTCAGAAGTGGCAGCTGAGGTCTCAGAAGTGGGACGCTCTGGAGCTGTCCGGGGTGGTCTTTCACAAGAGATGCTACACTGCGTTTGTAGCTGTTTACAGAAGCCACAAACCACATGGCATCGAATGGTGCCCTGCCCTGGCCAGACTCCTGCAGTCAGGGCTGGAGGTGAGGAAGGGGCCAAACCCGGGAAGTGGGTGCCTGCATGCTACAAGGGTAAAGGGGAGGCAGCGTCTTTGAATGTGGAACAGGGTGGAGATTGTAAGCAGTGGGAGAAAGGAAGGCAGATTTCTGCACCTGGAAGTGCGTTCTGTCTCATGAGTTCATCCCTCAGCTCCAGCTGAGGCTGAGTGGAGATTTTAATCAGCCTTCCTAATGGGTATTGACACTGCTCAGAGCAGTCGACTCTGTCAGGGACAACTATTGATTGCTTGTGTTCTGATTAGATGGGAAAAATAGATCAACTTCATTATCGCCCAGAAGCTGCCACTGTCACAGCTACAAAGGAACGAAGTGGTCTCTGAGGGCTGAGGAAAAACAACTGGACTCCCAACAAACCAGAGGGCAGCCGGAAGGTGTATCCATGGCTCCTTGAGAGCTGGGGTTAAGGGTCACAGTTGTCCTGAGGTGTGCCTTGCAGCCCAGTACCTAGACGCCCACTGGCTAGGTAGATGGTGGAGGAGGGAACTTGGAAAGCCCATGGCTTTACTGACGTGTGTTCTGGCCTTACCTCAGAAGACTTGGCAATGTGAGGGTCTCTTCCAGTCTGGGGACACACACACACACACACACTTGCCAGGCTGGAGCTTTCAAAAAGAGGTCTGGCATTTTCTTGATTAGAAATGAGAACTCAGAAAGCAATTTTAGCCAAGTGTACTCTGTCTATTTTCCTCTTCCTACACCACTTCCCAAAGGACTTCTCTCTCCCAGCTTGGGAATCTGCCAGAATGACATTTTGTTATTTCTCCTCTAAATTTTCCCCTACTGCTTCCAATAAAAATGTACTTGGGTGGCCCCTGAGGTGTCAAGATGGTGGTGCAGGTCCTTCCAAATAAGGACCCTTCCCCTCCTGCCCTCCCCTCCGCCACACTCCTTAGGCCTCGCTTCTACGCTTGGACTCCATGGTGCTTAAGGGAAGAGGTTTCCCATTTATCAGCCAAGAGGCCTGGAGGATTTTCAAACGCCTGTCTCCTCTCCCCTCCCTCCCCCCCCGCCACCGACCCATCCAGCCCCATTGCACTTTAAAAGCCCCTCCGAGACAAGGCTTGGTTTATGGGTCTGGATGATTCCCGTCGCAGGACTGACTGTGTCTGAGACACTCATTCCGTCTTTTCCTGAGGATGTGATTGGTCCCCACGTGTAAGGCAGAAGTGTCTCCCCAGCACAGGCTGGACTAGTTTGTAGTGACAGCCGCTCAGCCGGGCGGGAGAGAAGATCCAGAAAAGGCTGGACCCTGAGAGTCCTAAGAGCCTGAGGCCTTGGGCATGCTCTTGTGCCCAGAGCTGGGATCAGAGTGGCATCCTGAACAAGGGACACTCAGGGCCAGCAGCACCAAGTCATGTGTCTGTGCTGTTCTCAACCCTGCTCTCCTGAGACCTCCCGCGGACTCCAGCTTATCCTAGGATGGGAGTGCGAAGTGACTGTAGGTAGAGGCACTGGAGTGGGTACAGGAGAAAGAATTCCGAGACTGCGCCCGTCCAACACGCCCACCTTACCAGTCATCATCCCTTGAGCCCTCAATAACAGGTCGGGCCTCCTCCTGGCCTGACCTTAGCACAGCCGAGATTTCCCTGAAGAGGGAGTGATGTGCGGCAGCCTCTCCCCACTGCAGGGACATGTGGTTCAGAGCCTGGCTTTGGCTTCGGTTTCCCTCTTCCCTGAGTCCTTTCCCTGATCCTGATCACCACTTGAGCGCTAGCATTTTGTATTTCCTCTCTCCGCCCTTCCCCCACGCTTCACGCACCCAGTGGAGCTGTTTTCCAGCTGAGTTGTGTGGATTAACTTCAGTCAACTGTAAATACACCTGGAGGAGGCTCCTGAGGCAGGGGAAGCCAGACTGGCTTTGTGAACTGAATGTATTTTTATGCAACTTTGAGTGGCCTTTCAACCCTGAGATGGATGGATTTGCTTTACTGGTTGTTATTATATGGTATTAAGTGTTCTGTGTTTGAAAGTTTGGGAATAATATTCACATCTATGATGCCTGTAAACACATCAGTATTTATAAATGAGCAAATAAAACTGTGTTTTAACTTTGTGCCATGAGACTGACAGACCTTCCCATTCACCAGGCGGCCCCCAGTTGTTCCCACTGACTTAGAAGTCTCTTTGCATGGGCAGCCACAGGTTTGTAAGTCACACCTGCCCTGCCTCAGGAAGGTCTCTCTCTGGGAGCATCAATCAACAGATTTCCTGGGTTGACTGGCCAAGGAAAAGCCTCAGGTTTCAGAACAGTCCTGAGAAGAAATCAGGGTTTCCGGTGCCTAAGGGGTGCCTGTCTCTTTGAAGGTGAAAAGCAGGGGTGTGTGGCCCACCTGATCGACCCTAACATCCATCCTACCTAGGGAAGCCGGGGTCCAGAGAGCTGCTGGGCCCTTGCAGGCTCCCAGCCCCACCCTCGGGCCTCCACTGTGTGAGGGAGGGTTCCTTAGGTCACTGAATCGGGAGATCCAAAACTCACGTCTTAGTTCTAAACTATGCAGATGAAGCTCACTTCTTCTGTGGGGTCATTCGAGGTGGAGTCTGAACTCCGCAGGAAAGGAGCCTAGCTCAGGAGTTGTTGCACAGGCTGCTGGCAGGCCTGGGGTGCGCAGCCAGGCTTTGGGTCTGCTTTCTGCCAGTGGAAATCCGCGGTCACTGCCTGGGGAGGGAGGGAAGATTCTTTTCCCCGCTGTCACCCAGCAGCGAGAAGAAATAGGCATGATGTCACCCTTGAAGAGTTCGGCCCTGGCCTTGGGGCTTAGAGCAGAGGCAAAAACATGCCGGACACACGGGGTTCCTAGACCACGGACGTCACTGCTGCTGGCTGGGTGAGGTCTGCGGGGCCAGCTTCATCCACTGGTCACGAGTGCCAGCCTTCCTGGTACCTCCTTGCAGCAGAGCAAGGTACCCACATTCTCGGTCCTGTACAGCCAGGCCACCTAGCCCATGGCCTCCGTCCGGGACTGAGGCAGCCAGACACCTGCCAGCCCACACGGGCGCTCTGCCCACCCGCCTTCACCGCCCCTTGGCCATCTGGACCGGACACAAAACACAAGTCTAGTGCATGATGGTCCTAGACAAGTGACAGGCTCTGGGCCTGGGAATAAAAGAGTGTCATCCTTTCCTGGTCTTGGCCATGCCGCCCCCTACTCTGTCCCTAAACATTCTGAAGCCTTTCTGGTCCCTGGTTCCCCGCCTCAGCAGTCACAGACAGACAACCTTTTTTTATAAAGCAAGATCGGGGACTTGGTAGTTTCCACTTTTTAAACATCTACACCCTGGGACCAGCAGCTCCCCCCCCCCCCCCCCCCCCGTTGTCAGGGTCAGACTGTGGCTCTCCCCTAAGCTCGGGTCCTCTGGAGGGAGCTCATCCTTGTGGGACTACAGCCCTTGTCCTCCCAGGGGGGTGGGCCCCGTGTACACACCACCCACCAGAAACACCACCTGCCCTTCCCCTGAACCCGGAAGAGAATGGGCCAGGACCCCAAAACCAGCTCACCTCCCTCCCCAACCTTGCTGACCCACGTGGACAACTCTCCCCTCCCCAGTAAAAAAAAAAAGTAGAAATGCTCCCCGCCCCCAGGTTGCTTTCAGCTCGTTTCTTTAATAAGGAGACGCAGCTCGTTACAAAATAACAATGTGACGAGAGATCAGACAAGAACAGAGTCCACACAGGGATGGAGAGAGCACTGCCAAGCAGGGTGGGGGAGGGCAGGGCTACACGTGGCCTTCTTATGAAGACAGGGAGGGCTCCTGGTGGGGCCAGTGCATTCCAGGGGGAGAGGGGGCGTGGGCACACCTAGGTTCTGCCCCAGCCCCGGTTTTGAAAGTTCCCGGGCCCAGGGTTTTCAGAAAGCTGATCAAGTCCTTAGATGAACAGGAGTCAGGAAGGGTGGTCAGACTTCCAGGTCATTTCCCTAAACTCCTGGCTGCTGAGGAAAGCTGGGGTGAAACTGAGGCCCCTCACACTGCTCCCACCACCTTGCCAAACTCTCCTGCCGCTGTTCCCAGTTTCTGTTTCTGTGGAGAGTGGGGGGGGGGGCGGGGGGACACTCCAGCCAACCCCAGTCTGCACTGAAATGGTCGCTCCTGTTGCCCTGTCCTTCATGCCAGTAGACCAAAGGCCCCTGGGACTTGCACGTGCTCAAGCAGCATGGTTTGGAAATGGCCGAGTCCCCTTGTTGCCTCTGGCTTTGCCCAGTACACTTGCCCAACTCTGCCCGAGGTCCCCTGGATTAGTAACCTGTGACTGCCCTCCTGGGGAGCCCTGTGGGTGCCCGTGCTCCTCCTGTTCTCTCTACCCATACGGTTACCACTTGCATGCCTGCTCAGGCTGCCCTGGGAGCCAATGTGAGGGTCAGAGCCTAGGGTTCCCTGTTCCGAGTCACCCCTCATCACCACACCTGCCACCTTGCTCGCAGGGCCACCCTGCTCCTGTGGCACTGCCAGACCAAAGAGGAGGTGCGGGCGGAAAGTCTAACCCACGGCAGCCCTCGGTGTTCCCCACGGGTCGCTCCTCCACTGCTCTCTGGGGGCCCTGACAGCTCAGGAAGAAGTAGGCTGGGCTAGCCTTGTTCACCCCGGACTACAGGCTAGGCTTCTGACTGCTCCTCAGAAGATGGTATCTAAGCCACAGAGTCACACCGCTGCCCTGCCTCTACCCAGGCTTGAGTTGAGTCCCACCATCAGACCTAAGCCGAGAAAGGCAGCCAGGGGCATCTCCTGGGACCCCACCAGAAGCCCTGAAACACCATCTGTCCTCACGACACCGAGCTAAAGGAGCAAGAGAGGGTAACGGACAGGTGAGCCCTTCACAAGTTTTCTGTGGGGAGCCAGTTGGAGGGACGGGGGTTCTCCTGGGAGGAGTCAGGGGCAGCCTCCAGCAGGAGGCCCCTTTATGGCTTTTCAGTTTATTCAAGACAGTGGGGAGAAAGGAACCACGCCACACACATGGAACATAAAAGCAACAGGACACCGGACACAGGCCATACACAGTGCACTGTGCCCCAAGGGTGAGCCTTGCAGACAGACGTGTAGCAGGCCTGCCTCGGGGCGAGTGTCCTCCAGCGTCTTCCCCGGGCAAGGCTGGCACCGGGGCCAGAGCGTTGTCTCCCATTTTGGACATTCCCTGTAGCGGACGTAGGGTGGGACTGAGGACAAAGACTTTACACAACATAAAATCAAGGAGCAGCCAGTTCTGTAAAACAGGTTTGGGGTTGGGAGATCAAGGGGACGCTCAGCATTGCCATGCGGCTATTTACAGAATTGTAGACATGCATCTTGATTAAACAAGATTCTGCTCATAGGTTTATAGATAGCATCTTCTTTTATAATATATAACTAAATGCACATGGAGGGGTCAGATGAGGCTCAATGGCTTCAGAAGTTTCCTGTTTTGTTGTTGCTTAAAAAATAAAGTATATTCATATAGCTTCAAGTCACAGTGTCCCCTTTTCAATATTGCAGTTCAAAAAACAGGTTAAATCCAATCTGTGGTAACCAACCTCTAGCCCCCGGGACTGAAGAAAAAGAGGGATGGACTGGCCGGAGGGTACAGCGCCAAACATAATACAGGACAAGCCAATTAAGTTTAAATTTCACATTAAACAATGAATCACTCTATAGTAGAGTGTGTCCCAAATATTGCATAGGACATACTTCAAAATTATTTGTTTATCTGAAATTCAAGTTTAACCAAGCCTCCTGTATTTGTATTTGCCAAATCTGGCAGCCATTATGGGGCTCTGGGCCACCTGCTGCTACCCATGGCTCTGACAAAGACCCCAACCAGCCTGCGGTGGGGGCAAGGCAGAGCAGGAGGCGTGCAGAGGATGGAGGGGGGGGGAGTCCAGTCTTCCTAACTTGGGGGAGACTGCCGCTGTGTCCGCCCTCAAAGATGGGCTCTCCTACGGAGTTGGGGGACCCGGGATTCTTAAGAACTGACATATGACATCAAAGGGGCAGGGATTTCTTCTTCTTCTTCGCTATCACCCCACACACACACCCTTCCGAGTAGAATGGAGGCATGTTTATAAAGCTACTTTTACGAAGAAGCCTCTAGTAAAACCCTCCCACCTTCCTCACTGAACCGCGGGCCAGCAAAATGTCCCAGAACACTTCTGCAGAGACATAATCTCTGTTGGCTTCCTGGGGAGAAAGAAGATCGGGGTCTCTGGCTGGGCCTCACCCTTACTCCTCAACCCAAGCGCCTGCTGTTTGGAGCTGCCCACAGCACCCCAGAGCTTACTCCTGTTCTGGGAGAGTCATCCAGGGAGGACATGCACCCCCAGATTCTGAGTAGGATTGGGTTTGGGTTTTCATGGTCTTAAGCTCTCTTTTGGGGAGAAAAACCAACTCTAAAAGTACTTTCCTCTCTTTGGGTTGAAAACTTCCAGCCCCAGAAGTACCCAGAATCCCTCACCAGCCCAGAAACATTGACTATCTGGACTTAATGCTGATGCCCCAGCACCCTGGCATTCCAGAAGTAAACCCCCGTGGCAGTGAAGGTTTGGAATGCTATGCTGGAGTTCGGGTCACATCAGCCCCTTGGTGCAGGAACACTGAAGCCTCAACATGTTCCTGCCTGGCTCCTGCACTTGGACAGGTGCCATCTGCTTGGGTGGCTAGTAAGGGACCAGCCCTAGGCCTGGGGAGGAACCACTCCCGGCAATCCATGCTGGCTCCAAACTAGTGATCAGAGTCAAGAAGCCCCAGGGGCTGCCCACAGAAATGAGCTGCAGCCCGTCTGTAAGGCCGGGGACACTAAAGCCACAGGGACCGTTCCTTCCTCCTCGGTGAGCAGTGCGGTAGGACTATGGACTATGAAGGAGGTTCACAAGAGAGAAGCCAAGGAGTTAAAAGGTGGATTGGGAGGGCTGGAAGAATGCAGGAAGAAAAGGCAAGGGAGTTCCTGTGAATGAGGTTTATGGAATGCGGGGGCGAGAAGAGCCAGTGCAGGGAGGGACCTGGGAAAGCACCAAAGTTCCACAGCTCTGGGGAGAGAAAACACTTCCAATGTCCAAATCAGGACCCCGGTACTCTTCAAGCACCTGGACTCTGAGTGTACCCTATTGTCCTACAATTTTCTATCATGACCATACCTCTGGTCCCAAGGACTACAGCCCATAATCCTGTGAGAGTCCTCTGCCCTTCTGTGTTTAGGATACACACACAGAGAGAGTGTATAGAGTACAGAACTTCCCATGTACCAAGGGCCTAAGATAGGCAGGCCAAACCTCACTTCACAGTCTGTTTCTGGTAGAGGTGTTAACTCACTCCCTACTTAGACCCCAAAGCAAAGCAAACCCACATATCTCCCATTTTCATTAAAATTAAGAGACACCTTCTTCATGCTGGGCTCTCCAAACTACCACACCATCCATCAGACCTAAGAGAGGCGGAAAGGACGGGATGGGCAGAGCCAAGTCCTGCCACATTTGCTACTGAAGAGTGGCCTCCCCCAGGCTTCCTGGAAGCTGTGTATTCTCTGTGGGAAGCAAACAGGGCCTGAGAGGTTCAAGGGAAGCAAGCCGGGAAAGGAGGAGCCTCTGGCTACGTGGGGGCTAACTCCCTACCCAGGCTGAAGGTTTGGAAGGCTACTCAGTGCCAGCCTGACGAACATATATATGGCTTTTTATCAATACTGGGGACAAGTTAGGGATCGGGAAGGGTACGCTGAACACAGGGTAGAAACCTTAGCAGGTTCCCTCCAGCACTCATTGGAAATGAATGCCCTGTTTCCTGACATTCAGAGAAAAGTGCCTCTAGGGAATGGAAGGATGGGGCCCAGCCACAGTTCTGCCTGGGTCCCTCCAGCTGCCATCACGGAGGAGGCCCCTGGGCCCAGGGCGTCAGGAATAGGAGTTGCGAGCTCCTCACTAGCCGTCCACGCTTCCCCTCCTTGCCATCTCCTCCTTACCTGGACCTCAAGGGGCCTAACCACTCAAGGCTTCCTCTCCCAGGTCTCTGGCTCTGTGCAGAGTGCTTGGCTTCAAGACAGGATTTCTCCACTTACACATAAAGAGAAACAGAAGCAAAAGCAAGACAGTGCGTGAATGTAAATGACGCGGTACCCTTGCACTCCGCAGAGGGAGGAAGCGTCTGCCTCCCACTGGAGGAGGCAAAGATCCAGGAGCTCCGTTCTAGGCTTTCTGGGTAATGGGACTCCTGCTTCTTCATCGTTGGATGCTGTCAACAAGAATGCATTCCTGGGGCGGGCAGTCCCTGGTAGAGTCCAACCAATCCAGTGAATAGTTTGTTTCCATGAATGTCCCCCAAACCACACTCCTGGGGGAAGCCATGACTGACGGGGGAAGTCTCTGATGGCATGAAGGGCTTTGGTCCTAGTGCTGAACACATCCAGTACCACATCGTGCCGCCTTCCAAATGGCCCTTCACCAGGACTCTGAGAGCTTCTGGCATCTGACCAGGGCTTTGGGCCTTCTTCACACGCTGACAGGCCTCCCACTTAGGCAGCGGGCTTTCTTCATCGTGGAGTCCCTGAAGAAGGATTTCTCCTTTCACACAGCTTCATTGTCCGAGGCTCATTCCAGAACTGAAGAGAAGGACTCAAAGACAGAGGCAGGCAGGGATGGACGGATGGATGGAAGGACGGACACACCACACACACACACACACACACACACACACACACACACACACACACACACACAACGTTGGCCATTGTGTTGCCTTGACACTGAGAAACAGTATGTGCTACCATTTTGTTGGTCCAAAACCCAGGAACAGCAGGAACTGCTTCGACTTTCCGCCAGTAGAGAGGGCCTCACTGGGGGGCGAGACCTGTGTGAACCTGTGAGGGAGGGGACGGGGCATGCACAAGGACAGCTCCTGGGACAATAAACAGAGCCAGGCTTCTCTTCCACCTCCTAGGGGACTCCCTTCACGCAGCCACCAAAAGGAAGTTGGTCTTTAAAAAGAGAAAAAGGAAGGAAAAACAGGACACACCGCAAACAAATGAAGAAACCTCTAAGGTCGCATAACTGAGGTATTGATAGCTCTGGATCTTGTCAGTGTCCTCGGGGGGCATGCGGCCCCAGCCCCTGTGGCCTACTTGTTCTTGCCCAGGAGTGCGTCCACCTCCTCCTCTGGCTTTAGAGAGTGCCACTGGGCGATGGGCCTCCGGGGGTTGGCCAGCATGTCAGACCAGTGCCGCAGCTCAGTGCCTGTGGCGTTGCTACCCACGAAGATCTTGCCGATGGCTTCATTCTTGCCCAGCTTGTCATAGTCCAGCACAGTGACAACCACCTGGACTTTCTGCAAGGCAGCAAAGACAGGAAGGAATTCAGAGGAGAAGTGGGACCCGAACCCATGATATACGTGCTTCTCTGTCAGTCTATGCTGCAGATGATACGGAAGGGAATGGCTTCCGGCTCCAGCTCCAGTTAAGTTTCAGTGGACATGGAGATGGAGGTCAAACTTTTTTTTTAAAGGCAGCCTGCATCTCTACCAGCAGGTATACTGGAGCATGCACAGCGCTCTAGGAACTGTAAGACCTGATGGGATGGGAGTGGCCTCTAAGGAGGTCAGTGGACACACAATAAAAACACAAGTGTTCCTCACATACATTAAGGAGCTATATGACTTTTAAATAGTTCACGTTCATCTCCTCAGATAATGGGGGCCCTTCAGGAAAGTCCTCTCCAGGGTCCCACCCCAGCACTGTCGGACTCAGATCCGCTCCCACAGGAGCACAGCTGTTCCACAGCTGTCCTCTACCTCCCCATGCTTGTCTGGTGAGCTCAGAGCCCAAGGCCCTCGAGGCTTAAGCACCTGAATCTGCTCAAAGGGGATCTCGAAGCTGAAGGACTCGTTGAAGTAGGGGTTCAGGGTCTTCTTCTTCACGGTCGTCTTCTTCTTCTTGAGCCTCTTGCCATTCTGCATCAGGTGGATCTTCACGTAGGGGTCTGCAGAGAGAGTCCCAACCCAAGAGACTCCTCAGCCCTGACCACCTTCCCGGTGTCCCAAGGCCACTTTGGGATCGGACCGGCCTCCACCCTGCTGGCCCCGGGCCCTTGGAAGCCCAGGGAAGGTTGAGGAAGCCTCAAAAGCAAAAAAGTCATCCAGGTCAAGGTGAGGAAAGGTGTTAAGAGCCACCCTTAGGGATTCCTAGAGCATGAAGTCCAGGAACTTCTGAGCTTAAGAACGGCCTTGTGAGGAAGTGTGGGGACTAGCTGGCCAGGTGCCTGAGCTAAGCCAGAGTCAGAAAAGGAAGTCAAAGCTCACTCTGCCCCACCCCGCCCCCACCCCGTCCAGTTATGCCGATGAGAATCTGAGGATACAGAAGGGAAGTGACCAGCCCAAGACGGAGCCAAATCCCAGCTACAGGGCTTATCGTCTGAGGAGGCTCTGCAGAGGGAGTATGCTTTCCCTGTCAGCATCCTGTAGCACAGGCTAGCCCTCTTCACAGTCAGGGAAGTCTGAAACCCAGAGCACCCCCCTCCAGAACAGAGCTGGCAGAGCTTACATCCTCTCCTGGAAAAATACCCCCCGACTCTGGTGGCGAGGCAGACTGGGCTAAGCCCTGCCCCTGCCCACACTTCCTGAGAAAAGTCCTACATCCTTCGCTCATGTGGAGAATGAAATCCTTCTGTATTCTCCATGGCCCAGTGGGCGTGGCCAGAGGGCAATGGGAAGGGACTCAGATGTGGAGAGGCAGCCTGGAAGAAAGGTAAGACCCAGAAGCCTGTGCCCGCAACAGCAAGATGCTTTCTATTGTCAGCTCCGGGGACTCAGGGCAGTGACTGGCTCACTGGTGCCACACACTGGCACCCGGGGGTTCTGCATTACCTGAAAGGCCCCCCACGTCCATCTTCTTGAGGTTCTTGGCCTCCAGGATACAGACGGTGAGCTTCCCGGCAGTGGGCACGTAGCGCAAGGAGGTACAGATGTCACCCAGCTTCTCTGGCTGTCCAGGGAAAGAAGAAGCTCTTAGGTCACCTCCGCTACCCCAGGGTATCCAGTATGGCTGACCCCAGCTTGCCAAGGCTGGCGAAGCAGTGATTTCTGGCTGCCTCCCTTAGTCACCAGCCCCCACATCTGTAGCTGAGGTGATCAGCTTCTGACACCTCACACTGCAGTTCCCAGCCACGGCCCAAGGAAGCTGATGTTCAAGAAGGCAGAGGTCTGGCCACAGAGAAGGACCTGGCAAACCTGGCGGACGTTCGGTAGGCTCAGATCCCCACCAAGCTGGGGCGACAAGGGCACAAGGAGCCGGTGCTGGGAGGCCAAGTGTTTCGGGGAGCCTCTTTCCTGGTGGCTCCGGCTTGCTGCCATCCTTTCCCATCAGCCACTGGGCTTGCAGAGTGATGTGTAAGGCTTCAAAGCACTTTCCTTTTATTATTGTCCCTTAACGCTTTTGTGTGGACAAGACGTTGTAACCGGCAAGACACCCAGGTTGGGGTGGGGGGAGGCGCTCTTCTTCAGAGTCAGAGAGCGGTGTAGCAGCAGGCGGGAGCACTCTCGGGACTCCTGACCTAAGGCCTCGGCCAGCCCCCAGTCTCTCAAGGATGGGGCCAGCAGGGTAAGGGTAAGACTACCAATCACACACGTCTTCCTTCAGGTGAGTAAGCCTTCATCTCTGACAACAGAGCAGGCCCCAGCTACAGAAGAAGGCCTAGTGCTTCCTGCTCCTCCACTGAGTGCTCCCTGCTCCTCCACTGAGTGCTCCCTGCTCCTCCACTGAGTGCTCCCCGCTCCTCCACTGAGTGCTCCCTGCTCCTCCACTGAGTGCTCCCTGCTCCTCCACTGAGTGCTCCCTGCTCCTCCACTGAGTGCTTCCTGCTCCTTCGTTGAGGGCTCCCTGCTCCTCCACTGAGTGCTCCCTGCTCCTCCACTGAGTGCTCCCCACTCCTCTAC
This sequence comes from Peromyscus maniculatus bairdii, assembly GCF_049852395.1. NCBI lineage: Eukaryota > Metazoa > Chordata > Mammalia > Rodentia > Cricetidae > Peromyscus > Peromyscus maniculatus. The sequence goes on along the minus strand of NC_134862.1, from coordinate 44,363,685 downwards.
TGAGTGCTCCCCGCTCCTCCACTGAGTACCGTGCAGGCAACTTCAGGAGCCTGGCTGAAACATGCGACTAAGTAGCTAGAATGGGAGTTCCGGCACCCAGTAAATGAGGGGTGGATTGTTGTAGCCACACACTGAGAATCCTGTAGAATTAAAGCTGGCTTTTCTTGTGGGTAAACTGAGGCATAGAATCTCATTGACAGTGGGACCTCAAAAGGAACAACAATAATGGCGTCCTTATCCCATGGCTTGCTTGACAGACACCAGGCACTGTACAAGGCACTTCCCATGGGCAGTTAATTTCCCGCTGGAAGCCTCTAAACGAAGGCACCAAGGTCACAGCTTAAAAAGCTTCCCCTGGGCCTGGTAGTGGTGGTGCACGCCTTTAAGTCCAGCACTTGGGAGGCAGAGGCAGGTGGATCTCTGTGAGTTCAAGACCAGCCTGGGTTACACAGCAAGTTCTTGGATAGCCAAGGCTACACAGAGAAACTATGTCTCGAGAAAAACCAAAAAAAAAAAAAAAAGGAAGAGGAAGAGGAGGAGGAAAAGAGGAAGGGGAGGTCAAGGAAGAAGAGGAGGAGGGGGAGGAAGAAGGGGAGGAGGAGGAGGAGAAGAGGAAGAGGAAGAAGAAGGAAGAAGGTAACAGCTTGCCCCAGGTCAACAGCCCTCAGTGAGGAGCTGGACTCTCAACCCAGCAGACCGAGCCCAGACCTCCGCTCCCAGCATTGAGAGCTGGTCTCTCCACTCTCACCTCCTCCTTCTCCCCGCCTTGTAGGTCCCTCCACTCCTCGATGGGCTGGCCAAGGTCCACAGTGTTCATGGGTACCTTCACCTCTCCAATAATGTCATGCTTAGAGAAGCGATCAAAGTCATAGATGGCCATCACCAGGGTCTTGCCTCCTAACTCCTGGTATGGCACCTGTAGGGCACAGATGGGGTCAGAAGGGGCCACGGTGGTCTGAGCACTTCTGGGGGGGGAGGGCGGGGGGATGCAGTGGGAAGAGCCCGGGCTTGGGCCTGTATTGCCCACAGGGACCAGGCCGACTTGGAAACCCATGTGTGAGATGGGAGAGAGGCCACTGCGGCCTGCTTCTGTGCCATCCTGAGCATGTCCCAGGGCCCCAGCTGGGGCTGTGGACCGGGGAAAGGTGTGCAGAACCTAGGGGCAGAGGGGGAGCCGGAGTCTTCCTTCCGGTTTCCATCACCTTGAAAGTGAAGGTCTCGTTGAAGGCGGGGTTCAGTGTCTTGCGGTGCACCTTGGTCTCGTATTTCTTCTTCTTGTCTGGGAGCAGGAAAACTTTGACGTACGGGTCTGAAGTGCCACCCATGTCCAGGGCAGGGAGTTCAGCAGCTTGCAGGACACCCACGGTGAGCTGTGGAGAAAGGGAGTCTGGGTCCATGGACTCATCCAGCCCCAGATGGGTCTCCTGCAGACCCCCCCGCCAACGCCCACCCCAGCAAGAGTCTGGGAAGTAAGGCCAGGCAGGCCAAGCTCAAGTTAATAGCCAAGTAAGTTAATAGCAGAGTTCACCTGAAACCTTCCCCACAGGGGACTGACGGTCAGAGCCAAAGGATATATATGCCCTGTGGCTTCCAACCGTCCACTCCACGGAAAGAGGCAAGGCCGCCCTGCCTCTAGGGAACGACTTCCGCCCACACCGGGCCCCCCTGCCCGGCCCCACACACCTGGTTGGCTTGGAAATCATAGTCCAGAGAAAACTGCAATTTGCCCAGGTTCTCTGGCTCCTTCTCCTCCTCGCCTTCACCTTCTCCTTCGGTCAGGCCTGTCTCTGCATCGTCGTCATCCTAGGGGAGCTGTGGGTGGGGAGAAAGGCTTGTATAGGAGAAGGCAGCAGCTGCCCCTCACAACAACACAGAACAGCCCCAAACCCTGACTCAGAGCCCGGGGGGTGGGGGGACTCTGTGGGAAGAGCCCAGGGCTTGGGCCTGTATTGCCCGCAGCGTACAGGGCAGACCGCAGAAACCAGCATGTGAGATGGCTGAGCGGCATGTGTGTAGGGTCTCGGCTCCCCCACTGCCCATCAGGCGGACACCCAGCCCCACACTTGGAAGGCAGGACTCTGGCTTGGACAAGAACCTCTCCTCTCTGAGGGGTCAGGCACCGCGCCACAGGCCAGGTAGCTTCTTGAGGCAGGGTAATCACTTCCCTTGTAAAACCCTATCAGTCCTTTGCTCAGATTTACCCATCCTGGGCGAGACATACCAGGATTGCAGCAGTCCGGGCAGCCAGAAGCAGGGCGAGTCCAGAGAAGCAGAAAGAGAAGGGAGTGTCATATCAGAGCAAATCCTTCAGCTCAGGCCAGCCTGAAGTCATGGCTGCTCGATGAGATCAGTCTGGGTTGCGTGCACACATGCTTGCACACATATGCACACGTGCAAATACACAGGAACACGCTTACCTACACACATATGCATGCATGCACACATACACTAACACAGAGATATGTGTACACACACACACACACACACACACACACACACGCACGCACGCACGCACGCACGCACGCACGCATGCACGCACGCACGCACGCACACTGTAGGCTCCTTTGAGGCCCACCTAGGCACACAGACGCATGCGCACTCAAAGGCTATCATGACCCTTGGCTGTCTTCTGAGGTCAGTCCCTCCTTCCAGCCTTCATGATGACGCCTTGAGAAAAAACTCTTCCCAGTCGTTCCCCAAACGGACAACAGAGGACTGTGAGGAGCCCGGCTCTGGAGGGACTAATATGCCAAGGGACCTGCTGAAGCCAACCCCAACAGGCTGAGGTGGATACATCATTATCTGAGAGTGATGGATTCCATGTGGTCCTGTCTCGGTGCCTTTAAACCTACCCTGCCCCCACCCCCACCCCCACCCCCATCTCCTCTGAGTCCCCACCCCGCCCAGCCTGATATATCTGCCCTTCCATCTCTCCTGGCAGGAAAATCTGGTGTTACCTAACGGTGTCTCCCTGGTCGTCATCATGGGTGGCTAGCACTTTGTTCCAGTGGCTTCTGGGAGTCCACACATTGTCCCCTTCTTTTGCCTTTTCAAGGGTGAGCTCATGCTGAGGTGGACTTCAGTCCCTGCCCTCCAGCTTGGGGTGGCTGACCTGACACTAGAGTTGTAACCGTCGCGGCCCGTGTGGAGAGTGCAGAGGGGCAGCTCACACGAAGGAGCGGCCTGGCTGTGGAAGCCCAGAAGCCATTGCCAGGGCCCCTCCCAGCTGCTCCCCAGCGTCCTACCTGGCCCCCCTTCATGTCCTTCATGTTCATGGCGTTCTTCATGCCCTTGCCCTTCTCCTTCTTGTTCTTCTTCTTCTTACAGCAGCACTTCTTACAGATGCAGAAGCAGCAGGTGAGCAGCAGGAGACCAGCGACCACGGCCATGGCGATCAGAGCCCAGGGCGGCACTGCCCACACACAGAGCCCCAGTGTCAACCACGGCCATGGGATCAAAGCCCAGGGCGGCACTGCCCACACACAGAGCCCCAGCATCAACCACGGCCATGGTGATCAGAGCCCAGGGTGGCAATACCCACACACACAGAGCTCCAGCATCAACCATGGCCATGGGATCTGAGCCCAGGGTAGCAATACCCACACATACAGAGCCCCAGCATCAACCACGGCCATGGGATCAGAGCCCAGGGTAGCAATACCCACACACACAGAGCCCCAGCATCAACCATGGCCATGGGATCAGAGCCTAGGGCGGCACTACCCACACATACAGAGCCCCAGCATCAACCATGGCCATGATCAGAGCCCAGGGCGGCACTGCCCACACACAGAGCCCCAGAGTCAACACACTTCGCCTCACAAGCCCTCATCCCGAGCATGGACAAATGTGGGTTGGGCCTGTGACTCCCCTCTTCTCCAGCCCCACATTTTTATCCACACATCCATGAGGTATATGAATACCTCGCTCTTCGCTGCCCCCTTGTGGACACAGCCTGCTGGGTTAGCAGTCTGGAGAATGTCTGGAAGAGCAGTTGGGGCTGTTTCCAGACTTTTCCAGTCACTTGATCGTCACACAACTGGCTAACCTCATCACAACCGGGAGAAGGATGAGCCTTGTGGAGCCCGGCCCTGGGACAGTGCTCAGAGGCCTGACCCAGAGGCAAAAAAATTTCCTGAGCTCTAGTTCCCCTAGAAGGCTGGCCTTGCTTAGCCAGAGGGCCTGGGGAGCCCTTAACCGCTCCCCCTCCATGCTCCCTGCTGTCCCGAGGCCCTGGCTCCCACCAGTGTGGCTGACCCTGCAAAGGGAACCCTGGTTCCGCATGGAGAGCCTTTGCCAGGAGTTCAGAAAGCTTCGTTTTTTCTGCACTCTAAAACAAAGCAGTTTCTAAATGCTGCTGGAAACCTAAATAATGAGTCCTATCTTACAATTTTTTCGCCTTTTATTTTTATCCTTTGGTGGGATTTTAAAATTGTACTTAGATTTGAACTCACCCCTTGAAGCTTGGACCATGTAACAGTTAAGTCCCTTCGGTGACCTCACTAATTTTTAGACCATACTCCTAGCCCATGCTTTACCGGGTTCCCTGAAAAACCCAAGCTGAGCCCCAAAGAAGGAGCCCACCCCAGCCCATCCCAGCGGCACCCCACCTCCTCAGGCCCGGCCCTCCACAGGCCCCCCAGTTCTAGCCCTGCAGGCCTCCTGGCCACCAGGGTCACTCACGGGGGATCTTGTTGATCTCATTGAAGAATTTCTCCTTCAGCTTGGCGAACATGTCTTCTTGGCTCTCTCCAGTGCCCGTACCCTCTGTGGAGTTGTCGGCAGGTCTGACAGGCATCGACATCGTGGCGCTGGTGGCGGTGGCAGGAGCCACAATGGGCTCCTGGTTCCTCTTGAAGATGTTTCTCATGGTGGCAGAGTTTGCGGCTGGGGCGGGGGGAGGAAGAGAGTGGGATAAACCTCCCAGAAGCTCTGCCCGAAGGACCAGGAGACATTTCCAAACTAAAGACTATGGATGTTTCTCCCTCTGCAGCGCAGTGGGGCTGAGCGTGGAGTCGGCAAAGCGCAGACAACAGCCCCGGGTAAGGCAGTGCCGGCATGCTGTGGCTGTGGCAGGTACCTGCTGCCAGTGAGCTACCAAATCCAAACAACGATTGTTTTGTTTGTTTGTTTTTCACATTCTTCTCACTTAACAGCTGGGGAAACAGGTGCAAAGAGTTAAACATCCTGAGGCCTCTCCCAGCCTGACGGAATCTGCCTGGCTCCAGAGCCTGTAGACTGATTTCCCATGCCATCGGCATCCAGGAATGGGGGAATCTGCATCCAACCTCCCGTGGCTCTAGGAAGGAGCAAGGGGATCACTGAGGTCCCATGGGCCTCTGTGCACTGACTTCCACGGAAAGACTCTGCCTGCGCTCTGCCTGTCTCCATGACACAAGGACACCTCCCAGCCTCTTCGCTTCCGGTGCTGGCCTCCTGCACTTGCTCAGGACCGTTTCCCACATTTTCAGACCCATATCTGTAGCCCTGCTCCTCCCAGAAGTCCTAGCGCAAAGGGGTGGCATTCACTGGAGACAGGAAAACCCGAGGAGACGGGGAAGAAAGAGGCAGAGACACAAGCTGGGGCGGGGGGGGGGGTTGACCCCGTGATTCTACCAACCAGAGAACTAAGGCACGTGGCGCACTTGAGGCCAGTATTCATTCTGTCTTACATCTCGACCATACCACACGTAGGTCGGCACTCTGCTTGATTTATCTTTTCCTGTACAGTTTGTCTTCAACACTAAGCAGCTAAATAGTATCCCTCTGGACATAGTAGTACCACGGTGTGTTTATTCCATTAGTAATAGAGTTTCCACCGCTACGTGGCTGGGGTATAATTAAATGGTAGTCCTTGCTTAGCATGTGCTTGCCTAGGTTCTGTACTCTGCACTACTGCGTGCGTGTACACACACACACACACACACACACACACACACACACACACACAGGCTCTGTGTGTGTGTGTATAGTATATATATACACACATATATAATTAAATATATATATATTATATACTCACACATGCATATACATGTGCTATATATACTGTGCATATATGTGTAGCTATAACCACATATCTATACATACACATCTATAACAAGATGAGCATAAACTCTGGTCTTCATTTAAAGCTATGCTCTCACAAGCCTCCAAGCTCTACCCTGCTTTCTCAGCCCTCTGTTCTGCTGTCCCAAGGGGGGTGTGCCTCTTCAACTCACGTCCTGACACGAGGGGGGCTATGCGATATTGACATCAGCTTCTCCTGTGTCGCGTGCACACATTTCTAAGATACACATGCTTGACACCTGGCTTGTTTGCTTTTGAGACAGGACCTCACTGTACAGTACAGGCTGGTCTTGAACTCACAATCCTACTGCCTCAGTCTCCCAGGTGCTGGAATAGGTGTGCACTGGCATGTCTGCTTGTGACGACGGGCTTCTTTCCTTTAGTGCGTTAAGCTTCATCCATACTATAGCCTGTATCAGTTTTTTTCGTTTGTTTGGCTTTTGGTTTTCCGAGACAGGGTTTCTCTGTGTTGCTGTCCTGGATCTCGCTCTGTAGACCAGGCTGGCCTCGAACTCAAAGAGATCCACCTGCTTCTGCCTCCCGAGTGCTGGGACTAAAGGTGTGCGCCACCACTGCCCGCCCTGTATCAGTTCTTTATTGCTTCCTCCTGCTAAATGATATTCCACTACATAAATGACACATTTTTATTTATCTGTTCACCAGCGTGTGGACATTTCAGCTATTTCTGCTTTGGGGCTTTTCTTAAGAATTATTATGAACAAGCCGGGCGGTGGTGGCGCACGCCTTTAATCCCAGCACTCGGGAGGCAGAGGCAGGCGGATCTCTGTGAGTTCGAGGCCAGCCTGGGCTACCAAGTGAGCTCCAGGAAAGGCGCAAAACTACGCAGAGAAACCCTGTCTCAAAAAAAAAAAAAAAAAAAAAAAAAAAAAAAAAAAAAAAAAGAATTATTATGAACAGCCGCATATGTTTCCACTTATCTTGGCTACACTTAAGAGGAAAATCACTAGGTTGTGTGGGAACTGTGTTTGGTATTTTAAGGAGTCACCAAACTCTCTTCCAGGGTGATGGCATGAGTGTGTGTTCCCACCCACAGTGCCTGCGGATCGCAAGCTCTCCCTTGTTACCGTGTTCCTGAGGGTGGAGGTGGCGCCTCGCTGTGGGTCTGACCTGCATTTCTCTACTACTGGACAGACAGACGGATGGGCCGCTGTTCAGCACTCACCAGCCGTTTGGTTATTTTCTTTAGGAAAATGTCTACTCAAAGACTTTACCAATGAAAAAATGAGTATGTTTTAAGGGGCAGCTGCACACGTGTTAAGTGTGGAGCTCTAAGGACAACCTGAGGAATCTGTTCTCTCCTCTCACCAGGTGGGTCACGGGGTCCCCCATGGAAACTCAGGCTGTCAGGCTTGGTGGCAAGCCCCTTTACCAGCCAAGCCATCTTGCCAGCCCTTGGCCACTTTGAATATTTGTCTTTTTATTGTTGAGTTATGTCATTTACATATTCGGGATTGCAGATTCTCCTCAGATAGGGAGCTATCGTCTGTCAGCTTGCACTCCCTGTCCAGACTGCTGCAAGGGCCAGCAGCAGTGTCCCCACGCCACAGGGGGCAGGGGAGTGACCAACACAACATTTTTAAAACAGTTCTCTAACCTTAGGGCTGTCTTTCTAATTTTTGGGATGTCCTCTAAAACATAAAGGTTTTTCATTTTGATGAAGTCTGTTTCTATGATTGCTTCTATTTTCAGTGGTATGTCTAAGAACAAGTTACACAGCCCGTGTCGCCAAGATTAGATTGATCTAAGATTTCCAGTTATAAATTCAGCTCTTGCATTAAGGTCTACGGCCGCTTTGGGGTGGTGGTGGTGGTGGTGGTGGCGGCGGCGGCAGCGGCGGTGGTGGAGGTGGTGTGTGTAGATGTCCATTTGACATAGCAAGAAGCATCATTCTGGCTGCACGTAACAAGCACAGCATGCTTGAAAAACGCCCACAGCATACAAATACAGGAGAGGCAGGTGCTGTGTAGACACCCTAGAAGGGCCCAGAACTCACAAGGCACTGGACTTTCGAGCCTCTGTCTTCCCACACTCAGAAAAGCCTTTTTCTTTCTTGATAAATTGACTCTAATTCTACTACTATGTGTCCCCGGTCTAATTTATTGTTCTGGGACACAAGACCCTGGAAATCTCAGCAGGTTCGCCCTGGACTCAGATCTGCACCTGAAAGAGCGGGTAAGTCGGTCAGGAGGTGAGAGCTGGGCTGTTTCTTAGCTCTGCCTTCTTATCTTCTTTGCTCTCCCCTTTCATTTGCCCAGAGCACTTGAAAGTGGGCAAGCTCCCACAGAAGGGTGGTGTAGTGGGTAGCAATTCCAACCTTGATCTGGAAGTTCCAACCCCCATGGAGGCTTCGGTAACTGTCCCGCCTACAAGGCGGGGCCAAGAGAGGACCCTGAAGACCCGAGATCTGGATGCACCAGCTCTCTTGGTTCCTGGAGCCTGGACGATGGAGATAGACCGAGCAGAGTTCTCCAGAGAACACCACCGGGCTGTGCCACGCCTTTCCCAGACCCTGCAACCTACCTATCCCTTCATTTGTAAGTTACGCCACTAAATAAACCTCCCTTTAAACTACATGGAGTGGCCTTAATAATTTCACCAATAGGGTGGCATGGGACGCCTCTCCCTTCCTGTCTTTGTTCCACAGCCCGTATGGCCAAGGGCCAGTGACGTGCTTGGTTCTCCTCTCTCGCCCTCCTGGGATGTAAGTCGAAGCAATGAGGCACACACTGGCCGTTGGCTGCGCAGTAGAGTGGCACTTCAGATTGGCTGAATCCAGGAAATTCATGGAGGTGACTACTGACCAGTGGATGACCAGATACAGGGCACCATGCTGGCGCTAATAAAGACAATGCCACGCTCGCACTTTCCGGTACTGCTGGCATTCACTCACCCACGTCTATTCCTCCTTCCTTCGACCTGCCCTAGCATCCACCAAGATGGCAGGCATGGCAGGCACGGCATGGACAGGGCAAACTCTTCTCCCACAGAGATAATTCCCCAGAGATCTGCACTGACTCTGCCTCCCTCAGGGTCCTAAAGCCAGTTGGCTTCACATGCTGACCCCCAGGGGACTCTTAGTTAACTATGCGTGCCCACATCCCTCCATCAATGCCTTGTTATTTCTTCATTTTACCCTATCCACTCTCCATTTCTCTGTGTTCCTTTACCACAGACAGTTTTATCCCCAAGAACATGGAGATAATTTCCCAGGTGACAAGACAGTCTCCTGAATATGAAGTCCGAAGGAGGTTGGGGAGAACCACCCATTTGTACTTTTAACCTCAAGGGCAATTTAAAGCCAAATAAAAAAGGTCAAAGCCACCATAAAACTCAGTCTCTTCCCTGAATCTTACTGGTTGCTACCCCACTTCTTGGGAGAATTATCTTAATTCACCAAGATAAAAGAAATCACCCCAGGACGTCACAGCAGGTACTAGATTACTGGACTCTGTTCTGAGACAGACAGTGTGAGCAATAGATTCAGATCCTGATGGGGAAGAGCTCAGACCCAAACCAGAATTCCTGATCCTTCTGTGGCTACTCTCAGACTCACCTTGGGATGCCTGGGTAACAAAGGATGGAAGACAAACTGGTCCACCAGATGTCCTGGAGGACGGGGGACAGGGGGACAGGGGAATGCCTCTCTGCAGAGGCCCTGACACTTGTCTCTTCACTTAAGCCTGTCCCTCGGGCTCTGTGCAACTGTTCAGCCTCAAGAACAGTTTATCCTGAAACCACGAAGGGAAAGGAGGCTGCGATTTGACTAGAATCCCCTCTGGCCTCAGAACAAGCTGGGTGATGGGGAAATTCAGACAAAGACAGGAAACTACAGCATCATCCCGCAGCAGGACCCGTTTCGTAAGAAGAGACGAAATGATAGGGTGTTCTCATGGCTCCCTGCCAGAGTAGGGGCGATGCAAAGAAAAGAGGAACCTCTGGTAAGCCTACCTGTGTCATCCCGTTAGTGTAGAAACCCCACTTTTCAAACAGACGCGGTGGGCAACAGGACTCAGAATCTACGTTTTCTCCCAGTCTGAGGAGCCCCAGGCCACCTCCGCACCCTTACTCATCCGTCTGACCTGAACGGAGGGAGGAAGTCTTCGGGACCCTTGCTCATCCGTCTGACCTGAACGGAGGGAGGAAGTCTGCGGGACCCTTGCTCATCCGTCTGACCTGAACGGAGGGAGGAAGTCTGGGGGACACACAGGAGTCCATTGTCCTCCGTCTCTTTTTACTGCCCAAAGACTGTTCCTAGAACTCACCAACCCAGATGAATATTTTAACCCAAGAACTTTACCCTCAGACCCACAAATTCAGCTTTTGGACACTGCCTTCCTGCTGTTCACGGGGGCCTGAAGGAAGGGACCCTGATGTGACCACCTCACAGGGCGGAAGGTACCAGAGGGAACACACTGACAGGAAAAACAAAAGGCAGAATTATTGATGCCCCAAGAGTTAGCCTTTCCCTCCAAAGACAGAGGGGAGAGTCTTACTTCCTAATAGTCACGTTGTGTGTTCACAGTAGCTTCCATGTGACTGTCCCGTGACGCCGTCTCTAGGACCCCGACTTAACTAGGGAACAAAGTCTGTCACTTTCCATTCTTTTTCTTTTTCTTTTTTAGGTGTGCACTAAATATGCTTTTTATTACTGTGTGTGTGCCCATGTATAATATGAGTGTTTGTAGACTACATGAATAGACCTGATAGCTGCACCCTGCCTTAGAAACTTAGCCACTCGTAATTTCTTAGAACGTATTAACATGGTGTCTTTGGGTCTACTGAACGTTTCATAATTTTTTTTTAAAATGTAGCTTTATTTATTTATTTGTTTGTTTATTTAATAGGTGGTGGGGTACTCAGTGTCACGGCACACACGTGAGGGTCAGAGGACAACTTGAGGCAGTCAGCTCTCCCCACTGTGTGTGTCCAGGGACCAAGTTCGGTCATCAGGCTCGGCAGCACATGCCTCTATCCCCTGACACATCGAGCTAACCCTTCATAAGACTTTAAAGTGCGATTTGCGTATATAAAATAATACTCATTAATGTCATAAAAGTTCCATGAAATTTTACATTGGACACAGGTTTTGATAGATTTCCTTCAAAAATAGGTTCTGGGCTGGGCGGTGGTGGCGCACGCCTTTAATCCCAGCACTCGGGAGGCAGAGCCAGGCGGATCTCTGTGAGTTCGAGGCCAGTGTGGTCTACAGAGTGAGATCCAGGACAGGAACCAAAAAAACTACACAGAGAAACCCTGTCTCGGAAAAAAAAAAAAAAAGAATCGGTTCTGAAAGAAAATAATTCTATTTCACTTTTTAAAATAGTCATGGATAACAAAACACAATAGACAATAAAAATCTTTTATGTTAATCAAAACACTTCTAAATAATGTACATTTAAAATTATCTTGTTAGATTAATCATTATGGATTGATTTTTCAAGAATGTTCTTTTTTCTTTTTTTTTTTTTTTTTTCAGGCAGAAGCTCACTATATAACCCTAGCTGGCCTAGAACTCACTAAATAGACCAGGCTGGCCTTGAACTCAGAGAGATCTCTTGCCTCTGCCTCCTGAGTGCTGAGATTAAGGTGGCGTGTGCCACCATACTTGGCACTTTCAGGAATGTTTGTATTATACAAGTGAGAAATGTAAGATTTTCACTAAGGCTGTGACATACATAAAATGACAGGTAAAATGTTTATCAAAGATCTTTATGTTAAATTCTCTTTTCACAATGAAAATTATAGCAGTGCAACCCAAGAACTAGGCACACTCACTCCAAATGTAATAAAATAGCTGTTATTAAATCTTAAGATAATAGGGGCTGGAGAGATGGCTCAGAGGTTAAGAGCACTGCTTGTTCTTCCAAAGGTCCTGAGTTCAATTTCCAGCAACCACATGGTGGCTCACAACCATCTGTAATGAGATCTGGTGCCCTCTTCTGGCTTGCATGGATATGTGCAAGACAGAAGACTGTATACATAATAAATAAATAAATCTTTTTTAAAAAAAACTTAAGATAATACTAATATTTACAGTTTAAGATACGTTTTAACTTACATTTGCAACATTAAAATATAAAAGATATTGCTTGTTTATCTATGCTCTCTTCCTTCAGAAAACAGGCTTTTCAAGGCTCTTGTCTTGTTCAATTAAAATAATAATAATAATAATAATAATAATAATAATAATAATAATTAAGGAACCAAGTGTTAGTGCCTGCTCCTCCTGCTTAAAGCCCAGGAGTGATCAGGTTAGGCTCTGTGTGTTTAAAACCAAAATCCTTCTATTTTATTTACACTGAAAATCATTTATTTAAAGGTCTAGATTTGGGGTTAAGGATTGTTAATGCTATGAAAAATGACCTGGTTAACATAAACTTAAAGCTGACAAAAGTTACAAAACTTCAAAGCTTTTTTTTGGGGTGGGGGGTGGGGGGTGGGAGGAAGTGGGGTATGGCAGGTTCAGACAATCTATGTAACAGCTCTGGCTGTCCTGGAACTGGCTTTGTAGAACAGGCCTGCCTCTGCCTCCTGAGTGCTGGGACTAAAGGTATGTGCCACCACCACCTGGTGTCCTTGGCATTTTTAAAGTCTGTCTTTATATACAACTATGTGTATGTATGTTGTCTACACGTGCTAGTGTTTTTACATTGTTCTCATGGTCCATAAATTAAAAGTGTTACTAGCCCAAATCCCTTTTAGTCTGTAGTATAACTAAAATTGTAGAACAAAAGCAAAGGGTGTGTGTAACTAGTCTGAATCAAGATGTAATTTAGTTGATCCTTGTCTCTGTCCTGAAGTCTCTATTGTTTGGGTGAGTAACCTGGCTTTCAGAAGATGGAGACTCCTGCTCTAGGACACAGCCCTCTTCAGGGCACGGTCCTCTAGGCTCCGCTGCTCCTACAAGCCCAGCTGGAGCAATGAATTAGGTCTGTGCTTCCAGCTTCCCCTAAGTAATGAATATGTTTACCTGCAGAAGTGCACAGGTAACCCACAGGAAAGGAGGCAGACACTAAATGAAAGCGAAACCTCGGAATTTCGTCCTCATTTGGAGTTTCATGAGCCCAAATAAGAAATGAATAGCTTTTTTTTTTTAAAAAAACAAATGCAGTTTCTAAATAACTAAATCTTTACTAAATTGGTTTATTTAAATTTGTTGATTAAAATAAATACCGTCTCCATGACTGCTATAAATGTTTTACCTCTATTTCATATGTAGCTTTCTGTGTTTCATTAAAATACAAAGTAGTTTTATTAAAAACGTTTTCTAAGCCTGGTGGTGGTGGAGCATGTCTTTAATCCTAGCACTCAGGAAGCAGAGGCAGCGGCAAGTGGATCTCTGAGTTCGAGGCCTGCCTGGTCTATAGAGCAAGTTCTAGGACAGCCAAAGCTATGCAGAGAAACCCTGTCTCAAAAAAACAAAAAAACAAAACAAAACAAAAGCTTTCTAAATTTTGTAAAGAAAAATCAAACAAACAAACAACAAAAAAAAAAGCATTAAATAAAAAGGAGATAGACAAGAGAAAAAGAGGCAGGGGAGTGGGTCACCTAAAACCAAGGATATATGACAAATCCTTTAGAAATCCACTACTTGGTAAGCTTATTTCAAAATATAATTTTTAAAAAAGAAGTTTGGAAATAGGTACCCTACATAGGTGGACAATGTTTTCCCCCAAAAGACATTGTTATTTAGTGAAAATATGCCAAGTATGAGGTATCTCCCTAGATGCTGTTGGTCTGGAAGTTCCCAGAACATCCCAAAACACCACAGACTCTCACCACGGTTCTTGGTTGTCCACCAGAACTAGATGGTAGGGATATAATACACCTTGTTTTCAGGACAGAGAAATCAAGCTGAGAGTCACCTAAAATTCCTACCTAATAAGCTAATGTAGTAGTTTGAAAGAGCATGGCTCATATGTTTGACTACTTGGTCCCCAGTTGGTGGACCTATTTGGGAAGGATTAGGAGGTGTGGCTTTGTTGAAGGAGGTGTACGCCATTCCCAATTCACTCTCTCTGCCTTGTGGTTGTGTCTCAAAATGTGAGCTCTCAGCTACTGCTCCGGCATCATGCCTGTCTGTCTGCTGCCATGCTTCCCACCATGACGGTAGACTCTAACCCTCCAAAACTGTAAGCTCCAAGAAACGTTTTCTTCTGTATGTTGCTTGGTCATGGTGTCTTACTATAGCAATAGAAAAGTAACTGACTTAGCTGGCTTTCCTAGTGCCACAGTATGCTATGCCGGTGGGGTGGGGGGGTCCATCAATTGTATTACTAAGCCATGAACCCTGCATGCTACAAGATGCGAGGCAAGATGTGCCCACTGGTACAATAGAAGCATGAAGGTTACATGGATACCCAAACAATTTTGGATTGCATTTGAGGTCTACTCCACTGGAGGGAATTCATGCCTGGTTCTATGAAACTAGTCAAAAGTCCGTAAAAGGGGAAGGCATGGGCCCTCAAAGGGAACCTACTACTATTACCTTGCTATGTGGACATATTATAAGACCATCTTCTAAATATTTATACTTACATGCTAGATTAGTGCCACCTTCAACCCTGGCCAGAGAAGCTGCTTTCTGTAGCAGTCAGCAGTTAATGCAGAGACTCGCAACCGGTAAAGGTACTGAAAATGAGTTAACTACTGAGTATTCAACTCTAAAGGGACATTAATATCAAACACCACCACCCGAACCCAAGGCTCAGGGAGCATCCCATCTTGGAAGATAAAAACAGAAATAATGTAAGAGCAGGATGGGGAAATGTGGAATGCCGGCTTTGGGACATGGCCAGTGTACCCGCAAACTCACAGCAGCCATGTTGTACCTGCAAACTCACAGCAGCCATGTTGTACCCGCAAACTCGCGGCAGCCATGGTGTCCCCGCAAACTCGCGGCAGCCATGGTTATGCAGAAGAACAAGTCAACAAAGTCAGTATTCCAACAGGCAACATTAACTAGATGCAGTGGGTCACAAAAAGGAGGAATGGAGGGGGACATGAAGTGGGGAGAGATGCATTTTGGGGGTGTATTAGGGGAGTGTGAAAGGGCAGCTGATGATAAATATGACCAAGATACACTACTTACATGTATGAAATTGTTAAGGAATTAATAAGAGACATTCTATTAAAAAATAAAAAAGAAGGAGCTAGAGAGATGGCTCAGTGGTTAAGAGCACTGGCTGCTCTTCCAGAGGTTCTGAGTTCAATTCCCAGCACCCACATGGCAGCTGTCTATAACTCCAGTTCCAATGCCCTCATACAAACTTACATGAAGGCAAAGCACCAAGGCATATGAAATAAAAGTAAGTCAATTCTAAAAAAATAAAAATGTAGACATTTAATATTTTTTAATGAAGGTTAAAGAGAAAAGAAAATGTTTTAGATGAGAGAGGATTTTGTATGGAGATTCTGTCCAAAGGCAGAGGATTATCAGAAATAAGAACAGACAAGATTAAGACAAACCCAAAGAGTTAAAGTATGTCACAGAAAGGTTTATGGAATTTAAAACTTAAAAACAGCATGGGCTTACAGAAACTTGCTTAAAGAACAAGGATTCTATTTTTATTTTATTTTTATTAAGAATATGGTTATGACGAGTGGTGGCGCACGCCTTTAATCTCAGCTCTGAGGAAGCAGAGTCAGGCAGATCTCTGTGAGTTCAAGGCCAGCCTGGTCTACAGAGCGAGATCCAGGATAGGCACTAAAACTACACAGAGAAACCCTGTCTCGAAAAAGCAAATAAACAAACAAACAAAAAAACCCAAACAAACAAAAAAGATAACTGCTTTCTGTTTATAATTAGGAAAAAAGTTTTTAGAGTCAGGATTTTATTTTTCAATGTCCCTGTCAAGCTTTATCAAAATGTTATACAAAAGCAAAATTTTAGATCCCAATTCATCCTTCCATACTGGTGTCAAGAGCTGGGTGTTCAAGAATCATCCTTAATGGACAAAGCCATATGTTGCTGGAGAGCTTCTCTCCAGGTTCCCCAAGCCCCGCAGTCCCACAATCCACTTATAAAATAATCACTCAGACGCTTATATCACTTATAAACTGTATGGCCGTGGCAGGCTTCTTGCTAACTGTTCTTTTATCTTAAATTAACCCATTTCTATAAATCTATACCTTGCCACGTGGCTGGTGGCTTACCAGCGTCTTCACATGCTGCTTGTCCTGGCAGTGGCTCCAGTGTCTCTCCTCCTCCTTCCTGTTTCCCCAATTCTCCTCTCTCTTTGTCCCGCCTATACTTCCTGCCTGGTCACTGGCCATCAGTGTTTTATTTATATAGAGTGGTATCCACAGCAGCCATACTCATGTAGGGGCCAAAAGGACAGCCAACATTTTGTTCCCAGGTCAACTAGGTCCCAGGGACAAGAGGACAACACAGAAAGATCCTGCAGCTCCAATAGTCACATGTCATGGCCTCTTGATCAGAGAGAACATGGAGACTCCAGAGGGTGGATCTGACCAGGGTTTATTCTACAAAGAGGAGGGTCAGCACTGAGGAGAAGGTCCTCAATGCTTCCAAGGAAAGCTACTTGGTCAGGAAGACTCTGCACCCCACCATTATACCCGTAGGGGCGGGGCACACAGGAGAGGACACCCGTAGGGGCGGGGCACACAGGGAGGACACCCATAGGGGCGGGGCACACAGGGAGGACACCCATAGGGGCGGGGCACACAGGAGAGGACACCCATGGGGGCGGGGCACACAGGAGAGGACACCCATAGGGGCGGGGCACAAGGGGTCCGCAGAAATGGCTCAGGGCTTAAGACTGCATACTGCTCAGAGGACCTGAGCTCAGTTTGTAACACCCACCTAGGATAGCTCACAACTGCCTGTAACTCCAGCTCCAAGGGATCCTCCACCCTCTTCTGGCCTCTATGGGCACCTATACTCATGTGCACATACCTGCACACAGACACATACACATAATTAAAAATAGATATTTAAAAAAAATAGTACCATCACCCTAAAGGAGCCATGGGGCTCCCATCAAGTCCCTAAGAGTAACTCCTAAGGAGTCCCAACTGACCTTACCAGTAGCAGAAAAATATCATTTGGGGCCAACTGTGTGAACTTAAACACCCAGCAGGAAGGTATAACCGAAGAATAAAACAGCTAGTAATTATACAAAAAAAAAAAAAAATCCCATTGAACTAAACTTTAAACTTTACAAAGGGGACAAAGAGTGATTCGGGCCTTACAGACCTCCTCGTTAAAGCTTGAGTATGGTGCCGGTAAGATGGTTCAGAACGTCAAGGTGTCTGCTGCCAGCGCTAATGATCAGTTCGATCCCCAGAACCTGCATGTCCGAAGGAGAGAACCAACCCCTGCAAATTGTCCCTGGCTTTCACTTATGCACCGTGGCATGCACATACTCACACACATAGACCTATCAGATAAATAAGTAAAGATAACAAAACATTTAAACCCTGAGTGTGGGCTACTGACATGCCAGCTCGGACAGTCACAGCCATCATGCAGAGGTTATTCCATTCCTGAACCTAAGGCTGTAAGCTTGCTTGTGGTTTCGGCTTTCTTCACTGCTTTTCTTTTGGTACTGTTGGCACTCGGTGGTTACAGTCTCACACATCCTCTGCTCCAATCTATTTCATCACTGGGTCTCTACTCAATAATCTTCTAACAGTATCCTGATATATTCTTTTTTATTTTAATTTTATGTGCTTGGGTGTTTTTTGTCTGTACGTATGTTTGCACACCACTTGCATGCCTGGTGTCCATGGAGGCCAGAAGATGAAGTCCAGCCACCTAGAGTTAGAGTTACATATGGGTTGTGGCCAACCATGTGCATGCTGGGAATTGAACCAGGTTCTCTACAAGAGCGGTCAGTGCTCTTACCAGCTGAACCATTTCTCTGGTCTCTCTTTCTATATTATTTTTCCCCTTTTATTGAAAATAGATTCTCCCAGCACTCGGGAGGCAGAACCAGGCAGATCTCTGTGAGTTCGAGGCCAGCCTGGTCTACAGAGTGAGGTCCAGGACAGGCACCAAAGCTACACAGAGAAACCCTGTCTCCAAAAACAAACAAACAAACAACAACAAAAAAAAGATTCTTTTCTCACACATTGTATCCTGATTACAGTTTCCCTCTACTCCTCCCAGTTCCTCCCCACCTCCCCTCCCCTCTGGATCCACTCCCTTTCTGTCTCTCATTAGAAAAGAACAGGCTTCTAAGAGATAGCCACAAAACACGAGAAGATAAAACATAATAAGATAAAACAAACACCACTGTATCGAAGTTGGACAAGGCAACCCAACAGAAGAAAAGGAGGAGGCACGAGACTCAGAGTGCACTGGTTCACACACTCAGGAGTCCATTCAAACGCCAAACTAAAAGCCATGCTGTGTGTGCAGAGGACCTGGTGCAGACCCGCGCAGGCCCTGTGCTTGCTGCTCCAGTCTCTGAGAGCTCACGTCAGCGTTGCTCAGTTGATGGAGAGAGCCTCCATCTCCAGGTCAAGGCCCTATTGCCTGCTTCCATAGTCCTGCCCTTACCCTCAGAGTATGTATATTCCAGCAGGGACTTGATCCACACTGCTTTATTGTGGCAGAAAGGCAGGGGTTGGGAAGTCAAAGCCATGGATCAACTCTAGCCCACCACCCAACTTCTGCAAATCAAACTAGGCTGGAAGGAAATGGTGACTGCTAATTCCCAGGCTTGTTACTGATGTTTTGTCCAACAAGAGAGTTGGTGTCCTAGTAACCTTCGAAAACTTGACCATCTAGTCATCTCAGAGCAAAGCTTTGATTGAGGAATTGTTTAGATCAGATTGGCCTGTGGGTGTGTCTGTAGGGAGTTACTGTCTTGGTTACTAACTTATGTGGGAAGTTGTCCAGCCCACTGTGGGTGGCTCCATCCCTAGACAGGTGGCCCTGGGCTGTATAAGAAAGCTAAGTATGAGCCCATGGTGGGCTGAGTCAGCAAGCAGCATCCCTCCGAGATTCTGCTTCAAGCTCCTGCTCAAGTTCCTACTTTTTTTTTTTAAGATTTATTTTTTTAGTATGTATACTACAATGTTCTGTTTGTATGTATCCCTGCAGGCCAGAAGAGGGCACCAGATCTCATTACAGATGGTTGTGAGCCACCATGTGGTTGCTGGGAATTGAACTCAGGACCTCTGGAAGAGCTGACAGTGTTCTTAACCTCTGAGCCATCTCTCCAGCCCCTCGAGTTCCTACTTTAACTTCCCTCAGTGATGGACTGTGACCCGGAAGTGGGAACCAAACAAATGGACCCTTTCTTCCCCAGGTTACCTTTGGTTAGTGTGTTTTACACAGCAACAGAAAGGATACGAGAATAGCTGAACAAACAGAAGATTCTGACCCACGGGGTGAAACCACCCACTCTGCAGTTCCTGGTGGGAAGAACTTGGTCCTGCCACCGAGGGAAACTGTCCGGAAAGGATGCCGTCAATGAATATGTGGACACATGACTGAGCAAGATAGGCTCTTAGGTCACTGGGTCACCCCATGTCATTTATAGGCGACCCTGAAGCCCATGGCAGTGACCTTCCCACGTCACCAGGGCACTGGAGACAGGCAGAATCCACAGGTATTTCCACAGCTGTGGAGTTGACTATTCCAGAAGACATCAGCCAAATCCAGGGACATTATCATTGACAGATTAAACTGAGGCCTGATGGTTATGAGAACCAACCCCCCCTTCCTCTCCTGCCTCAGGCCCAGGCTCTGAAGTCAGACCTGTACCTTCAGGTATGTGACCTGGGGTCACATAGTTTCTTTTCCCGGTACCAGACTGAACCATGGGAAGCAGCTATGACATTCATGCTGTGGAACAATCTTTGTATACTGTAAATATCTATTACTCTCATTGTTAATAAAAAGCTGATTGGCTGGTAGCCAAGCAGGAAGTATAAGTGGAAGAACCAAACTAAGAATGCTGGGAAGAGGAAGGGCGGAGCCAGAGTCACTGCCAGCCAGATGCAGAACAAGTTGGACACACAAAATGGCACAGAGGTAAAAGCCACCAGCCTCGGGGCATCACATAGATTAATAGGAATGGGTTAAGTTGTAAGAGCTAGCTAGTAATAAGCCTGAGCTATCAGCTGAGCATTTATAATTAATATAAGCCTCAGTGTGTTTACTTAAGAGCAGCTGCAAGACAGAAAAACTCAGTGTGGGGTTGAGGCTGGTATTAGATTGGCTGGTGCTGAGGACACCACACACCCATCCCAACACAGAGCCTGCTGCTCATCGATGTGAGTCCACCTGCCCTCTGCTCTGTCTTCCCCCATGCCACAGCAGAGACTTGTGTAACCTCAGAAGCCTCACCCTGAAGTGACCAACTACCCCTGTCCCCTAGATGGTATCCCCTTCATCGCTTTTACAGTGGATGTCAGGGAGGTAGGCATCCTCCTTATTCCCGCCTCTGCCCCTCGACCTGCTTATGTGCCCCCTGGAGGCAAGCCTGTCCCTTGTCTCCCTCCCCGTCTGTTTCCTACCCAGCAGGCAGAGCGGTTCTGTGATTAAAACATAAAACCCCACATTTTCTTGTTGTTGCTATTGTTTTGAGACAGGTCTCAGGTCTCACTATAACCCCAGGTCAGCAGCCAACTGGCAATCCTCCTGCCTCAGTCTCTTAAGTGCTGAGATCCAAGCAAACATCACTAACGCCCGACCAGCTAGCTTTCTGTTTGTATTATGATTATAGCTTCATGATAGCCTTCGAGGCCACACGCCAGGACAGGCCCTCACCCCTCTCTCTCCGGTAGGTCTCCCAGCTCTCCTTCTGGTCACATCGGATTCCTTCAATGTCCCAAACATGCCAGATAACACCTCGGGCCTTACAGTCACTGTTCCATCTCCCCCTAACACCTTTTGCTGCCAGTGTCCACACAGCTCACATCCTCAGATGGCGAAGGTCATCACAGGTGGCGACATTTAAAGCAGCCTCTGCCCGACCATGCCACCTCATGCTCGCTGTGCTGGCTGGTTTTGTGTGTCAACTTGACACAAGCTAGAGTCGTCAGAGGAAGGAGCCTCAGCTGAGAAAGTGACTCCTTGAGATCGAGCTGTAAGGCATTTTCTCATTTAGTGATCCATGGGGGAGGGCCCAACCCATGGTGGGTGGGGCCATCCCTGGGCTGCTGGTCCTGGGTTCTACAAGAAAGCAGGCTGAACAAGCCATGGGGAGCAAGCCAGTAAACAGCTCCCTCCATCAGCTCCCGCCTCAGGGATCCTTCCCTGTTTGAGTTCCTGTCCTGACTTCCTTCGGTGATGAACAGCAATGCTGAAGTGTAAGCCAAATAAACCCTTTCCTCCCCAACTTGCTCTTGCTCTTTGGTCATGGTGTTTCATGCCAGCAATAGGAACCCTAACCAAGACACTCCCCTTCCCAGACTGTTTCTACCACCTGCTTCCCAGTGACACTTTATTTTATCATTTGTCTGTCTCCCTTCACTAGAATTTAAGATTCACAAGCGTAGGGAGTTTGGACTAATACTTAGTAGGTGCTCAATAAAAAAGTGATGAGGCCTGGATGGTGGCGATTCTTCCACCCCTGAGGCCCACACTTGCTGTCCTCAGATATCTCAGTGTGAGCGGCTCACCGACCAGTTCTACGGCACTTCAGAAAGCGACCTTCCTCTCTGCCTTTAGATGAGTCACAAGGTGCATGGAAGCCAGGGAAGAAGAGGCTGAAGATCCTGCTTGGAGTCTCAAGAGTCCCACCAGAAAAGGAGGCCCGGAGAAGGAGGTGAGTGGCTCAAGGTCACATGGGTGACCGGCAAGCTTGGCATCAAGTCTGTCTCTGGATCTCTAGTCCTAATCCTAAGCCCACCCTGCCTCCTACAACTGCACCCTCCCACCTGGGCACATTCTGGGATGCTGGGCTCTGGTGGCCCGGCAATGACCAGAAGGCAGCCAGGCGAGGACTTGAAATGACAAATGTGTCATGCTCCAGGTGCTCCCAGACCAGAGTAGCTCCAGCCCGGCTGGAATCACCCGACCAGAGAAGCATGAAACAGCGCCATTAGGCGGGGGAGCCGAGGCTGCTCCAGAGGAGGCTGGTGGAGGTGCCCTGCCAACAGGGCCTGGCGTCAAGGCCTGTAGAGGGAAGGCCAAGGAAGCAGATGTCTAGGTAAACAGGTTGGGAATGGGTCTTCTAGGCATGGTCCCCATGGTGGCCCTGGAGACTGGCTGGCAATGCACATGGCCCTTGGTACCCCAAGCACCTGGTCAGCAGGCTGCAATACTGCCTGGCAATTTGCATTGCAACTTTACCTAATGTCCTCTGTCACGGGGGACCAGGGGACTATACCTAGACACTGAGTTTCTATATAATATGAGAAGACCTGCCAGAGAAGCAAAGGCCAATAGGCTTGTGCCCTGGAGTCCCACCCTATCCTCCAGCATGGGGGCTCACAGAGCCCCCATTCCACATGGGCCTCTAGAATAGCAAAGGGTCTGATGTCCCTCAGCTGTGTATCCTCACACACACCCACAGCTGCCACCTCTACCAATTAACTATGATTTGGGAACGATGGACTTCTGCAGATTATCCACTCAGCCCTGGCCTCGATTAAGGAAGATAAGGAGAGGGACTAGACTCAGCTTGTTTAATCTTTTCCAGTACTGTGTTTGCAGAAGCCAAAGCAATGCCATGGAAATGGGCTAGCCAGAAGGATGGCTGTCGCTGACACCAGGCTGAAACGATCGACATTCAAGGATAAATTCACAACTTTATGTTTGCACCAAAGCTCCATTCCAACACTCGGTGCCAGGAGGCCATCGAGTTTTAATGAGTTAATTTTCTAGCTCACATTGAAAATAAATCACCCATTTCTCGAGAGTGGCTCGTGCATGGCTGCCTGTGGTCCCCCCTGGGTCAGTTCACCTGGGCTTCCGCCTCAGTGCAGGGTTGCCACACCTCACACACAGGAACGGGGTCTGTTCTTGAGCAGACTTGGGGAAGCTGCCTACCCTAGGGTCCTAAGAATGGGGAAAAAATAAATAAAAATAAAAACAAACAAAAATCCCCAGAGTCTGATTTCAGTCTCTCCTGCTGCTGCTGCTGCTGCTGCTGCTGCTGCTGCTGCTGCTGCTGCTGCTGCTGCTGCTGCAAGAATCCCTTTCCTTCTTTTACATCCAGGCTGAGATCAGTAAATCTCAGGCCACCTGAGAGATGGCCCGAAGCCAAGGCTGCAGGCTGAGGCTCAGAATCTGAAGGCTGGGACTGAGCCTTCTGCATGTTCAATCACAGTGTGTGACCTTGGGCAAGGCTGTCAGCCTCCCTGGGCCTCAGCCCTTGCACAGTCCTGAGTGGCGGTTAGCCACCCAGCTCTGCTACCTAAGGGCAGCTGTGGTAGCCAAGGCTCAGCGCTCTCAACACCACCCAGGCAGGATGCTGTTAAATCTCAGACACACACACAGAGGGTCTGAGCATCCAGGAGCCTCTCAGACCTTGCATGACAAAGCTTGCCTTCTAGAAACACCCAAACCGAAGCCAAAGCATCCACCCGCCAGTGTATCACAGGGCTGACTGTGCCTGCATGGTCACTCTGGACTCCCTACCCCTGGCCCACCCCTCCACACCCCACCAAGCCCTGCCAGTTCCTTCTGTACCCCTGACTAGCCATCAGGGTTCAAGGCTGGGTGCTCCACCAGGCCAGGTCCTTCTGCATGCCCCCTACCCCCACCCCTCCAGCCAGGATCTCTGCTTGACCAGACAGATGGCCAAGTCACCACTTTGAGGACAGGAATGAGGCTTCCTTGACCTTGTCAGCCAAGGCACTAAAGTTGCTGAACACTTAGTCACCCAGGTCACCTGCACCCCAGTTACCTTCAGTCCCAGAAGCTGCCTCGGGGATCCAGAGAACCCCACCCCCCAATCCCTCACTGCAGGCAGCTCTCCAGAAGGAAAGGTCCTCTGCTGTCTGGGCATCATGACATTTGAAAGGACAGAAGGGTGGGATCCCCCACATAGGTGCTAAGGGGGGCCAGCTAGTCGGTTAGTGGATGCATGAGATGGGGCACTGGTTATGGGGCCTTGGTATGTGCATGTTCAAAGAGGAGAGAGAAGAGCAGGACAGTGGCACTCTGCCCTGGTCATGATCTAAGGAAGCGTGGTGGGGGACAAGATTGCCCAAAGACAGACGGTGGACACACACACACACACACACACACACACACACACACACACACACTGCCCTGCTCTCCTTCACACCAGATGCATATCTTCACTGGAAAATGGACGCTCCCCTCTGCTGGGCAGCACAGGCACCAGGCAAGCATTCTGCTGAGCACCTCTGGTCCTAAAAGCTTTGGGAGGATAGATAGGGCTTTCGGAAGGGTGTGTGATGTGTGCACATGGCATGTGTGAGGTGTTGTGTGTGGTGTGTAGGTGTGTGGATATGGAATGGAAGAGTGTAGCATGAAGCATGGGCTCTATGTGAATCTGCGGCATGTGATGTGGGGGGCAGGAGTGTGTGCTGTATACTTAGTGTGTATTGGGGCCTGGGAAGGTGGAAGGAACTGTGATGTGTGGTGTGTGTAGTGAGTAGGGTTGTGACTAGCAAGGGTGTGAGGTATATGGCGGGTGGTATTTACGGGACATAAGTGTATGTGTGTATTACAGGTTATAGATGTATGAAGTGTACTGTACAGTGAAAAGCCAAGTGCATACAGTAAGGGGGTAGGGTGTGTGTGTGTGTGTGTGTGTGCTAAGTAGAGGTGTGAGTGATAGGATGTATGGGGTAGGGGTGATAGGTGGTGGTGTGTGGTGGTATGTATATAGTGTGATGTGTTTCATCGGGCAGGTGAAGTATGTATGGTATGGCATATGGAGGTGTTCTGGAGGCTCTGTGGTGTATGTGATAGGTAGGGGTTTGTGTGTGTGTGTGTGTGTGTGTGTGTGTGTGTGTGTGTGTGTGTGTGTGTGTGTATGTGTATGGCCAGGGAAGCTCATAAAGGTGTGTGGTATGATGGGTGTGTTGTGTATAGTGGATGCAAGGAGAGGATGTGGTGGGTGCTCTACTCGGGGGAGCGGGCAGCCAACATGTGAGTAGAGAGAATAGCCTGAGGGGCAGGGACTGCAGCTGGGTGGCAGGCCCCATGACAAAGCCTCCTTCCTTGCTTCCTGCCTGAGCTGATTGGTCAAGCCAGTGGTGCCCCCTGCTGTCTGTCCGGGAGCCAGACTCCTGGCCTGGGCAAGGCTCCTGCTCAGAGAAGAAAACATGGAAGCTGGAGGGAGGCTTCCGTAGCGGAAGGTGGCTATGCTGGCCAGGTAATGGAGGCTGATTATGTCACCAGGGTGCCCACGACCTCAGCGACGAGAGGAGCTGGCCCCATCTTTCAGGCCCATGGAGGGCACACATGTTATACAAAAGCTCTGTGTGTCCACACACACGTGGGCACCATGCGTTTGAGCATAAGTATGGGTGTGAACACGTGTTCACAGGCGCCATGGGTGCAAACCAGTGTGCACTGCAGCCGTATGCGAGACGTGAAAAAGCCCTGGAGAAGAGACAGCTGGTTTCAGACTCACCACTTACCCAGGAAGCTGTGGTCATGGCAAAAGGCCGTCCACTTGGGTAATGAGGCGATCATCTTACTGCTCCTGAAAAGTGCTCCGGATCTTCCAAGATGGCCCAGAGACCTGACCTGAATGTGGGACACTTCCACCCCCAGACACAAATAGCATGTGGGCTGTAGAATAGCCAAGGCTGCTTTCCCTATCCACGGGGCAGGCGGGGCTGAGCACTGACCACAGGCCCAGTCTCTGTCCAAGAAAGTCATGGCTACTCCGCAGGTGGGTGGGTGAGCGGGTGGGCTACTCCGCAGGTGGGTGGGTGGGCGGGTGAGTGGCCGGGAGCCTGATTCTTCTTCCCCAGCTCTGAACATTCCTTCCCCAGAGACTGCCCACTTCTGCCTAGCGTCAGTCACCTATGCACACTGCCCGGCTTCCCACAGCCCACAAAGGCTGTCGAGGAGGACATTGCTTGCTTCTTCCTATTCTTTCCCACTGCTCTCCCAACCCTGCCCAGGGAAATAGCCTGGTGCCTGTGCCTGGCCACAGATAACCGAGAGTAGGATCTCATCAGGAAGGGCTTCTCCTGGAAACCTCTGCTTCAGGCTGCAGGCCAGAAAGGCCAATCAGTGGTAGGGTGCGGGCCTGCCACCCTGGAATGCTCCACCTGCGGGGAGAGGCAGGCAGTACCCTGGCCAGCGCCCCCTCCAAGTCCGGCAAAGGAACCTATGAAATGACTGTGCCCACTAATGTCCACTTGGCCCCAGCCTTGAGACTGACCCTTCCAAGTGCAACTGAGTCATGTCTGTTCTTTATTCTGATACCCACCTTCTTTCATCCCAAATCCTATGTCAGGCCCTATGCTGAGAGGTAGCCATACATAGCTGAAGAAATCCTAACCCCGTCCCCAGGCAGCTCACCCAGGAGATGCCAAACTCGGGCCTTCATGGAATGGTGGAGCTGATGGGACTCCAGTCTCTTGACAGCAGACGGCCAAGACCCCACTGTGAACCCGATGGCCTGGCACAGCCAGCCAAGGGTTTTGCTTTCCATCAGCCACCCTAAGCCTCTGAGGCCCTCTGGGAAGGCTGGCGTCACAGGGGAGGCATGGAAGTGTGCCAGCCCTGAGGTGCAGACTAAGCGGACATTGGCAGCATTCCAAACTTCAATGCTGTACCTCGTCACCTAGGGAGCTATGATGACTCCCACCTTACAGAAGAGAGGGCCTGTAACATCTCACCTTTCCCAAATGATAAAGAGAGCTGCACCCCAAATAATGGACCAGGCTGGGGGGGTGAGAAGTCCCAAGAAGTCTGGGTAGCTCAGTCTATCCTGGTGGGTGATGGGGTACTGCCATCCAGGGAAGGGTCAGCCTGGAAGGGACTATCCGGCCCCTTTGTTCCAAGAGTGTACTCTCCTCCCAGACACTGGCCAGGAGCAAGGACCAAGACGTGCCGGCCACTCTGCAGACAAGAGACGCCCATTACCGCCAGCACCCCTGACAGCTCACAGTATCCGGGAACGAAAGTGGGTCATGCCAAGTCCTGGGGGCATAATTAGAGTCCTGGAAGCCAGCTTTCTCCTGCATGACCTGGGGCTGGAACAGATATGGAAACAGGGCTGCGAGGGATGAAGCACAGCCTCAGAACACCAACAGAGGCAGAGGGAGCAGTCGGGGCAGGATGTACACTGCAAAGCCCCACCTTGGCATCCTGTGGGATCCAAACTGGTGGAAAGGAGCCAAGTCAAGAGCAGATGCCACCAAGAGTGAGCCAGCACCTGGCTTGGGAGGCCAGGGTGAGGCTCAGTTCAGCCACCTTCAGACATGCATGCAGGGGCAGTTGTTAGAAACCCTCTGGGGCCTCGTCTTTCTATCTGCAGTGTGGCATCAGAACAGAACCTGCCTGCAGGGGTCAGCGGGCTTAGAAACGACACAGGAAGCAGGATGCCATGCCCAGATCAGGTTCTAGGACCTTGGGGAACAGGCCTCCAAGGAATGATTGCAACTGATCCATCAGAGGAGGCGAGGTAGACTACCCACTCACCACCTACCTTCTCCTACGGTGGGCTCCGTGCCCTGTTATACCTTCCAGAACTGTGGTTCTCAACCTTTCTAACGCAATTCCTCATGCTGTGGTGACCCCCAACCACAAAATTATTTTGCTGCTACTTCATAACTGTAGTTTTGCTACTGTTATGAACCATAATGTAAATATCTGCGTTTTCTGATGGTCTTAGGAGACTCCTGTGAGAAGGGTCATTTGACGGCCCTAAGGGGTCACAACCCACAGACTGAGAACCACTGTTCTAGACAGACTCAGACTTTCGCCCAAGCTGCCAAACTTTCATTAAGAAGCCTTCCTTCTCCCATCATGCTCTCGGCTGACCCAGCCCATCCCTTAGGAGGTTCGGCTTGTGGCAAAGGCTCTGTTCCCTCTGTCCTCTGTCACCTGACCCTGGCTTGTCCCTTGCTTGCCTAAGCCTAGCTGCAGTCCATCCTCCCAGACACCCCATGTATCTCAACAGCGGTGACCTCATCCACCATGCCCACCACACCTCCATTTGATGGTTCAGGTGGTAAGTTGTGTGCGGGTTCCTACTGCATCTAAGTTAAAATGCAATAAAAAGGGGAAGAAGCCGGGCGGTGGTGGCGCACGCCTTTAATCCCAGCACTCGGGAGGCAGAGGCAGGCGGATCTCTGTGAGTTTGAGGCCAGCCTGGGCTATCAAGTGAGTTCCAGGAAAGGCGCAAAGCTACACAGAGAAACCCTGTCTCAAAAAACTAAAAAAAAAAAAAAAGGGAGAGGGGAAGAAAAACAATCAGGACACACAATGCAGGAAGCCCTGTGGCCAATGTCACACGGCATCTTGGCTCCCCTCAGTGGTCACCCTCCAACACTCTAGCTTGCCCAGGTGCTCCAGGACACCCCAGAAAGGGGACTATGGGCACCACCCAGATATAAGGAAGGGGCGCAGAAGCTAGAGTCCACTCTGGGGTTTCCTAGGTTAGCAGCTCTGAGCCAAGGTGTTCAAGGCAACCAGTGAGCTCAGAAGTGGTGGCCAGGTGTAGGCAGCAGGCAGCCTGGCAGAATACCAGGTGACATCAGTATCTCCTGAGTGGGGACCGAGAGGATACTGCACACAGCTGCCACCCGGGGTGGTGATGGTGGCTGACTGAGGGAGGTGATGATGTCACAGAGTACTGCCCCGGGCTCCGGGTACCTCACCTCCTGAGAGCTACTCCACAGAGCCTGGCCTGGGGGCAGGCGACCCCCCTAAGGTCCTCTCACTGGGGGAGGGGGTGAACACAGTCCCTCTCTGACTAAGAGAGAAATGCCCCAGGCTCCAGCCTCCCTGTCCCCCACCAGAGAGGCAAGGATGTCATGAGGGCACCCACAGAAAGTGGGCAGAGGCCTATTCCCGTCACATGCCCATTGAGGACATTGTCTTATGGAGCACACCCCAGGGTGCACACATCCACCCACATCATCTGGAGAGGTCCGTGCAGCACACTTTACAGCCCCCGAGCCAGAGGGCATCACAAGCCAAGGCCACAGAATGAGAGTGGAGTCTGGCTCCCAAGCCAGTGCTCTCCCAAAGCCCCCAAGCATGGAGCAGTTTCAGGGTTCTGGAGCCCTAGGGGGCTGCAGTCACCTGACCCCTGGCTGAAACTGTCCCTGACATCCCTCCGTGGCTCCTCCCAGACCCCCAGTGCCTGGAAAACTGAACTCTCCTGCCTCCCTAGAGGTGTAACTGGTGTAACTCTACATTTCTACCTTTTCTGTCCCAGCCCTGAGGACCTCCTCATGTGAGGCAGGAAGACAGCTTCATCTAACGTCATCTCAGCTCTTCCCAGGGGCCCACTGCCCGAGCTGAGCAAAAGTACCTACTGCATTGGTCCGTGGCTCTGAGTAGCTCTGGTCCTGACCACGGCACCATGCTCCTTGTAAAGGATGACGGGCACTTCCTCTGGCCCCCACCCCTTCTCCTCTAATGCAGTGGGGGCTGGAGGTGGATGAACTCCTTAGAGAGGGTCTCCCCTCTTTTTGGTGTGGGACCATTGATTTATAATCAACATTAAGAATTTTTGCATCGTCAGCGCTGTCCAGGGATGGCCTTGGGGGAATCTCTGGAGGCATAAGCGCCCTGTCGTTAAGGACATGCCCAGACAGGAGACATGGGACTGGCCTGGGTGACATCAAGGTCCCCTTTCTACCGACAGTCTTTCCATCCCTACTGTCCCGGATCTTGCTGCAAACTAGCCTCACTCACCCAGATCCTTAGGTCCCCAGTCGTCCTCAAAGAGAAGTAGCTGCCAGTACATGGGAGGCCGCACGGCCTTCTTACAGGACGGGCTGGCACGGGGGAGGAAGGGGAAACAAGGCAGGCCATGGCATAAGGAGAAAAAGCCTTCCTCGAGGGTTTGAGATCGGCAGGCCTGCCCCACCTGAGCTGAGGGCCCACTCCAGGGCAGATTTCGGGAGGCCATTGCTGGGTCCAGATGGGAACCTGCCCAGCTCTAGCCTCGGAGAGGGCAGGGTTGGCAGGTGTGAAGAGCCCAGCCAGTTTCTGGGGTTGCTAGAGAGCAAGGTGACTGCTGGAGATGTGTAGCGGGTATGCAGCTCATTAAGCCCACAGAGCTTAAAAATAGTGAACTGCGCAGGCAGAGGGGGAAGGGAGCGAGCTGGGACGCGGCTGCGACTCAGCACGCCAGAGGCCAGAGCAGCCTGGGGGAGGCCTCCACGAACGTGCAGACCGCCACTTGGTCAGCACCAAGTCCTCTGGGTGAGCCCACCGTACAAGCTGCCAGGGTATCACTCTCGTCCCAGTAGAGGCCTGCAGCCCTGAAGCCTAGTGAGGTGATGTAAACTGGGAGAGGCAGACGCCAGGGGATCATGAGCTCAGGGCCAGCCTGGACTAGACACTGAGACACTACCTCTGAAAACCAAGCCTGGCGTGATGGTGAACGCCTGTTATCTAAGTGCTTGGGAGCTGGAGGCAGGGAAATCAGGAGCCCAAAGCTAGCCTCGGCTACATAGAATTTGGGATCAACCTAGGCTACAGGAGACCCTGTTTCAATCAATCAATCAAACAAACAAAAAAATCAAACAGAACAATAAAAAAAAAATGAGAGAGGAGGGGAAAGCTATGGCTTAGGATCCTCACATAGTCAAATGGGACCACTGTTTCGTTCAAGGTTAAAAAGAGAACGAGCTCCATGAGCAGCCTTTAATCCCAGCACTCAGGGGGCAGAGGCAGGTGGATCTCTGTGAGTTCGAGACCAACCTGGTCTACAAGTGAGTTCCAGGACAGCCAAGGATACACAGAGACACCCTGTCTTGAAAACCCAAAAAAAAAAAAAAAAAAAAAAAACAATAAAAGAGAGAGAGAAAAGATCTCTAGATGAATGCAAAGTGCACCTGCCCAGAGATGGCACCCTTGGCTCTTCCTGTCATCCCCCTTAGGGCCCCTCAACACCACCTCACAGTCTGGTACCACAGGCACCAGCACTAGATGGCCTTCACTCAGATCTTCTCTCCTCGCCTCCTTCCAGTGTGGTGACCTTGGAGAGGTCCCCTTTCTCTGCCCTCAGCCATGAAATAGAGGTGTTTCACACTCCGGCACACAAAGCTAACCGCAGCGCCCTGCGTGTCCCACTGAAACATGGGAGGTGAGCCGGCTGGCAGGGTTATGGAGCAAAGAGAGCACTTGGAGGACATGCACGGCCCAGATAGTGCAGACCGCAATGCATGCTTTCACTAAAAACAGGATCGGGAGGGTGCCCTGGGGATCCGCAGCTGTAGCAGCTACTGACTCAATACCGAGCCACACCCCAGTCAAGCAACACATGCTGGGGACCTGGGGACACTCAGCACCATCGCTCTAGTGAACACACACCAGGGCCAGCCTCAGGAGGTGGCTGCAGCCACTACAGAGGGAACAGGACTCAGGGGTAGGGATAGGCAGAAGGGACCCCCCCAAGAGAATATTTGGCCACAGAGGGTCCCTGCCCACAGCAAGGGCTGTGATGGAAGGGAGCCTGTGGTAGGTTCCAAGCTTTTGCACATGGCCCCACATCTGTTACACTGCTGAGGTGCCGCTGAACCATCCAGACCTGCATTGCTGGGAGCATAAAGCTTACTCAGGGCACGAGAACTGAAAAGAACTTCAGCATTGATTATCCTAACTGTTGCTGAACAACGGGGAAACCCAGGCCCACATCTGGAAACTCCCTTCCCTTCCAGGCCACTTTCAAGGGCTTCAGGGCAAGACTCCACAATGCTGCGTTCTCCAACATGCCTACCTCCTATTGGATGTGTGCTGAAGGTTTTATATTTCGAAGGGAACTGAACTGAGGGTCAAATAAATTCCCTAAAACCGCACTGTAGTCAGAAAGAGGAACACAAAGCGTCTGGTCACCATTCCAGGATTTAGCCACGAGTTCTGGAGCATCTACTGTAGGTCGCCCGGCAGGGGCTAGTAGTGCTCTTGCACTCTGCCTCACTCTGCCCACACAGAGGCAACTGTGCTGACCTAAGGGTCTAGCATCCAAATCCTGAGTCTATTAACTGAAGGTCTTGCAAATGATGCCTCAGTTTCCACTCTTGGAAAAATGAAGATAATCATAGTTCTTGTGTTGATTAAGGAGCTAGTCTACATGAATACAGAGTTCTAAATCATCAATCAATCAATCCATCCATCCATCAATCAATCAGGCCAAATGGATGCCTCAGCAGGTAAAGGTGTCCACTGTCAAGCCTAGTGACCTGAGTTTGATTCCCAGAACCCCCATGATGGGAGAAGTGACTCCTGTGAGTGGCCTCTTGACCTCTACATGAGTATTGTGACATGCACCCCCAGAAATAAATAAATAAATAAATAAATAAATAAATAAATAAATAAATAAATAAATAAATAAATAAAAGATTGATTTTAAAAAGTAAATAATTGAACACAGCAATTCCAATGCTAGGTACACAGCCACGAGAAATGAAACCACTGTCCTGACAGCCTTTCCCCCGGTGCTCAGAGCATCACAGTGTCCCGGGCTGTGAAGTCCTAAGCCAAATGCCTGTCAACTATGCACACGTGAGCATAACGCATGTCCACATCTAGATGCCATCCGCCAGACAGAAGGGAAGCCCTGGTCCTGCCCAGCGTGGGGGTAGCCTGGCGCACTGGCATACACCGAGTGACTCGGCTTATGGAAAGATCCAGAAGGGGCAAAGTTATAGAGACGGAAAGCCAGTTCATTAGCTGGATAGGGCTGGAATAATGGAAATTAAGGGGATTGCAACCTATCTGGGGGTTCTGTGTGTGTGTGTGTGTGTGTGTGTGTGTGTGTGTGTGTGTGTGTGTGTGTGTAAATGTTGTGGAATTGATATGGTGATGGTAAAATCATCAAAGTGCACATTTTAAAATGGGTTAGTTGTTTTGGCATGTGAACAGTATCTCATTCGGGCTGTGTTTTTAAAGGAGGTAGGTATTTAGAAACTCCTAAGTAGCGCCAATCCCATTTCAGAAGTGAGGCTCAGGGCTGGGCTGGGGCTGGGCTGTGGGTACATGGATTGCCTGGCATGCATAGGACCTGGGTGGCTACTATCCTCAGCACCATGTAAAACTAGGCATGACAGAGTACATCTGCAATCTCAGCGCGCAGGAAGTGGAGACAGCTGGAGCACAGATTCAAGGTTATCCTTGGCTACCTAGTGAGTTCAAAGCCAGAGGAAGTACATCAACCTTTGTTTGTTTGTTGTTGTGCTGCGGGCCACACATAGTCCCCGATATTGTTGTTGTTTGATTGTTTGCTTGTTTGTTTTGTTTTTTTAGTCAGGGTTTCTTTGTGCAGCCCTGGCTATCCTGGAACTCACTCTGTAGACGAGGCTGGCCTCGAACTCACAGAGATCCACCTGCCTCTGCCTCCCAAGTGCTGGGTTAAAGGTGTGCACCGCCACAACCCAGCAACCATTTTTTTAAAGAAACAAAAAGAGGCTCAAAGCCACGTGCCCGAAGCTAGTGGGTTCAGGACCTGATTTTGGACTTTGAAAAAAAATTATTATACTTATTTATTTGTGTGTTCGTGTTCGTGTGTTGGGGGGGGTGGTACACAAACCACAGCACATGTGTGGAGGTCAGGAGATAACTTGCTGGAGTTGGTTCTCTCTTTCCATCGTGGGTTCCAGGGACTGAACTCAGGTTGTCAGGCATAATAGATTAATTATAGGTTGTCAGCTAAAACTTCAAATCTAGGGCTGTTCTCTGAAGTTTCCCTATGGTCTACATCAGCCCAGATTCACGGGAGACCACATGTGGCCTTGAATGTCCTGGGAAGAGTCAGGCATGGTAGCTCATGCCTCTAATCCTGACACTGGGAAGTACTGGAGGATTTCAGCAAGTCTGAAGCCAGCCTGGGTTCCACAGTGAGTTCAGTACCAGTCTAGGGCACATGGTGAACTTGAGACCAACTTGGACTATATGGAGAGACACTGGATATATACGTGTGTGTGTGTGTGTGTGTGTGTGTGTGTGTGTGTGTGTGTGTGTGTGTGTTTAGTGAGGGAACCTCTATTACCCATACCAAGGATGCCACAAGTGAAGTTCTGCCTATTATCTAGTCTAAACACATCCAATTTACACAAGGATGATACATAGGGAGATTCAAGGTCAGGACCAAGGTCATAGGAGACAGGCACCGAAGGCGAACCCCACAATACTAGCCAAGTATACCAAAAGCTATACCAAAGCTTGGGGAGTGGGCTAGATCAAACACAGCGATGCCGGGCCATAAGTTCATGGTTGACTTCAGAAGTGACCTCAGCCAGGCAACCTCATACTCTGGGCTCTTGATAGGATGATATTTGAGGAGACACTCGGGGAATGATCCTAGGCAGGCCTCTCTAAGACCCTGAGTAGCTCTGAAATAATGCATTCCCCTCTTTCATCCTACCCCTCGCCCCACATGACCGGGTAAAGAATTAAGGGGCAGTGGGCATCTCCCAGTTCCTGGCTTTGGGTGTACAGCCTGGTCACCTTACAGTCTTCGGCAGATGTTGGGGATCGATGAGACGCCTGTGGCCTAATCGTTAATCTAGTACCTTCAGCAGACCCTGTTGGCTAACTGTCCCACCTTGGGAAGGGGAAGCAAAGGAACAGGACACTCTCCAAACAGCAAAGATGCTGGATGTGATGTGGAACCAAGATCCCGATTCTGAGCCACTGGCTCCATGCTATTGGCAGGAGAGGAAGGCCTCTGACATCCCAGGAAGACCTCACCTCAGGCTGTCCAGGGCTCTCAGCCAGGGCATTCGGGCTGGAAGGAAGACTCTCTTGCCCTGCCCTCTGCTTGGCCATCAAGGCACAGCAGCATGTCCGTGCCCTGCCTTGGCACTCTGGAGCACAAAACCATCAGGCCTTTCCCTCAGACAAATGAAGACCAGAAAATGAGCAACCAGATTCGGCCAAAGCCACCCAGAAGCCGAAGAGTCTCACTGGGAGGACGGCCCGCTGGGTCTGGTGCCAGGGACTCAGTTGGGATGTCTGCGTGTGTCCAGAGAGCAGGCAGGAAGAGGCCATCCTGTGGGTGTGCCAGGCCTGCTGGCTCTGCCAGACCGTCATGCAACACGGGACACTGGGGGAGATGCGGGCAGACTGACCTCCTTCACTGCATTTCCAAGAGGGCACAACTAGGACCCAAGGGCTTGAGGTAAGCAGAGAGCTGCAGCTTGTCTACAGTCCTCATGGGCAGTCCGCCATGTTCCAGATCCTTCCTATCAAATTCACTCACACCCTGCCTCACCCACTTCCAGCTCTGAGCTTCTTTCTCTTCAGCATGCTCCCTTCTGTTTTATGAACCCCCCTATATCGATCACGGATGCATTTTACAGAGTAATCTTCATATCTCTACCAACTTCCAGGATCTAGGTAAATATTAGTACATTAAATCCTCACATCAATCCTATGTGTTTCAAACTACTTTATTTCCACTTTTACATATAAGGACACTGGGATATTGAAATAATTTAGTCAAAGCCTCCCAGACAAAACAATGGAGGAGCTGGAATTTGCACACAGGCCATCCACCCAGGCACCTAGCCTTAGCACCAGATGGCCATTGGGTCCAGTCACACCAGAGATCGAAAGAGCTCCCGTGGGTTCTAGGAGTCCCAGGAGTCAGGAAGGAAGTTTGCTAGTGCTAGGAACCTCATGCTGGAGGGAAGGCCAGGGGCCAGGCTACAGTCTGTCCCTGGCAGGTGGCTACCCTCAAGTCCGAGCTGAAGGCACGCTCGGAGATGGCAGCCTCGTCAACCACACTGCGAGTAGCCACGTTAAGTCACCTCCATTGATGGCTTCTTGATCTTTCCTACTGGGGCTGGTGGCTGAGACCAGTGTTATTCTTGGGTCAGGTAACAGCGTTGACTGATCCTAAGAAAGTGAGCGAGCTCAGTAGATCACCTCCCATGGGTGCCCATCTGGCAGTCACTAACCACCGCTGATTCCCACAGCGGAGGCCCTTCCTTACAGTTCACACAGCCCGTCCTGCTGGAGTAGAGCCCTGTTAGCGCATAAAACACGCATCTGCTTCCAAACACACCCTTTGTTAAACTGCCATGACAAGATTCCTCAAGCCTCGCAAATCAAGAGAAGCCATTCAAACAGTTGGCAGCTGCCATGTGTCCAAGAATGTCATTTCGGCAGAGGGAGGCGGCATGACCCTGTCTGTTCTCCTCCAGCCCCTCTGCATTTCAGGACAGAGAAAATGGAGCAGGATTCCGGGAGGAAACAATGCAGAGGTGGTGTGACAAAGGCATTCTCCACCTCTCCTGACCTACCAAGGACTCGGCACATCTGTCCCCGGGCTTGGGAGCCCAGATAAGGATGCCTGCCTTTCTGTTCCTTTGCAGTATCTTCTGCAGGCAGCTCAATGGGCCATCTGCTGCCAGACCTTTCTACAAAAGCCTCAAATCCCACCTCTCTAGGGGGTGGAAGGTGGGGAGGCATCAGCTTATAATAAAGGGAATGTATTAGGGGAGAGGGTTGCCGGGAGGACATGTGGCCGCGTGGGCCAGACCAGACCAGCTCAGGGTGCACTCAGACACATAAAGCATTATTCACTCTGGGGAGCATAAAGGAAGCAAGCACTCCGGTCCCCAACTCTACCCTTCCTGCCGTGCCTCCCCCCAGTCCTGCTGTCCTTTGCCGCTGGGCAAATATTGACTTTCTTTCACTCGGCTGGCCAGTGGAACCGAGAGCAAAGCACTAGCTGGCTGCTGGCTGCCTCCTTCCTCTGGGAAGCAGAGCCGGCTGGCAGGCTGGCAGCTCGCAGCAGCAGCCATCCCAGACGGGTCAAGAAAGCAGAGCCGGTCTTGAGAATCAGACGCCTGTCCTTTGGCCTTTGTCTGGACTCCATTGCCAAGCCCACGTGGTTTCTCCTCATGTTCTGGCTGCCCTGCCGCTGCCGGGTGGCATGTCTGGGTTGAAGGGACAGGAGTGGGGTGGCCGGTGTGGTGCCTGCGGGACTCTGGCCCGACACTGGGGAACTTTGTGCTCGCTCTCTATTCTTCTAAGAACTCAACATTGTCACCAGCAATGAGGAGGTTCCTTCTCAGGACCCACGTCCTTCCTGCCACCACAGCACTGTGCCTCAGGCTCCGATGCTAGAAGAAATGGAAAATAACTGCCTTCTGCTTAACAAGGAAGACAGAAAGAGAGACCGAGGGCCCCAAAGTGCTGACTCAGCTCTACCACTGGTTCTAACTCTCTGTGTGATACTGGCCAAAGTGCTCTCCCTCTGGGTCTCAGTCCCCTATGATCAGAAGAACTAAAGGAATGAATGGAGATGGCCCTGAGGCCATCTGGATGCCTAATTCTGAAGTCCCCTTACCCAATAATCCCCCAGCATGCAGCAATGCCCTGGCTGCATCTGCATTTCCTCCAAGACCTCATTCCTCAGCCTTTCCTCACAGGGAACCTTGAAGGGGAGGGGGGTGCACCTCTGCCTCCCTGACCGCCTCATGGCTGAGTTTCTCCACCCCATGCCCTGTGCCCAGGATGCAGAGCAGGTGGAGGACCCAGGAAACAGCACTCTCTGGGAGGCCTGTGCATGGTGGCAGCTGCAAGGGTGACCTCCGATCTCCCTCTGTATGACAGAGAACCCCTAGGCAGCACCGATGAGCACAGTAGGAACACATCAGATTCCCAGAGTTTTACATAAATGATCCCCATGTGATCTTAAGAACCCTAAAAGGCAAGGTACGCGATCCCCATTTCACAGATGAGACAAATGAGGCTCCGAGACATAAAAGAACTGGCCTAAATCCACACAGTTACTAAGGAACCTCTGGTCTTAACCATTAGGACTCGCTGGGCATTGTCCTGAGTCACAAGACAGACACCAGGGACAGCAACCATTAGATGCCTGAATGGCCCCAACAAACCTCCCAACAGCCAGCAGGGCCAGCACAAATTCTTCTAGCTGGCCTTCCACTTCACATAAGGAAGTTGGGGCCCAGAGAGGATGTTAATTTACCTAAGCTCACACAGCAAGTCTGGGGTAAACCCTGGCCCTGCTTCCCTCTCCACAGGACACCCGCACACATGGTCTGGTGTGGTCTCGGGATCTTGGGAGTCCTCAGCGGATCTCTTTGCTCTGCAACTGGCCACATCCTCCAGAAACACCCAGTCTCTCTCTAGCCACCAGCTGGCTCATTCCTGGATGGTCCAGGGAGTGAGGTTAAAAAGCCATCTTGTCATAACCACAGAAGAGACCGGGAGTGGCATCGGCTGAGGAGGGCAGACCTGAGGTAGTGAGAGTGTGAAGAAGCCAGCCAGTGTCTCCTCCCCATGAAGTTCCTACTGCACAGTGCCTGGTGGCCGAAGAGACAGGGACAGGGACAGTAGCTGCTCCCACACCCCGTGGAAGCTTTGGGCTCTTTGGGGTGATTATACTGCAAGTCCCCTAGGCTTCACCCTGCTCCCCATGGCCCCTGCTCCCAGCTGCCCTTCTGCCTGTGTGCCACGGGCTTTGACTGATACGATGAATAATGGCCGTGGCTCTTCAGGCTCTTCTGGGATCCACGCTGTATTAAGCCCTTCACATGTTTCTTCTTTAATCTCCCTAGGAACACTAGAATACCACCGCCTTTATCACTGGCTGTGTTTTGACAACGAAGTCTCTGAAGCTCAAAGATAGAAAGGCACTCACTCAAGGTCACTGAGTAGTAACCAGCAGGATGGGGCTCCAGAGGTCTTACTCCAGGGCTGTGCGGAGCCTGGGAACCGGGTCCTACTTCTTAAAGCATGCTTCAAGGCATCCCTGGGGATAGGAAGCTGGGAGGAGCCGTGCCCTGGGGGTTCCAGAGCCACCTGCTCCCATTGAACCCCGGTCTGGTACTCAGGCACCAATCCTGACCTCCAGCCCCAAGTCTTCAGAGACGGACGGGTTCCGGGACATTCTCCGACTTGACTTTCTTCATACACAGATGAGGAAGACAAGGAAAAGGCTGGCCCAAGGACACATCCAATCATACAGATGAGAAGCAGGGCTTGTAGACTCAACCTAACTCCTTTGTTTTCATCCAGGGGTCTTCCTCCAGCACCTGAGACCCAGTGCCAGGCTGAAGTCCCCACAGGTCCTCCCCAAGAATGACCCCAGTGAGATGGTGTGCAGGCAGTCCAGGCTGTGCAATGGGCTGTTACTGCTCACACTGGAGATCTTTCTAAGCTGGGAGGATTCTGGAGGTAGCCGGACAGCAGAGCAGACAGCATGACCTTGAGAGGACTCTGATGCTCCTATCTACCCCAGGGACCCTCTCCCCGGGGAAGGCTATGCCCTGTGCAGAGGGTAAGCAGTTCTGGGCTGGCACTGGCCTGCCTTCCTCCCAGGCTGGAGACTGAGGAACAGCAGTAACGGGATAGGCTGTAGGCCTCTGTCCACTGGGAAGGTGAGAGAACTATATGCCCAGAGGCTAGCCTTCTACACCCTGCTTCCTCCTTCCCTTCAGTTGGGACAGCAGGTGTCAGGCTTGGGGAGACCCCAGATCCTCAAATGCTCTATGTCCCAAACCCCCATTTCCAGATCGACAGAGGGGTAAAAGTGTTCATCAAGGTCAGCAAACAGGTCGGGATGGAAGCCTTCTGACTCCCCCTGGAGTTCTGGGTGCAGAGTTTCACACTGTCACCCCACCCCACCCCCGGGGGTGCACAGGACTCTCTGCAGAGGCCAAGAATCAAAGGTGGTGAATTCCCAGACACAGAAGCTTGGCAGGAGGACTCACGGGCTCGTTCACCGGAACTCCTTCCTCCTCATTCTGCCCTACATCATCCCCATTCCTGTGTGGTAAGCCAATTCCTTACATCCTACTGAGACTCCCATAGGTACACTATTTATCCAAGGTCACACAGCAAATCCTGTAAAGCACTCCTGCCCACTCTCCCCTTCTCCCGGGCCTCTTCTAGGTCCATGGCTGCTTGCCAGGATCCTTGAGAACCCTGATCCCTTCATTGCACAAAGCCGCGGCACTGGTTGGAGGATGAAAAAAGTTCTGGGGAGAGAACGGGGCAGAAAAGATGACCGCAGATTCTGGCGTGGACAGACCAGGCCGATAAGGAGTGCAAAGGACAGTGAGCCCTGCGTTCTGCAGAGTGCCAGCACCCCCACTGCGCTCCGCTCTGCGCCAGGGGGCTCCAAAGCTCCGCGCACGCACGTGGATCCTCCAACTCATCCTCACTGCGGCGGGGGCAAGCAGGGTCCCCCACGCCCTGCACATGCTTCTCACCGCACACCCACTCCATCCGCCCTCCAGGGCACTTCTTCCTATGGTTTCAAAGCTGTAAGTGCCCTGGCTTTCCAGCTAGCTCCCTGTCCCAGCACAGATGCGCTATCCTAGGCTCCGCACTAGAACAGGTCGAGGTGGAGAGGTTCCTAAGATATTCAGGACATCTCCCCCGGGACAAACAAGTGGATTTCCGGAGCCCGATCTCACCAGGGGCTGGTCCTGCACTTAGTTTATACCTCAGCCAAGTACCAAACCCAGAAAGTCCGGGGTCCAGCACCAGGCCCTGGGAAGCTGCTGGTGTCCTGGGTGTGGCCTCGCTTGGGACTGCGGGGCATGGGGATGGCCTCGCAGGGTGCCCTGCTTGGGCTCCCTCTTACCCGGGGACGTTCCGGGAGCTGATCGGCGTGGGCTGGTGGAGAAGGCAGCGGGAGCCTGGCGCCCCGAAGTCCGGGTCCCCTCTTCCCACTCCCGCGCCGGCCGGCGCTGCAGCTCTCCTCCCGCTCCCTCGCTCGCGCGCTCTGCAGTAGTAACAACCTGATCCGCTTCCCCCGCCCGCCAATTGAGATGCGCCTCACATCCGCCTGCACACGCGCGTGCGGCCCCTCAGAGGCGATCCCCGATCCCGATCCGGATCTCGGATCCCGGGGAGCAGGGACCTGCACCGGCACCCCCACGCCCCCCTTCTTCAGCCAGGACAGCCCGCAGAGGGCGGCAGAGAAGGGGCCGCCCCGGGAAGGTGCAGCCTGGAATCACCGGGAAGAGGGGTTTAACCGCATGCGGCCATTCAGAAGTTGCAGGCCGGGTGGTTCAGACCCTGGAACCGCATGGGGCTCCCCCGGCTCTGCGGAGAATCCCTGCCGCCCGCCCGCCCGCGCAATGCCCTCCTACGACACTCTCCACCCGCCCCGCCACTGCAAGCTTTTCCAAGCTTCTCAGTGCTCAAGAGTGGTTGGGGGAGGGGAGCGAGAGAGAGAGGGGGACCTCCGCCAGTCGGAACTGCAGGGGAGAGGGGAGAGGAGTGACGTGCTTCAGGGATACAGTTGAAGGTTTTCCTGAGTCGAGGGGAAATAAAAGAGAAGGGAGGGGGAACAAAAGGCATACCCGGAAGGGAGAGAAGGAGGGGGTGTAGTCCAGGGGGCATTGCGCCAGGTTTCTGGAGGGTGGAGTCAGGACAGGGTGCGGGGGCTTTCCATAGGTAACTCAGGGAGGGGGAACGCGGAAGAAAAGAAGCTGACCTCACAAGGGCTGTGTCCTGGAGCCCTCCCTGCTTGTCCCAAATCTTGCTTTCTTCTTCTTGGGCTTCCACAAACCCTGAGTGAGGGCACTGAGTAGGGAGTGGCAGGGAGGCTTGGAACCAGGGTGCCCCCTCTTCCCCAGGGTCTTGGTCTCACCCTTGTCCCTCACACTCCCTCCCCAACACCTCTGCTGCTAAGATCTCAGAAGCCCAGTCCCCCCAGTGGCTGGTCAGGCTTCCCCAGACCACCCCACCCTTGCTCGAGTCGGTCCGGCTTGCTCCACCCTCTGCGGCAGCACCTTTCTCGTCCCATCCTGTTCAGTACACTCAGAAACACAAGTTCAGGACCCGCCGGCGGCGGAAGTGGTCAGACGAGCTGGGAGAACCAGCTTAGGCTTTCCAGGGTTTCCCCTGGGCATATCTGGGGGAGATGGGAAATTACCAACCTACCATCAACCCCCTCTTCTTCATCTCCCTGTCCCCAGCCCCAAGGCTGTGCCATCATGCCCATGCCCAGCGACTGCAGGAGTCCCGCAGCGTGCTGCTCTTTGTGGGGCTGCTTGCTGAAGGCCCCTAGGCTACAAAAAAGCTAACTGGGGGGGGGGCGGGGGGGGGAGAATTCCAGGCAGCATGCCTGGGCGGGAGTATGTGTCTGGACACCTGGCAGGGGCTGCACATGGGCGCTGGGAAGGGTGCTCCCAGGTGGCCGTTCTCCAGAAAGAAGGGGTGGCCTGAGGGTCAAGAGCTCAAGGTCAGAACATACAGAGTACTGGGGGTGGCTCTCAGGTGAGAATACAGGGTTTCCTTTAACTAGTGCTCAAAGGCAGGACCCACGCCTGCGTGACGGGAGTGGATGAATGGTGATGCTCGCGATGGATTAAAAGGACACTGCTACAGGAACTGAAAGATGCCTTGAGCTTGCTCACCACTGTCGTGCAATTGGGTCTAAGAGCAGGGGTGAAGTCCGTCTGCAAGGTTATGCCCACACTTTCTAGAAATACCTGTTTGGTTTACAGACTGTCTCCCTGTGCCTGTCCCCTCCTAGGGTGGAGGGGTAGTGAGTGGAATTCTGTTGGCATGTGACAGGATCGGGTGCCATCTCCGCAGGCAGGGAGCTGAGCAGGTCCTCTGAGGAAGGTATCTGCAGTTGGCTCCCTCCCTGACAGGGGTTGTAAGAGCAAACCTTGATCTCTCAATCCACACAGGTGGCTTCAGGGCAAGGCAGGGATAGTTCTTTGTGTGGTGATGGAACAGAAGTCCCCTAAAATGTGGGTAACTCCACCAAGGAGTCACAGTGGTTCTAGATGCTGATCTTTCCCTAGAGTCCTCATTGACTGAGTGCATGGCTATGCCTCCCCCTCCTCCCCAAGTGCTCCTTCCAACCACTTGTCCTCCTTCTTCGTCTTCTTGCAAGTTTCCTGCCCCTGAGTCTCAAGGTGCTGCCCCTTCCCACTCTCCAGTGTCACCAGGTTCTGCCCTTGCCCACATCTCTGCCCTCAGTGCTCTGCCCTACCCCAGGACCTTTGCACACGCTGTTCTCGCCGACTCAGGCACTGTTCTCTTCCCCCTCACCATCTCACCATGTCAGCCTCCCACCCCACCTACCCCCAGCACTGCTAGCCTCAGTTCCATGCCCCTCCCCCTCCTTTGTTTTCACCCTGTATACTCTGTTCACTCTGTTCACTCTGTTGTTTGGTTTGGTTTTTGTTTTTCGTTCACTCTGTTCACTCTGTTGTTTGGTTTGGTTTTTGTTTTTCGAGACAGGGTTTCTCTGTGTAGTTTTGGTGCCTGGCCTGGATCTCGCTCTGTAGTCCAGGCTGGCCTCGAACTCACAGAGATCCACCTGGCTCTGCCTCCCGAGCGCTGGGATTAAAGGCGTGCGCCACCACTGCCCGGCTATACTCTTAACTGTAATCTCCTTGAGAGGCCTTCCTTTG
Organism: Peromyscus maniculatus bairdii; assembly: GCF_049852395.1. Classification (NCBI taxonomy): domain Eukaryota; kingdom Metazoa; phylum Chordata; class Mammalia; order Rodentia; family Cricetidae; genus Peromyscus; species Peromyscus maniculatus. Next base: position 44,320,134 of record NC_134862.1, on the reverse strand, counting down.
GTCTAGCCTCCACATACACAGAAAATCCTCAGTCAGCATGAGGCTGAGTGTCCTAAATGCCAGGGCTGCCACAGGTACCTGGTGTGACTAGACTATGTAACCTCTCACCTACAACGTAGGAGTTAACTATAAAACAGGGTTATTATCCTGGATTAAGGGGATGGTGGGTGCAGAGAGACCACGGTACTCTAGGGATGTGCTCACTCCGCTGGTGAAGGACTCAAACCTTCTGCTACTTCTGGCTTCTCCCTAGGATACTGGATCCTCACCTGCCAAATCTCCCCCTGCCACAGCACCTCATTTAGTGGCTCTTGAGAGCCTGACATCTGTCCTAGACTTCCTGGGGAAAGGGATTGCAGCTGGTGCCAGCTCTTCCCCTTTCCACCTGGCTTCACCAGGCTGCCACCAATTCTCTGCATTCACCCCGAGTCGGCCCCAGGTACCAGCTCAAACCAACCCAACTCCCAGCCATGGATGCATGCCTTGGCTGACCCAGGAGTAGCCAGGGAAGGGGCTGGAGGTCCAGGTGACCAAGGTCACTCCCAAATAAGTCCACACACTATGAGCAAAGTGTCTCCCTTCAGGGTCCAATGAGGTGGCGGCTCTAAGCCCCTCCCCTACAGACAGGGATCTGCCCTGGCTCTCTGCATCTAAGCAGCACACCCCAGGCCTGTTGCCAGAGCTCCGGGACGGAATGGGGTTGGGGATTACACACTGAAGGGATGCCCTGAAACCCACTGCTGCTGCTCAGGTGTCCTTCTTCCTGTCCCTGTCACCTGAGCTGACAGCTCCTCCCCCAGGCTTGACTCCAGGAGCACACCACAGCTGGGTCCCTGCAAAGCGGCTTGAGGTTGCTGCATGCACAGTGCAGAAGAAGGCTTGCTGGAAGTTAGCTCCCACCCCATCCCCAGGCTTCTCCTGAACGAGGTGTGAGAGAGCAGGTTGAGTTGGTATGTGACAGCCCTTCCCCTTGACGGACTCTTCCTCTCCACACCTGTCCAGACAATACAAGAGTCCCAGCGCTTCCCTTCTAGAAACTAGATTCCTGCAAAGACCTTCAGCTCCTGCAGACGCCACCATGACCATCACCAGAGCTGACAGGGACCCTTTCCTCCTCAACGTTGTCCCTCTTTCCACCACCCTGGTTTCAGAGCAGCAGCCCCCAGACCCAGAAGCCTCCGGCTTCACAGCTGAGAAAACTCAAGTTCCGGAAAGGCAAAGGGCCTTTCCGGAACTTCAGCCTCCAGTCTCCAGGGCCAGGGCCCAAGCCAGGATTCAAGCCCTGATCTGTGGGTTCAGACAGCCACCCACCTCCTGGGGAGAGAGAGGACTGCCCAACAGCACACCGCCACTTTGAGCATCTTCCTGCTACAGCTCCAGTTCTAGCTGGACTCAAAGAGAGCATCTCTAGATCTCCCCAAGGAGGGCTTTTCCTAGACATGAGTAGCAATTCCCAGGCCACCGATGCACAATGCAAGCTTGGCCTTGAAGAGGGAAAGGAAATTGGAACTGTACACTGAGCCTCTCTCCAGAGGCTTCAAGAAGCCAAGATAACAGCTGTGGGAGGGAGGCACCTCAGGGAGGGTCCTCCACTCCAGGTAAGCCTGCCCACCTGAAGTGGGGGTGGGGCACTTGCTCACACACGGTGACCTCTACTGCCATCTACTGGTCGGAACACACAGCCTCTGTTAGCTGGATTTCTAGCACAGTTGGATTTTTCCTGTAGAGAAAGAGAGAATGCAACCTGGAACTCTCTGTCCCACATTTTTTTGGGTAAGCATTCCTGAGAATGCACTGTGTGTCACACACTCTGCTAGGCCTGGGAATGACACACTGTAGGTCACAGTCCCTACTGGCGGAGAGAGGCACATGAGCTGCAGAGAGAGAGAGAGAAGGAAGAGGTGGCCATGGGGTGGGGTGTTTCCCTGGGCCTCCGTGGGGCCTGCTGTGGAGAAACTCCCAAGGCAGACAGCCTCTCACTGGCACCCAGAGTCCGCCTTCTGCAAGGTCTCCCAGCCTCGTTCACAAACAGGGTGGGAAGGAGTGATGGGGAATGGAATGGGATTCAGGCATCGTCAGGGGCCTGAACTCAAAGGGCCTTGGAGGTCAGACCGTGAGCAGTGAGGCACACTGTGAAAGCTTCCTTACATCGGGGTGAGGCTTGGAGGTGGGGCAGCCAGGGAGCCCCAGAGAGATCGCAGCCAATACTGCACAGGTATGGAACAGATCCTCTCCACCGGTAGAGGAGGCCGCAGGGCAACCTCGGGGGCTCTGGAATGCATGACTGCAGCTGTGGTGCAGTCTGTCACCAGAGTGCAGAGACTGTGGGGTATGAGTTAGGACAGTCCCCGTGTAGAAGCCTGGACTGCATTCCGGGGAAAACACCACGCAGACACTTAGACATGCGGATGTGGGGTTCAATTCTGGATCACTGGTCCCAAGGGCTGGCTAATTCTCTTTCCTACCACTCGTCCTTTGGAGTTTTGATTCCTGGGCCAGCAGTGCAAGCCCTTAACTAAGAATCCATGGAAATATGTCTCTCCCCGGTGCAGAATATTCTTGTCTTTTTGCACATACGGTTTGACAACTCAGTGACATCATTCTCACTGGAGAAAGCAGACCACCACCCAAGTATCGCTCTTTCCCAGACGCACACAGCCAGCGTGTTACTTTTTGACCATGAGGGCCCTTCGCCATGGCCCTGCCTGATCACTCAGCACCCATGCCTCTGGCCCCAGTCTCCCAGTGGTCTGCACCCCACCCTGCCCGCTCCCCTGCACTGCTTTCTGATGGACTCAGTCACTGTCAGAGTGCCTCACCTCCATGCTCGACAGCCAGACCTCATGGGCTTCCTTCTGCTCTGTCCTTCACCAGTCTCCAAAGGCTTTGCTGGTGCACTGGGGGTTCTTTGCAGTCACCCCGCTCACCCAGCACAACTGAGGCACGTGGCAAACACTTCATCACCCCTGGCTGCTGACCTCGTATCAGAGAAAAACTGGGACTAGGTGCTCCTCTCTCCGCGGAGACCAGGAAGAGGGTACGAATCCAGAATAGAGGCGGGGCCCCATTTCTGGACATTTCTCTGGGTGAGCCAAGCTGTGTCCCTCTGTCGCCATGGTGATCCCTGGCAGTGAAGCGGAGGTCCTGGGCAAGGAGGCAGGGACCTGGGATCTGGCTGTCACTGGCTCTGACTTGCTGGGTGACCTTGACTAAGTTATTCTCTCTCTGGGTCACATCTCAGCCTGTGTCTTGATCAGAAGGGTCAGGGCACAGTAGTAAGATGGGCCACTGGGCTCCCGGGCACTAACAACCTGCTTTTAGCCAGCTTCCTCCCACTCCAGCCTCAAAATGGGGGAATTAATTGAGTGTTCAAGCCTCTTTCCTGGCCCAGCCATAGCTGAGCTTCCTGGGAAATTAGGGTGACATTGGTGCAAATAATTGAGTGTCTCTCCCAAAATGGTCTTCAGGCCCCGTTGCTTTAGCTGCTGCTTAAATAGATGAGCTAATTAACTTAACTAATTGCTCCCAAGGTCTAATATTTTCAGTCACGTGATCCAAGAAGACACATTCTCCATGGTCTTTCTGCTGCCCACACTCCCCGACTGATGGACCAGCTTCCTGCTGGGCTGGGGACAGCCTCTGCACCCTGCATTCAGGCCAGCTCTTAGGGCTGGGCTCTTGGCACCAGAGTCCCACCTGCCTCTGTCCACAAAACCTGCCTCAGTTTACCTGCCAACTCCTTCATCCTCTCAACAACTTACAGTTAACTATCTGCTTTATGAATAGACTGTGGTGCTGAGCTGGGGAGTGATGGGCAGAACAAACAGGGTCGCGTCCTCACAGAGTGCTTGGCTTGCTTGCCGAGGTGACACCAGTCACTGACCACACACACACACACACACACACACACACACACACACACACACACACACACACACGCCATGCTATGTGCGATGCAACCACTAATATAAAGAGAACACTGGGACAGTGCTGTGCACAAAAGCAATCAGATTTTTCAGGGAGATCAAGGAGGACTTCCTGGAGGAAGAAAGGCTCGACCTGATTTGAAGGCTGGGCAGATATTAACTGCACAGCGAAGAAGAGAGTGCACTGTAGGCAGATTGCCTGGACTCTGCAGAATCCAGCAGAGATGCTAATAGCTGGACCAGGCAACTCAGGATAGAAAGAGCAAAAAGTGATTGGCTCTGGGGTTGGACTGGGTGTGAGGGGAGAGAAGGGGAAGCATTAAGAGTAATTTGGGCTGGAGACACAGCATGTACAGCTCTTCCAGAGGACTGGAGTTCGATTCCCAGCACCCATGTCCGGCAGCTCACACTACTGTAACTCTAGACCTAGGGGGACCTGACACAGCTGGTTTTCTGGACATCTTTACACACACACACACACACACACACACACACACACACATACACACACACATGACACAGACACACACACATGCGTTAAATAATAACTGTTTTTTCAAAAGTAACTCCTAAGCTACCGGCTCGTGGCTGGATGACAGAGACCAAGAGATGAAGCAGACATGAGGACAGGGAAAGGAGACATTTGTGTCCTTGTGCCAGGGCCCCCAAAGCTGAGGGCAAAGGGCTCTGACTGTCCTCCCTCACGCATACCACCACCCCATAGCTGACTCAGACCTGGGACCCCAACTGAAGGAGGCTGAGCCTGGGGAAGGGCCTGGACTTTCCAGGGCGCTGGACTTTCCCAGGAGGGGCCTGCAGCGGCACTTAGAAGCCGGGGAGGTGCTTTCTAGCACCTGGACGGTATTGTCAGTGGTCCTAGAACACGGCGGCACTGGAGAGAGAAGTGGACTTTGGAACACTTACCCGTGTGTGCACTTGGGTACACACACACACACACACACACACGTGTGTACACACTCACATATGCATGTGCACGCAGGAGGTTGGGGGGCACACCACACAAACCCTGTTATCGCCTCCCTGGCTGCCTTGAGTAGCTACTGGAAGACTTCATTAGTGAGTCAGGAATAAGCCGCTGGCCCCTGTTGAGAGCCCGCTGGCTGGGTTTCCCTCGGCATGTTCCCATCCCTTCTTGTCTTGCCTCTGGGCTCTACCACCAGCTCTGGCCCAGCTGAGTGACCTTGGCTAAATGGTCTCTTCCTGTGACAGAGGGACTGGGTAAGGTGATCTCTAAGCTCCTTTCAGCCCTGAGAGTCGATGGGTTTGAGTCTCTATGCTGGGATACTCTAAGTGGGTGGATAGAAAAGACACACACACACACACACACACACCACCGGGTTTTTTAGAGACAGTGGAGAAAATTAAGAGGACGTCTCACTCTGAACGGAGCCAGCAATGGGCATATGTGAGTTTTAACTGAGGGTTCTCTGAGAATCAGACATGAGCTGGGTGACGGAGCTGCCGAGGGGCAGGAAGCTACCTCCTAACCCGGACCCCTGTCTGCTGCCCTCTCCATCCCCAGCCCTGTCATGGCCTCCCTCCGAGTTCCACCTGGGCAGTCCCCCCCTCCCACTCTGGGCCTCAGGGCTGTGACAGCAGCTGCCGGAGGGGGCGAGGAAGCGGCGGCCCCTGGTGCGCTGGGAGAGTCTCTGCTATGCCGGGGCAGGCTGCGTCTCAGCGCCACTGCATTGCAGTGGTCCGGTTTTTTTGTTGTTGATGTTAGTTTTTATCCTAAAAGCCCTCGTTTTCTGGGCAAATACGAAGCCAAATGCTTTCAAAAAGGGGTGACCAGATTGCCTGGGAATATGCCAACCCCTTCCCGTCAGGGAGACCAGCCTGTCAGGGAAGAGGCCCCCTCCCCCCCCCCCCCCCCCGACCCTGCTCTTGGTAAAATGGGGAGGTCTGGGTCAGAGGAACATAAAGCGGCTGATTGTCCCTTCCTAACAGCCAGGCCCAGACCGGACATAAATGTTTGTTGAATTAGAGCACTTCTGAGCTTCCTGGTCTCTGGGGGCCGGGGCTTGAGGCTCCCCCACACAGTCTGGGATGGGCTCAAGGAAATCAATCACTCTCTTTCTCCTAATGAACCTTTGCAGGGGGCAGCGGCGCCCACGTCTTTCAGAGCACTGAGCATGCTGTAAGCTGCAAGGGCTGGGGCAGGGCACGCACGTGGCAGCCACCCCCCCCCCCAATGCCTGGCATTCCCTCCACTCAGGCTCTGTTAAGTGTTCGGGTCTTAAGTTTCACAGTCAGGGAATGCCAGGCTCTGCATCTCCCATTACAAAGGCAATGGCGGCCGGGCTTGGCAACACAAGTCTGTAATCCCAGTTCCCGGCCAGCTGAGGCACAAGGATCATGAGTTCAAGGCCAGCCTGGGTTATATAGTAGGATTCTATCTCTAAATAAATAAATAGATAAATAAATAAATAAAGGCACTAAGCTCAGTTATCAAAATAAATCCAGAAGGGCTGAATTAAATCAGGGGCAGACTTAGCCCTGCTACTTGACTCCCTTCCATCTCCCTCAGAGAAGAGTTTCCAGGGAGTCTGACCGCCCTGGAGAGACACCAGGGTCACTTAGCTGACAGGTAGAAAGCTGCAGAAAAAGACAACTTGGATGCAAGGTCGGGGCAGCGGCTCTTGGCTAGGTAAGTGGAGGAGTGACATTTCCCACCTCAGAAAAGATAACAGATCTGGCTCCGTGCTGGTCCTCGGGTGTCTGAGCTGGGCTCAGGTGGTGTAAGCACCACAAGGTCCCACACTCTCTCCCCGCAACCTGGAAGGGCTGGGAGAGCCCTGTCTGCCCTCTGTAGTGTTTAGTCTCTCTCAGGCACAGATGGCTGTAGCTCAGGGGCAGCCAGGGTACAACAGAGCCAATCTGGGAACAGCCCAGGGAGGGATACTGCCAGTCAGCCCATCTGCCGAGCAGGTGACAGCTGCTGACATGTAAGTTGGAGTGAGGGACAGGGAGTCTGGTCGATAGGGTCAGAGCTGCTTCCTCTAGGACCTTATCCCCCCGCCCAGGCTCCCTGGGCGCTGTGCCTAGCATGTAGGTCTTCAGTAAAAACAGACTGATGCCCGTCTGCCGAGAGAGGCTGCCCCCCGCCTCCCGCGTGTCCATCAAAACAGGGAGGAGCACAAGGTCACTGCAGACGGAAGTGATAGCTCTCTCCCCTGTGAGATCCAGACAGGAGGATGGGGTGGCGGGATGAGGGTTAGCCATGAAGGGGAATGTCCTCTGGAAAAGCAGAAACCATGTCACCAGAAGCCCAAGCTTGGGTCCCGAACCTGCTACTTTCTTACTGCTGTGACCTAAGGCAACTTCGCTAACTTATCCGAGCCTCAGTTTCCTTGAATGTAATATAGCAATACTCCTATGACATGAGGCAGGGCTATGTGACAAGACATGTGTGTCCTCAGTAAGCAGCGACCACCACTAGCCCAGAATAGCAGAGAATGGCAAGAAATCTCTTTGCAGACAGCCATAAGCCACTGCTCCCAGAATTTACGAGGCATTAAAAAACTCCTGGAATTTTCCACAAAATACAGATTCCCAGGCTCAACTCCAGATTCAGTTGCAATAGGGTGAGTTCAGTCTTCCCAGAAAATGTTGAGCTGGGAGTCTACGGGTTACATTTTGAGAACTATCAGCCCAAAAGACAGGAGAGATGGTCCCAAGGCTCCTGCCAAGGACTGCATAGACATCGGGCCACTCTTGCAAGGAACAGAATTCTGTCCCTGCTTCCTCCCCCCCCCTCCCTCCCTCCTAGCAAGCATTTTGGTTTCCCCTGCCACGGTCTCGCGCTTTCCTCAAAGCCATTTAGTAGATCAGCAAATACTCACTCAGCATCTACTGTGTCTGCCACTGTTCTACATGCTGAGGACAGACAGAGCAATAAAAAGACACAAAATTCCTCCCCAGGCTTGGTGGTGCATGCCTGTAATCCCGGTATTTGGACAGCTGAGGCAGGAAGACCCCAAGTTCAAAGCCAGCCTGTACTACATAGCCAGAGCTGTCTCAAGGCAAACACCCTTGTCCTGATAGGTCCGTATAATTTATATATTTATTGGCATCCATCCATGCAATACCCACTCTGCCAAGCACTGTGCCAGGCATTCCAGCTGAGTGCAAAGAAGCTTGTCCCAAGAAATGCAAGGGGAAGAGGCCTCAGGGACCAATGAAGTCCTTAGACTTCAGTTCCAAACCCTAAGGCTCAGGGCAATGTCACGATAACTGCTCCCCCCCAGGCCACCTGCTGGCCTCACCAACTGCAGCTCAGAGGAAGCACCCGGAAGATAGGCATGGCTTGGCCTTTCTCCCTGGCTCCCTCGCTGTCACTGCTGGGGACAAACTATTTCCTCCTTCCCCCGATCCAGCTCTGTCCCTTTGTATAATTCTATGCCTCATAATTACACATGAGGGCAGGCAAACTCCCCCAAATGCCGCCGCGTCAGGCCATCGATAACACTCCCTCGTGGCTGCCCTGTACCACCCTGCAGCCCTGGAGCTGCCTGGCAGGGGGAGCTCAGCCCGTGGCCTCAATTTTTCATGCCAACCCCACATCCATCACCAGCCTGCCAGCTCCGCTCTGCGCTCCAAGGGGGCAGGTGTTCAAAGAGAACGCTCTGCAGGTGCTGGCCTGCTCCGCCACCCCCGCTGGAGGGCTTATTGGAAAATTTAAAATCTACTTCTTGGTGCTGGGAACTGCATCCAGGGCCTCCTGCTTGCTAGGCAGGTACCCTGCCGCTGAGATGCGCGCGCAGTCTCCGGAGGGGTTGTCCCCACGAAGGGATCTTCGTGGTGTAAATAGGGTGAGGCACAAAAGAGCCCCTGATTTGCTCCAAGTTGGCTGTAACACATGTCATTCATTTCATCTGTTTACTCATTCATTAATTCACTCGGCAAACACTTTGAGAGCTCCAGACACCAAAACTGCATTCATCACCGGACATATAACAATGATGAGATTATCTCTGACCTCAAGCAGCTCCCACTCCAATGAGGAGACCCATGTGACCACACCACAGGCAGACACAAGACAGACACCAGTAGGACAGATGTCATTAACCAGGGCGGGGTGGAGGCAAGTAGCTGAAGAGACCCTGGAGACCCGCCTTCTCTGAGCCTGGGGTGCATACTCCTAACTTCTTTGGGCACATACCACGTTCACCATGAGACATGTCCTGTGGTCCCAAATGCAGGCGTTTGGCATGGGACACAAAGCTTAGTTTGATCGCTAGCTCAGCCTCAACTATCTAAGGTAAAGGCAAGCAGATGAGAAGTTCAAGGTTGAGACCAGAGAGGTGACTCAGCAGATAAAGGTGCTTGCCATCAAGCCTAGTGATGAGTTTGAACCCCAGAACCCCAGAACAGAAGGACAGAACTCCTGAAAGTTATTCTCTGATTGACACATGCACACTATAGTACATGCACAACCATACACACAAGTACAAATGTCTAGAAAGAATGCTTAGTCTGTGCAAATACCAGAACTACAGAATTGTGGTAAAAACCTTTAATCCCAGCCCTCAGGAGACAAAGGCAAGCAGATCTCTGTGAGTTCAAGGCCAACTTGGTCTACATAGTGAGTTCCAAGACAGCCAGAGCTACATAGTGAAAACCTGTCTTGAAAAAAAAAAAAAAAAAAAAAAAAAACACCAAAATAAATAAAAAGAATGTTAGATCAAGTTTGTGGTCATCCTCAGCTACACAGCAAGTTCAAGAACAGCCTGGGCCACAAAAGGCCCTGTCCCAGCAAAATAATAATAGTTAGCCAAGTGTCTGGTACACAGTGGACAATCGTCTGTAATGATAATGGCGGTGGTGTCAGGGCTGGAGAGGAGATGTTTGCTCTTTGCCCATGGGGGGGACAGCAGCAGGACACGGCAGAGGTCCATGGACACACTCTGTGGATGCACTAGCTGACTCACGGAACTCCTCTTGGTGTCCGTAGTCCACACTGGCACGACTGCTCTTACACATTTCTTTCTGATACCAGGACTAGGTATTAGAGTAGGTAAGCAAAGAGCAGTGGCCCCTGTTACCTCTACCCACCAGTGAGTGGGAAGGATCCTGTAGTGGTTCGAATAAAAATGGCCCCCGTAGGCTCATGCGTTTGAATGCTTGCCTGCCAGCCACCACATTTCCCACCATGATGGCCACTAACCCTGGGAAATGGTGAGCAAACCCCCCATTCAATGCTTTCTTTTGTAAGTGGCCTTGGTCATGGTGTTTCATCACAGCGGCAGAACAGTAACAAAAACAGATCTTTTTCTGGACACCAAGAAAGAAGAAAGAGACCTCAAGCCACCCCTTTGTCTCTGGAAGAGCACGCTGTTTGATCTCAGAGGGGCATGGTGGAAGACATTGCCCTCAGCAGGAAAGAGGCCCTGCAGCTTGGGTTCACAGGGAGAAAAGGCATCCCGTCTCAAGCACACAGTGAGTTAGTTCCCTGCAGTTCATCTGCTCTCCAGCCCTTGCTGGTCCTCCCCAGCGCTGGCTAGGTGTCCCTTACGACCTGCACCCCACACACTGCAGCCCTGGACCACTCATCGCCTTTCTTCCAAATTGGTTCTTTCTGCCGTGTCTTGTGTTCGACCGAGCTCATGGTCCATTCTTGGGGTCATCTTTATGAAAAGAACTGTCATTACAGACATCCTTAAATGGACGCAGGATTGGAAAAGAGCCTAGGAACACCAGCATTTATGAGCATTTTATATTCTCATGTTGCCTATTACCCCTCACACTTGGGACTGTGGGGGTTCTTTATCTCATTTTTGGAGTTATTTTAAAGTGAATCCAGATTTCATGTTACTTCCCTTCATAAATATTTCAGTATAGTTCCCTGTTTTAAAGGCCACGGAAGCACACTCCCTCCTATACAGCAAGGCGTCACCATGCTCTGCACACTCACATTCTCACTATGAAGAGTTCACATTCAAATACCCCTAGATGCTCAAAATGCCTTCTCAAAGCAGCTTTGACTGTGGAGTGGGATGACAAAGACCTGTTATCTCAACATTTGAGAAGCAGAAACCCCAGGGTTAGCCTGGTCTATGGAGCAAATCCCAGGCCACCCAGGGCTGCATCGGGAACCCTGTCTCAAAACAAGCGAGCAAACAGAAGCCACCTCAAGTCAACACGTGCTGCATTTGGTTGTTGAGTCCATCCAGGCCTTTTGAGTCTATAGGATTTTTCCACTTTCGTTTTGTTTTCTTAAGACAGTGTCTCATACAAACTGAAGGCGGCCTTGAACTCCCTGTGTGGCTGGTTCTCTGGCCTCCGTCCCCCAAGGGCTGAGACTCCGAGTGTGCACCACGCCTCCCTGCTTCTTGCCCCTTTCACATCCTTGGCTAAGTGGAGGAACCATTTTCTCCTGCACATTGTCCCGTACTCTGGGCCAGCGGGGTCCTCCCCCCTCCTTGCTCGGCTCCTCCTCATGTTTCCTGCAAAAGATTCAAGTGGCGGCAAGTCCAGCCTCCTTCAGTCCCTTAGCTCCTCAGGGAGCTTCACACTTCACCCTTCACACCCAGCATTGCACACCCCAAACAGCACCCCACAGACTACTGCCGCTCTGCCTAGAATATCCCTTCCTCTCGCCGCTGCCGCCCGCCTTGGCTATATTTAGCCAAGTCGGGTTTAACTTTTCTTTCTAGGATGTAGCTCAACACCCCCCCATCCTACCCCCACCTCCCACCCCTTGTCCCATCTCCCACCCCATCCCACCCCACCCCCACCCCCCCCCCCCGTCTCCTTTCTTGGTTGGGGCGGTTCACCCAAACCTCAGTGTCTTTCCATTTCCCCATCTCACTCTTTTGTTTGGTTTTTCGAGACAGGGTTTCTCTGTGTAGCCCTGGCTGTCCTGGAACTCGCTCTGTAGACCAGGCTGGCCTCGAACTCACAGACACCTGCCTGCCTCTGCCTCCAGCGTGCTGGAATTAAAGGCGTGCACCACCACCACCACCCCATCTCTTAACTTCTTTCTTTGTGCCTAGAATATCACATTTGAAATAACATTTTTATTAATGGAGAATTACATACAATATTGACCATATTCAACCCCCTCCCCAAACTCCTTTCGTGTTCACCCCATCTCCCCACCCACCCAACTTGACGTTCGCTCTTTTTGTTTTTAAATCCATCTAGTCCAGTTTGCATTCTTCAAATACTCTTGGGTGTGGGGCCAATCCCTGGAGCATGGTCTACCTACCAGGGGCCACACCCTTAAAGAAAGCCGACTCTTGCTCTCCCAGCAGCAATCAAATACCAACAGTTCCTCAGCTAGTGGTGGAACTTCATGCCAGCTCCCCTCCTCTTTCTGCTGGGATTTTGTCTGGCTGGGACTTGTACAAGTCCTGCATGTGCTATCACAACCACTGGGAGTTCCTGTGTCTGGGAAAACACTCTTTCCTTGTAGTGATTTGCCTCCTCTTCCATAGTGATCCCCGAGGCACGGGTGTGATGGAGATGTCCCATTCCGGGACGAGCACTCCGCCCTCTCTTATCATCTGCACACCGACCAGTTGTGGGACTCTGTTAGTTACCGTCTACTGCATGAAGCAGCTCTCTGATTAGAGTTGAGAGGTACACTGGTGTAATAGTGGCGCAGATGTTAGGAGTAACCAATCACTTTCTGATCGGATTGAACGCCCACTCCGTGAAATGGAACCCATAACTGACACTGTTATCAGGACAAGAATCTGTGCCTCAACAGGCCACAGGCCCTACTACCATTATGCTGTTAACTGGTCACAGTATTAAAAGGACTCCTGAGGACTTCATTGCTGTGCCCGTGGTTTAGTGCATTGCCTTTTTATTTCATTAGCCCCTTTGTTTGTATGATCTGGGGCTGTGAAGAAAAGACTGGCCTTAGTATTCTGACTGTCCCTGTGTCTAGCACAGTGCCTGGCATGTACTGAGCATGTCACCAGTGGCACTGGTGGACAGGGCTTTGGGAATCTGGCAAGGTTTTAGAAATGTCTTTGGTTGGGGCTCTGTGTACAGCACCAGCCCTTCGCAGCCCCAGAAGCAGGAACCCAGGAAGAGGAGAGGCTGCTTCTTGCAGGTGTGGAAATACAGAGGCACAGGTCCTTCTCAGAGGTTTTCCAGGACCCCAGCTGCCTGACCTCCTCTCCCTGAGGCCTTCAATCCACTCCCCAGTAGAACCCCCAGAAAGACTGACGTGCCTGTGCCCTGGCCACAGCTGACTGCGTGTCAGCAACGTGGGGTGTAATCTTTCACCTCCGTTTCTTCTCTGTATCCAACACAGGTAGGAAGGGTGAACTCACTCATCATCATGTAAACCCAGGCTCCCCCAAACAGGAGGTGTGGGTTGGGGGAAGGTTGGAGGGAAGGTCTTTCCACTTACAAGAAGGGAAGACTCCTCGGCCCCTTTCTAACTGCCCCAAAGGCTTTTGGAAGTTGGGGAATTAGCTCAGGGGTAGAAGGCTTGCCTAGGAAGGCGCTCCTGGAAAATCCAGCCTCAGGCCCCTCCCTCTGGTCCATCACAGCTGGGAGGAAGGTGACTCGTCCCAGTCCATTTGCGTTTCCTGAGAGCACATGATAGCAGCTGGTCCAGTCACCTTCCTTTGGCTCAGGTTCTTGTTTTCTAAACAACTGCTCTGAGGTACACTTACAAACATACAGTAAAACACGCTCGTCTGAGGGCTGGAGAGACTTAAGAGCACTTGCCGCTCTTCCAGAGGACCCAGGTTTGGTGCCTAGCACCCACATCAGACAACTCGCAACTACCTGTAACTCAAGCTCCAAGGGATCTGACACCCTCCGGCCTCCCATGCCTCTCTGCACACGCATGCGCGCGTGCGCACATCACACACACCCTGCACTTCATCCTCAGCATCTCAGGACCCCACCAATCTGTTTTTCCTGCCACAGATTCCATTTGCCTGGATTTTATCTTTTTGTTTTGTTTTATTGGTGTAGACAGTCTCATGTAGTCAAGGTAGACCTTGAAGTCACTACTCAGCTAAGTCTGTCCTTGAGCTCCGGCTCCTCCTGCTTCCACCTCTGAAGCGCTGGGTTACAGGTGTGCACCACCCACATTTGCTGGTTGAAACTGCCCTGTGAGTGGAATCATACAACCCGCGTTCCCCTGGGCTGCCTTCCCGGGCTCAGCCTAACTCCTCTGTAATGGATCTGTGTTGTTGCAGGCCACGGTGGCTCACTACTTTTATTGCTGAATATAGTATGTCTTCTGTGGAGTGTCAACTAAATCGAAGTTTAAAATAGCGGGAAAGCTATTTTTACTCATCCACTCTATTCTTATTCTTATTCTTGCCACCCACAGTCTCCTCAGAAACTTTCTGCATTCTTAGAAGTTCCTCTGTCCCCAGAATGGAAGTACAGGACAGGAAAAGGTAACACGAAAGACTGGGAATTGACGGGGTAGCTCAGGCGGCAGAATCTTTGCCCAGCAGGAAGTCTGAGGTTCCATCCCCAGCGTCCAGCACTGCATAAGACTGGGCATGGTGGTGCATGCCTGGAATCCCAGAACTTGGGAGGTAGAGGTAGGAGGATCAGAAGTTCAAGGTCATCCTCGACTTCATCGTGAGTCCAAGGCCAGCCTGGATGACATGAGACCCTGTCTCAAAGACAGACAGACAGACACACATACACATATACATTCATACACACGGTGTGGGGAGAGGGAGAGAAGGAGTGGGAGGGGGAGAGAGGGAAAGAGAAGGGGTAGGACTGAGACTGTCTGCTACCATGTCTTATGTAAATAGGAGATCAAAGTTTACGTCCTGTCTAGAAACGCCGAGATGCCGTACAGATGTCTCACACCTTCCCAGCATTCTGATTTTCTTTCTTAACATCATCAAAAAATAGCAGCAACCCTTATGTGTCAACTCCTGGGCTAAGTACACTTGACAGAGGTCCTTCCTGAAGGCACTTGTTGGGGAGCTGGCAGATGAACTTGTGTCCACACTGGACCAGAGCCTTCAAGAGAAAAGTCAGCTTGGAATGTACTTCATTGCTTCAGATGGGCCGCCCCACCTGAGAAGCCTTTTATGCTGCAATCCCAGAAGGCCAGAGAGAAAGGCCGTTACCTCAAGAGTGACCCTTGGTCTCTTCGCTTCTCTCCTTCAGGGATTCCTTAGTATTATGGTGGTGGTGGTGGTGGTGATGGTGGAG